>NC_091785.1:49315832-49640832 GCF_029378745.1 Bos indicus
GAGGTCATCGGTGAGTGCAAGACACAAACACCTGCTTCTGACCTGTGCTTGAAGCATCAAAGCGTAGCCAGGTCTCCGGCCAGGAGGCAGGCAGCTCTGATGAGAGGTCAGGGTTAGGGCAGTGTCTGGCACCTGGTCCTTGGATGTCCCGTAGCCACTGTCCCATGGGCAAGAGTGGACACACAGGCTCTGCCCAGAAGCACAGGCTCATCACGGGAGTTTTCTTCCATGCTGTGACCATGGGGGGCTCCCGCTCCCCAATTTGCTGTTCAGTTGCTCAGTCACGTCCGACTCTTTGCAACCGCATGGACTGCAGCACACCAGGCTTCCCTGTCTTACTGTTTCCTGCAGTTTGCTCAAACTCATGTCCATTGAGTCGGTGATCCTATTCCAGTCATCTCATCCTCTGTCGTCCCATTCTCCTCCCACCTTCAATCCCTCCTAGCATCAGGGTCTTTTCCAATAAGTCAGCTCTTCGAATCAGGTGGCCAAAGTATTGGAGTTTCAGCTTCAGCATCAGTCCTTCCAATGAATATTCAGGACTGATTTTCTTTAGGATGGACTGGTTGGATCTCCTTGCAGTTCAAGGGACGCTCAAGAGTCTTCTCCAACACCACAGTTCAAAAGCATCAATTCTTTGGTGCTCAGCCTTCTTTATAGTCCAGCTCTCACATCCATACATGACCACTGGGAAAACCATAGCTTTGACTAGATGGAACTTTTGCATGATGTACTCTGCATAGAGTGTATAATTTACATCTGCCTGGTCCTTGGATGCTCCAGTATCCACCATCCCATGGGCGTGAGTGGACACACAGGCTCCACCTGGACACTGTGGACACGGAAGGCTCATTGTGGGATTTTCCTTCCTGACTGTGACGTAGGGAGGGCTCCTGCCTCCCCAGATGCCCCGTAACTAACGTGACCTGCACCCCAATCCCTGGGTGGTGTCTGGATTGCAGCTTCCCGTGGCTGTCCTAACAGAGCAGCGGGTCCTCCTCTTGTAGCTCTGAGGCCAGAAGCCTGAAACCCATGTGTCTGCGTGGAGCTGAGCTCTGCGGGGATCTCTGCAGCTCATCAGGCTCCTGCGATAGCTGGGATCCCGGATGTTCTTAGCTTGCAGCCCCACCTCTCTTGTTCCCGCCTCCCTGCCACCCAGCCTTGACCTCCGCATGTGTCTGCTCCTTCAAGGACATCAGCCTTCGGCTAAGAGTCCCAGGCTAGCCCAGTGTGACCCTGTCTTAGCTGACTGCATCTGCAGGGCTCTGTCTCCAAGTGCCACACCCTTGGGGCTCAGGAAGACGTGGAGTGGGGGTCACAGTCATCTCAGCGCCTGGGTGAGGGGAGCAGGGCCGGGGGTTGGCCTGAAGCTGGCCGACAGCTCTGTCTCCGCAGGAGGCTGCACACGCGGCTTTGTGCACTGTTCCCACACCGGTGACCATCTCCAAGCTCTCAGCCTCTGCTTTAGTGTTGTGTCGTGGCTGGAAGCAGAGAGGGGACACTGCTTGAGGAATGGGCAGCTCTGACAGGAGGTCCCGCTCGCTGGGGGCCACGTCCCGGCACGAGCCGTCCTGTGTAAGGCTCTCTAGGAATGGGGGGCTCGGGTATGTCTCGGTCCCACTCGCAGCCCACTTTTAGGGGGGCCCCAGATCACCCAGAGCGTGTCTGCTGGACAGCGTTATGCCCGCCTGTCCCACCGGGGTTGTGTTTCAGCACCACGGCCGCGTCGGGGGCAGAGTCTACCCGGAATCTAGAGAGGGAACCAGGGCTGCGGCCACTGGGTCAGGACTGACTTGCACTGACTTGCGTCTTCTTTGCCTAAACACTGTCCCTCGGTGATGACAGCTTGGAGCAAACGGATCGTGGGTCTGCAGCCGTGGAGCCTGGTTGGCTCTGAGTCACGTTCTGTGAGTTCCCCTTGACTCGTGGTTAAGCACGGTGCGGGGCGGGGGGGGGCGGTCCCTCTGAAATGCCAGCCCTGAGGGCTGACAGGAGGGTCCGCGGGGTCCCCAGCCTGTGTGGCAGCGGAATGGGAGACAGAGGCCGCCTTCCCGAGCCCTGCCCGGCTCTGTGCCTGTCACCTGGGGGCCAGGCCCCCGGGGCTCAAGGTTGTGTTTTCCGGGCACAACGCTCACTCTCTGGACAGAGCAGAAGCAAAGCTGGACCCAAACTCAGGTGTGCCCTGGACACGCGAGGTCAGAGCCCCGGGGAATGTGAAGGGGTGCCCTGGACACGTCAGGTCAGAGCCCGGGGAATGTGAAGGGACAGCCAGGGCTGGCGAGGAGTCCACTCGGGGAGGAAGCAGGGACCCAGGTCAGAGCCCCGGGGAATGTGAAGGGACACCCAGGGCTGGCGAGGAGTCCGCTCGGGGAGGAAGCAGGGACCCAGCGGGTAGGGGGAGGTGGGAGGGGCTGGGTCATTGGCAGCCTTGACAGCCAGCAGGCCTCCCGTGCTGCCTCCGTGAGGTGTGTCTCGGACACAACACATAGGAGCGGGAAGCCCGCACCCCCCAGGGCTCAGGCCCAGCGCTGGGCGGGGACTCGCCTCCCTTTTGGGACAGACCTCTCCAGGGTAGAGGTGATGGGAAGGCATCGGGGTGACCCTGGGACAGTATCCAGGCCACGGGACCAGGCAGGGTGGAGCTGTCAGGGAGGCCATTGACCTTGTTAAGGCATCAGACCCGCTGGAGGAGGGGGACTCTGAGAGTGACGGCCGATCCTCAGAGGTGGGGGCTGAGTAGCCAGCGTGAGGCTGGCATCACCCTCAGATGGCAGGGTCTGTGCCTGGAGCGGTCCTCAGTCCACCCATTCAGTAGGACAGTCACAGAGACCTGACGTCCTGGGACCCTTGGCCAAAGCTCTGCAGGGCAGAAGGCAAGGGTGAGACCAGCCCAGCCTCCCCCAGGGCCTTGCATTCCCGGGGTCAAGGCACAGCCAGATAGAGAAATGCAGCTTCTGTCTGAGCAAGCTTCTATACCACGGCAGTGACTCACCTGATGGTGAGATGTCGATTCCCGGTCCTGCTGGGCTGGATCCAAACCTCTCAGAGGGCCTCTAAGCCTGCACTTGTGAGCAGCCCCTGGAGACTGGGGCTCAGAGCTGGGCTGATGGTGACCCCTGCCTTTGCGCTCAGGGGGCGTCCTCCTCGGGTCGAGCTGCAGGGCCCTCTTTGGTGCCCAGCTGTTACACTGATGCCGCAGTGGATGGCAGGCTGAGAAGGCTTTGCCCACTGTGATCCAGACCCCAGAACAGCACCAGACACATGAGTACGATTCAGAGAATATGTGCTGAGTGCTTGAGACCTGAGTCTTCAGGAACGTGCAGCGTTTATATCCTTAATTTGGGGGAGAGTTGCTTCTGCTTTGAAATCTTTGAGAAATAACAATTAGTCCCATTAGCTCTGGCACAAGGCTGCCCTTCCCTGGCTGCGAGCCCCACCTGGGGTCTTTAGTCTTCTTCCCATGGCTCCCGGGGACTTGGACCACCCCCTTCTCCCTCTAAAGTCTCCATAACTCAGTGATGTCAAACATGGCCCTGAGCGGTTGGGTGTGTGGATTCTAGAGCAGAAACAGAAACCCATTCCCCAGAGGGTGGACGTGACGAGCAGCGTGTTGTGGACCAGGATGGCTGGCAAGTGCTTTCCTAACAGTTAGGCTTCTGCAAAGATCCGCAAGGTCATGCTGCCACTGACGTTAAAAGGAAGATCACCAAGGATGCCTGGGAAGCACGCAGGGCAGGCATGCAGGACACAGACAGCCCCCAGTTAGCTGAAGTGTCCAAGGAAGGGCAGAGAAGAGATGCTGGGAAAAGGCGAGCTGCAGAGAAAGCGGGGCTCAGGGGCTCTGACAGAGAGGCTGTCCCGCTCAAGCTCAGGCTGGAGGAAGGCTCTGGGAACAGCACCCTGGTGCCCGCTCGAGCTCAGGCTGGGGGAAGGCGCTGGGAGCAGCACCCTGATGCCCCCACCTCACACCCCCTGCTGTCCCCGTCCCTTTGGCAGAACCCCGACTGGGATCAGAGGCCATCTACGGGAACAAGGCAGGGTGGCTGGAGTGGGTAAACAGAAAACAAACCTCACGAGTGTTTCATTTTATGCATCTCGTTTGGTTCCACACCTTCAGAAGACCGAGTCTTTCCTATCATTTTCTGGGTGTGTACCAAAACTGTCCAGGTGATCTTTCTGGAACGGATTTGAAAATGTCTATTGTTCCTACTGAAACCTGTTCCTTTTAGATTCAGCATCTCCATCCCAGGGGCATCGATTCCTTTCAAAGCCACGCAAGCAGGGCTTGGGGACCTTAGGCCATTGATGAGTGGGCCTGCAGAGGTTTCTTTCCCCCAGACAATAAGTTGCACAGTAAACTTCTATAATGAGATGTCTTCAAGCACAGCCCAGCTCGCTCTGAATGCAGCGGTGCTCTGGCCTCAGCTCCATCCCATTTTCTATTGTGGCGCCACACGTCGCAGGCTGAGCAGATCGCTCGTGTTACTAATGTTAAGTTGCAGCTACAGGTAGAAAAAGACTCATCTGTCAGCTTTCTCTTGCCTGGAGATAGAGAGACGGGGAGAAGGGGAGCGGGGTGGAGAGAGCCGTAAAGTTCTGCCCCCAGGGGCTGCCGAACGCGGCTCCAGGTCCTTGCACAGATTAAAAATCTCTGTTCCAGTGACTCTCGGCTGCGAGCATTCACAGTGGATTTTTCCAGCAGAAATATACGACACAAATATCCTGATGCAGATGTCCTCCTGAGGAGGCTTGGGCTTAGCTGCCTTGGAAATTAGGACTTCCAGGAACCCACTGTCTTTAGCCCGGAAAGTCATTCGTGGATCGGCCGATGGACCAGGAATGGGGATGTCTGCTGTAGCACGCTGGTGAGGGGATGAGGGGTCTTTCTGTATTCACTGCACATGCCCCAGACTTGACATTAGAGATGAGCCAGGACAAGGACCCCTGAGGTCCCTGTGGGTCCCAGCACTGAAGGACGGGGTTGTTGCTTGTAAGTCAGAGTCTCTGCACAATGGCGGTTCTTTTTACAGAAGAAGGTGTTTCTGACCTCGAATGAGGTCTCTGTTCAGAGTTCAACAGCAGGATAGTGGGTGCCTGTAAAATATTATTATCTTTGATTGGGGTGGGGGTTTCCCAGGTGGCTCAGTGGTACAGAACCCACCTGCCAGTGCAGGAGATGCAGGAGACGCAGGTTCGATCCCTGGCTCAGGATTCCCCAGAGAAGAAAATGGCAGCTCACGCCAGTGTTCTTGCCTGGGAAATCCCATGGACAGAAGAGCCCGACGGGCTACAGTTCATGGGGTCGCAGAGTCGGACACAACCGAGCAGGCATGCATGGGGGCATGCAGACTGCTCTTCCCCCGTCTGCAATCAAGGACGGTGTATCAAGGACAGAGCATCAGTCTCTCACGCTGCCGGAACAGAGCACCACAAACTGGGTTAGTCCTTTCAGGGTCCTGGAGGCCTGCACCCTGCAGTCAAGGTGTCAGCAGCCTGGCTCCTCCTGGAGGCTCAGAGGCAGAAGAATCGGTTCCGTGTTCCTCTCCCAGGTTCTGCTGGTTTCTGGCGATCCTTCACGACCCTTAGCTTTTAGTCACTCCAGTCTGCGCCTCCATCGACGCGTAACCTCTTGTCTGTGTCCGGATCCTCCTCATGCTACTGGGATCGCCCTAAGCCAGGCTACCTGACTCATCACATCCGCAGAGACCCTCTCACCAAATGAGGTTCCTGTTCACAGGCTCAGGGGCTTAGGCCTTGAACATACTTTGGGGCGACATTATCCTACCCAGCGCAGAAGTTTAGACTCAGATCCTGGACTCTGTGATACGGGCCAGGCTTGTGGCCTGTTACATGCCCAGTTATTAACTGGAGGAAGCTGTGAAGCTGACGGGCCCTCTCAGCTGGCGTCCACACCACATTTCCTTTAGCTCTGTTCCCTCCTCGAGCCTAGAAGGCTGACAGGGGAGTGTGCGTTCGTCAGAGAAGCCTGGGTGTGCGGGCACTCTCAGACAGAACCATGGCGTACAGACAGCAGGAGGTCCTTCTAAAGGGACGGCACCCATGACAGCAGAGGTGGGCCCGTCTGAAAGCGGCACAAAGGCTGGAAATTCAGGCAGGATTTGATGCTGCACTTCTGAAGATGTGTTCTCCTTCAGGAGATCTCAGTTTTTATTGTTAAGGCTTTCCTGGGTGGGATGAAGCCCAGCCCCGTTGTCAAGGTTAACCACCTTTCCTTGGAGTCAATGACTGTCGTCTTAACCTTCTGCAAAATCCTCCGAATAGCACTTAGGTTTGTGTGTGGTGACCTGACTGGGTACCCTAGCTATACTCACATAAAGCCGACCATCACAGGGGCGGACCTGGGTTAACCAGGTTGGTGGGCACAGTGCACACAGTCAGGGCAGGAGAAGAAGCAGGAAGTGCCTGGGGCTGCAGACCAGAGACCCTGCCCAGGCTCTAAGCCTGCTCCCAGACCCCAAAGCACAGCTGCATGCACGGCCCCCTTGGTGAGGACGGCCCTTTGGAACTGTCCTTGGGCACAGCTGGGGGACCTGGATGAGGGCCAGTGGGAGCCTGGGCCCCCGCTGGGGCCTGTGGGCATCTCCAGGCATCTTCCCAGCATCACGGTGGCACAGTCCTAGGAAGGGGGCAGAGCAGCCTCTGGCTGGAGACGAGCACGTTGCCCAGAAGGACCTGCCAAGTCCTTGCATCTTCTTTTGCCAGGCCTTCCTTGGGACTTGGCCCAGGGTACTCTCTCCGTCTGTGAGATGGGACTATCTCAACAACCCCTGAAGAGGCTCCTGTGCATGAAGATGAGTACGGCTGGGTTTTTGCCCTGAGGAACATTGCAAAGGAGGCAGGGGCTAACTGACAGGCCAGCCCGGCTCATCCTCGGGGCAGGAAGGATGGAGCCCGCCACTGGCTGCCTGCACGAGGCTCTGTCCCTGGGAGGGGCTCTCAGGGGCCTGTCTGCCTGTGAGAAAGAGACTGGGAGCCCTGAGCGCACGTGTGCATCTCACAGTGTTGGACGACGGGAGACCAGGGTGCAGTTTGTGCTGTTTTTCACGCGGGTGAGAGGGCGAAACAAGACCACCGTGACCCAAGACTGTGGTCAGCTACCAGGTGAGCAGAGAGGTGGAGTGGGCCTCCTGGGGGGCGGGTGCCGCCCAGGTGACACCCTTCCCCAGAGACCCCTGGCTCCTCCCAGGCCTCAGCCACTTCCCATCTGTCTTGGCACAAGGCCCAAACCACCCTCTCTGGTCTGGACACCTGCCTCGTCCCACCTGGCCCCACGGCCTGCCCCTCTCGCTCATCCTCCACACTGACCCGGGTCTCCCTTGGACTTGTTCAGGGAACCCCCCGCCTCCAGCTTGGAGCCCTGCAATGGCTTTCTACCACCCTGAAGATGGAGAGAGGCCCCACAGAGCCCCCTGCCCACCCTGCTCACCAGGCAGCGGGCCCTTTGACATCCATCGGTCACTTCCTGTCCAGGGCACCTGTCCGCTGCTTCCCACTCAGCCCTTCCCGCATAGTGTTCCCACCTCCTGGAGCTCACGTCAGCCTTGCTTTCCTCTAAGCAGTGACCCATGCCCTTTGGAGTGGGCTCCAGCTCACTCTCCTCTCCTGGTTTCTTTGTTGGGTGTCCTTGAGCTGGTGGCCTGGCTGTGGTCCACGCAGAGCCTTCCTGTACCTCGGTCAGCTCCCGCCTGCCTCCCCTGACCCTGCAGTCAGGGGTCTCTCCTGCCTCTGGCTGGCATGGCACCTGCTCCTCCCTGTGGCTCCCTGCTGGAAGGGGCATGTGTTCTCAGTGCCCAGGGCAGCTCGGGCCTCTGCACAGCTGCCCAAGGAGACAGTGGGGCAGACAACACTGCTGGAGAGCCTTGGTCCCAGAGCAGTGACTAACGATGAAAGATCCCTAGTCACGGCAGAAGTATCGGGAGGGCCCACAAAATCGGTTAGAATTATGATTTAATGTATCGATGTTTCTGAGTAAACGGGTTGTTGGGAAATGTCGAGCACACATCGCGAGCACAGGGAAAATCCAGTCTGTTCCTATTTGGGCGTGTGGACACAAGAGGGTTGGAGCATCCGACGTCAGGTTCCCTATGCAAGGCCAAAGGCAGCAGGGAGTGTGGGGAGGCCTTGGACACGCTGTGGCCTGGGCACTGCTGTCCCCCGCCCTGCCCGGGATCCTGGCCACACGTGCGCTGGCGGCCCAGCATCTTCTGTGGCCGCCCCAGGACTCACCACACCAACACAAACCACACTGCTATGACCCGAAAGACACTCAAGAGGGATATTTCCATTTTGACAACCATCTTAAAAAAAAGGCATGCCATTACCGGCATTGAGCTACAAAGAAAGAAATCTTTCTAAGCATCAGTGATGATAATGTGAACGTTTCACTGAGCTGTGCTAGAATCAAGACCATCATCTCCCTAGGAAACGAGCCCACGGAGTTGCCACTCAAAAAGCGATCGGAGAGCGCTGCCAGGAGAAGCAGGTTACAGGGGGCTGTTAATTAATAAGAAAAAGTTGTGCTTTTCCTTGAATTTTGTCATATCGGTGGCCTTCCCAGCACTTGGAAATTTAAAATGTTCTGTGATTTCTATTTCCTTGACTGCCCTGTTTTGTATCTTTTCTTTCTTAAAGAGCCTGCTCAGCTCCAGGCCCGAGTCCTCTGTGTGTCCCTGTCTGCTTCTTCCCCAGGGTGAGCGAGCCTTCTGTGTGCAGAGGGCTCCCTGTCCAGACACCCATCACTGACAGTCAGGGCTCACCTTCTCTGGTTGAACCGGTCCAGCATTTCATGATTCCTCAAATCCCACAGGGCCCCAGGACCCCATTCCTCTGAGAGCCCTGTGCTCTCAGGCTCTGCAGGAGGCCTGGGGGGCTCTGAGGTGGGCTGGGACCTGCCTCTCACCCACATACCCACTCCCACCTACCTGGGAAAGGCTGGCATGCGGGCGGTTTGAGTCATCTGGTCAACCACCCTGACTCACTGCCCACCCCCGGCCCCTGCCCCACTTCTCTGCTGGCACCTGGGAATGTCTGGCTCTCAGCCAGGAGTGGAAGATGGGGCTCGGGCTCGGGGCCTCCTCTCTCGGAGAAGTCAGCTCATCCCAGTGCCTTCTGCCCCGTGACCTCCCACCTCATGGTCTTCATTTCCTTGTGGATCAGCTCCACACTCCCAGATCCCCTGCACGATGCACAGAACCGCTGGACCCCGGAGGAGCCGTCTGCAGACACTCCCTGCTCAGGACACGCCCGGGCACCCCCTCCCCGTCCTGGGAGCCTGCGGCCCCTCTGGGCCCTTAGCAGAGAGTGTGGGGGCAGCACTGACATCGGGAGGCCACGTTCAGGCTGAGATTTTGCCCTCTGCTGCTGGAAGGGCCAGATTCCCCAGCCCGGTGAATCTCTCTCTCCCTTGAAGTGAAGTCACTCAGTCATGTCCGACTCTTTGCAATCCTGTGGACTGTAGCCTGCCAGGCTCCTCCATCCACGGAATTTTCCAAGCAGGAGTACTGGACTGGGTTGCCATTTCCTTAAACACAGAGATAAAAACGCTTCCTCGTGGAGCGCTGTAACAACACAGGAGGTGAGGCGCGGAAGCGCGAGGCCCAGGGCCTGCTGGTGCCCGTTCAGCCTTTGGAGCATCCAGTTCTGGCCCCGGGAGGTGCCTGGGCATGTCCACACCCGCTCTGACTGGCTAGGATGGCATTAGTGGGATTGGGCGGGGTGAGGTCAGGAATCTCGGGTCCAGGCTTCACTTCAGCAGTCGCTGAGTTCAGGGAAATTAAAGCGCATGTAGGTGGAGGTGTTTCAGGCAGACCCACCGGAGGCCTGCAGCGGCACCCATGACCCCTCGGTGAGCTTTCAAGGGCAGAGGGTGGCCCTGGGGTGCAGGCAGGGGTGGAAGGAGGGGGCCCTGCTGAGAGCTGCAGCCTCTGGGCGTGGGGACCCCAGCGGCTGGGGTGCGGGGTGCTGTGACATCCGCGGCCACAGGCTGCCAGGTCCTTGGGTAGAGGACAGAAGGCGGGCCTGCCTGGGGTGAGCTGGAGCCTGCTCACACGTCCTGACTCTGCACTCACGGCCAGCCGGTTGTAACAGGAAGTCGGCCTTGCAGGGAGTATTGACACCATAGCCGTTGGCAAACCCTGAAAGTCTGCTTCCCCGACTCCCACCCCGGCTCCTGGGAGACACTGACTGGCACGATGCTGGGCAGCACCCACCCCACCCAGCCCTTCCTGGCGAGGCTGACCACCCTTTCCTCATAGAAAACAGGGGCCTGACGCCCTCACGGTCCTGCCGGCCCCTGCTTGTTCTACCTCCGCTCTGTGCATCCCACCTGAGGCCTCTTCTCCCCCCAGGAGGGGAGCAGGAAGGTGCACACACTCAGACTGGCCCTCCACTCGCGGGGTCGGCATGCTCCGAGGGGTGGGCTGCCTGAGCTGAGCCCCGGGCCGGCCCGCCGGCGGCCCCTCTGTCCTGTGGACGGAGTGGGGACACAGCCGCACGTGTGGAAAGGCTGCTGGTGGTCACAGCAGGGGGGCGATTTCTTTCTGCTCTGACTGGGGTTTCTTTGTCTTCAAATCTGTGGGCTCCCTGGCCCCAGAATGGGGTATCCCCGCCTCTAGTCCTCAGCCTCCATCTCCCAAGAGCTTGGGGTGCGGCTTGTAAGCCTGACCTGTCCCCCTCCTGGGTCTGATCCCGCCCCGAGGTTGTGGGCTCCCTCCTGAGTAGTTCAGGTCTGAGCTCTTGGAGTCAGACGCCCTGCTCCTCTCTGCTGGGACCCCCGCTATGGGCCTCCGTGTGGGGCTTTTGCAGACGTGAACGGGTGCAGCGGTGAGCTCCTGCCTCCTCTTCTGCCCCACCCCTGGAGTCACGTCTCTCCTGAGAGGAGAAGGTGGCCTAGGCCCGACAGCTGGTGTGCAGGGGGGCCTAGCCAACTCAGCCCCTCCCTGGAACCCACCCTGCCCACCGTTCCCTCTCATCTCCGTGGAGCTCCTGAGGAGTCCGGAACCTGGGGGCGGTGAGGGTGGACAGGCAGGCCCAGATCGCCGTTGGTCAGGGCCAGGGCTTGGGCTGGCACTTGAGGAAGGCGAGGAGGGCGTGTGAGTCCGCCCCACTCGCTGGCTTAAGCCTGAGCTGGGTGTGTGCTGCTGGGCACTGGGGAGAAGTCAGGGGTGGGGGAAAAGGATGGCTGTGAGTGAGGGCTTGACTCAGGGCCCAGGGGAGGCGACAGGTGGAGAGGGCACGCCTGGGACATTTCCTGCCACATGCGGGGCTCTAACAGCAAAGGGGAGCCGGTGGGACCCCTGTTCCGACTGCTGGAGCAGTCAGGCCTTTGCTCCTGGAGGAATCGGGGAGGAGGGAAGGAGGCCGGCTTTCCTTGCCCGGCAGGCACGTGTTTAGAGTGTCAGGACGAGGTGATGGGCGGCCTAAATCACCACCGTTCCCCAGCCTCCTCTCAGCCCTGGAAGTGGTTTAAGGAGCCACTCTGTGGACCTGAGAGCTGAGCGTGGGTCCACCGTGCGTCCCAGGCCTCTGGCACGCAGTGGTGACACACAGGTGTCCTGAGTTCAAATCCTGGATCTACTATCGTCCGGCTTTTACATCCCCAGCAAGGTGACCACACTGCCTCACTCTGTCCACCTGCAGATAGAAGACGGTGATGATGGCTGCTGGGCTCTCGAGGCTGGCAGGTGAGCTACCGCCTGTGGCGCCAGCATATGCGTGTGGCCCTAGTTCTGGCTTTGCCCCTCTCAGCGTGGCCTGGCCGTCCAGGCACCTGGTGCCTGTGGCAGCTCCTGCCCGCCCGAGGACGGTGAGTGTGGAGGCTCAGCCCCGGGGGGTGCTCACCCATGGGCCTCACATCTCAGAGGAGGCTGGCTGGAACACAGCCACCTTCCAGGTGCTGTAATTCCATTTTTTTCACAGGGAGCAATCAAGGTATTAATTTACAAGCTCATCCAAACTTGGCTGCCACTGCTTTCTGAAAGGATTCACACCCTAGGCTTTTTCTCCTCCTCCCCCTTCACCTTTTAAATATTTAATCTGCGGAGTGTTGGCCTCGGAGGGTTTGCGGAGGGCTCGTCCAGAATCCAGGTGATGGCTTTCCCTGGGGAGCTGTGGACCTGTGGCCCAGAAACACCTACCGCGCGAGGGCCGCCACCCGGGCTCCGCATCCGCGCCTCCCAGACCACTGTCCACTCGGCATTCCCTCTAACTCAGCTCTCTCTGAAGTTAGGTGTACTATTTAAACAATAACAAATATGTGTATCAATGCCTGATATAGAGGGAGATCCCTGGCGGTCCAGTGGCTGACTCCAGGCTCCCAGTGCAATGGGCCTGGGTTCGATCCCGGGCCATGGAATTAAAGCCACACGCTGTAGCTAAGTGCCCACGTGCAAAACAGTGAAGGTCCCATGTGCAGCAACCTAACCTGGCAGTCCAATAAACGAATACTTTTAAAAAATATCTTATATAGAAAGCCATTCTCTCTTGGCAAGTGTAAGACTATATAAAATTCACTTATTCAATAATATACATAGGAATGGATGAATGAACTGTATATGTAATCTTAAATGGATGTGTGTGTGTTAGTCACTCAGTCATGTCTGACTCTTGTGACCCTGTGGACTGTAGCCTGCCAGGCTCTGCTGTCCATGGGATTTCCCAGACAAGAATACTGGAGTGGGTTGCCATGCCCTCCTCCAGGGGATCTTCCCAATCCAGGCATCAAACCCAGGTCTCCTGCATTGCAAGCGGATTCTTTACCAGCTGAGCTACCAGGGAAACCCATACATCCACATATGCTGAAAGACATGAGTAGATGTATGCATGTAGAATTTTATATTATACATTGCTTGTATGTTACACATTAAAACATGTGAATATGTTAAGGTAAGGCCGAGCACTGAAGAACTAATGCTTTCAAATTATGGTGTTGGAGACTCTTAAGAGTCCCTTGGACTGCAAGGAGATCAAACCAGTCAATCCTAAAGGAAATCAATCCTGAATATTCATTGGAAGGACTGATGCTGAAGCTAAAGCTCCAATACTTTGGCCACCTGCTGCAAAGAACTAACTCATTGGAAAAGACCTTAAAGCTGGGGAAGATTGAGGGCAAGAGGAGAAAGGAGCAACAGAGGATCAGATGATTGGATGGCATCATCAACTCAATGGGCATGTGTGAACAAACTCCCGGAGATAGTGGAGGACAGAGGAGCCTGGCGTGCTGCAGTCCATGGGGCCACAAAGAGCTGGACATGACTTAGCAACTGAACAACAGCAACAAAAATGTGAAGATTACTAAGACCTACAACCTTCCTCTGTATTCTGTTTAGCTGCATGTATGAGCACAGTGCTCTTGTCTGCCCTGTTCTGGGAATAGGATGGAGAGATGGAGTTGGGTTCGCCCACATGGGGTTTGTGTGCTGGTGGGAAGATAACTGTATATTATATAATGAGTATATTCATGGTGATAGAAAAAGGCCATCTGAAATTGTCAGAGGCCAGAGGCAAGGAAACCGGGTAATAATGATGGGGTCTTTAGGAAACAGGATTTAGGGTGAG
The DNA here is from genome assembly GCF_029378745.1 of Bos indicus. Classification (NCBI taxonomy): domain Eukaryota; kingdom Metazoa; phylum Chordata; class Mammalia; order Artiodactyla; family Bovidae; genus Bos; species Bos indicus. The sequence goes on from NC_091785.1 coordinate 49,329,408, forward strand.
GCTGTGATGGGAAGCTGAGTAATTCCAGCCCCAAAGACACGGAGTAGCCTTTGAAAGGCTGGACAATTGGCAAGACACCTGCTTGTCAACTGTCAAGACAAACGCTGGTCCAGGCTTCCTCGTCCTGCACTCCCAGTTGCCGGTCTGTGCTCTGCTTGCCAGCAGGCCCGTTTATCCTCCAGGCCCAGTGTAGGGTGTGGAGACTCGCACTGACTTCTCCCAGCTGCTCTGTTCTTGGGCGGGTGGGGAGCTTTGCTGCTGTTTGGAGACAGCAGCCCTGTGTCTCCGGCTGTGAAATAGGCTGTTACCCAGGGATGGAGAGACAGGCAGTTTTCTTAGACCTGGTGGTAAAGACCAGGAAGAATGGACTCCTTTCATTCTTCACATGTTAATTGAATTTTAAGCTAATTCTCAATGGAGTAAAAAGGAAAAGCACCCCATGGTTGTACTCTGAATAGGATTTCATAGTTGGCCTTCAGACTGCAGACTTCAGACTGCAGTGAATCACCAGGAGCCTTGCAAACAGCTGAGGCTCTGGCTTTAAGGGGATCCCTCCAGGCAGGGATGGTGTGTCTGGGGGGCTGGGCGAGCCTGGGGAATGGGCCAGCCTGGGGGTGGGCAGACTCTGGGCACCCTGGGCTGGTGGCTCTGAGTAAGTCACCCTGCCCACCATGGATGGGAAACCCTGGGCTGCTGGTGGAGGAACGGCAGGTGGGGTCCCGCCAGCCATAAGGGGAATCCTGGTCTGTGATGCGACTGTCTGCCCTGCGACTGGGGGGCAGAATGGACCTCCCAAACCCATTTCCATTGGGCAGGGTGGCACCTGATCTGGGGGCTGCTACTTCCACTTGAGCACTGGAAGAAGAGAGGCATCTTACCAGGGGAAAAATGTTCTCGAACATACTAGTTTAAAAGACAAACAGCTGGAAAAGATGAGTAAAAACTAAACTAAAATGCAGCATCTTCTTCCAACGGAACTGTGTGTTAAGTCCTCGGGACAGTGTGCAGAGGGGGTGATTAGGCAAGCACCGATGGAGAAAGGGAAGGGGGACGCATGCAGGGAGCCCCCCAGCGCTGTGTCATATGCAGAGCTGGCCTCGAGGCTCCCTCCCAAGTGGAGCTGGGCCAGGCCTGCCCGGGCGTGTATCTGGGGGTGCTGGGGGGCTGGAGAACGAGGGTCCTGGTCCAGAGCCACAGGCAGCTGGGGGCCCAGCCCCACCTGGGGTGCTCCTCCAAGGCTCAGACCCCCAGAATTCTCCTGGTCCCCCTCTCTCCCCGCTGCTGCATGGTGACAGGTGGCCAGAGAGGGTCAGGGCGGAGAAAGGCTGTGAGGACGCGGTGCAGGCAGAGTTCTCAGGAAAGGCCTGGGCGCCGTGGAACCTTAATATTGAAGTGAATGAGTCTTCGGCTCTTGAAAGAGCAGAATCTAATTACCTTCTTGTCAGTTTCAGCAGCAGCTGAGGAAGAGAGAGAAGCGAAGCTGATGAGGCACCGGCCGTGGGTGCGTTTGTGGAAAGCTCAATTTTTGGTTCTTCCTGGGGGTCATATTTCTTTCTTCTCCAGAGTATTTTCACTTACTTCATTTATAATAAATAACCCCTAAGTATGTCCTGTATATTTGCTCACAAGACAGAGTCAGAAATCATAGGAAAATAGCACAGAGAAAAACTTTGTCTCCATGAGGAAAAGTATACTTTTTTTTTTCCCCAGAAGCACATTGGTGCTCTCATTACCAATTCTGGAATCATCTAAACTTCCTGCAGGCGTTTGCCTAGAGACCCCTGATTCCACCTGCTCGTCCTACACACACATGCACACACATATGCACACACCACGCATATGCACCCCCCCAGCACACACACACCACACCATCAAAGGTAGAGTTATTTTACAATAAGGAAGATCTTTTTGGTTGTAAGATTCCTTTAGTACACTGCTTCAGGAAACTTTCCCATCACTTTATCTTGGCTTCATCAATGTCCAGATCTGTGGACATCATGGGTGTTGGAAGCCGAGACATTCAGACCGAATCTAGTTTGCCCCTTGGGTGTTAACTTCGAGACAGGATGCTCTCTGTACTGGAGACTGTGAATCCAAGAGTCAGGCACACGTGCTCCAGCAGGCTAGATGTTTTAATACCGTCCCTCGGGTTTCCTTCCAATATCCATGAGTTCAGAGATAGAAAATGTGGAAATAGACTAAGAAAAAGAAGCTCCAGACCAGAAGAGCTAATTGATTTCGACTCACATGTGAGCTTCATGAAAGTGAAGCCTGGAGTCATGTGTTGGGAAGGATTATGAAGGTGGAAAGTCCATCTTGGTAGTTGTGTGCATGGGGGGTGGGGTGGGGGATTTGGGCTTATGCGCATGGGTGGTGGTGGGGGGACTGTGTGCAGGGGTGGGGGTAGGGGATGAGTTCATGTGCAGGGGTGGGGTGGGGGATGGGTTCATGTGTAGGGGTGGGGGTCGGGGGTGGGCTGTGTGCAGGGGTGGTGGGGGGGGACTCTGTGCAGGGGTGAGGGTGGGGGATGGGTTCTTGTGCAGGGGTGGGGGTCGGGGGCGGGCTGTGTGCAGGGGTCGGGGTGGGGGGGACTGTGTGCAGGGGTGGGGGTGGGGGATGGGTTCATGTGCAGGGGTGGGGGTCAGGGGCGGGCTGTGTGCAGGGGTGGTGGTGGGGGGGACTGTGTGCAGGGGTGGGGGTGGGGGATGGGTTCATGTGCAGGGGTGGGGGTCAGGGGCGGGCTGTGTGCAGGGGTGGTGGTGCGGGGGACTGTGTGCGGGGGTGGTGGCGGGGGGACTGTGTGCAGGGGTGGGGTTGGGGGGACTGTGTGCAGGGGTGGGGGTGGGGGATGAGTTCATGTGCAGGGATGGGGTGGGGGATGGGCTCGTGTACAGGGGTGGGGGTGGGGGCGGGCTGTGTGCAGGGATGGGGGTGGGGGGGGTTCATGTGCAGGAGTGGAGGTGGGGGGTACTGTGTGCAGGGGTGGGGTGGGGGGGACTGTGTGCAGGCATGGGGGTGGGGGGTGGGCTTGCATGCAGGGGTGGTGGGGCTGGGCCTGGGGCCACTGTTTTCCCTCCTGATGTGCCATGCTGGATGAAAAGGAGAGAAAGCTGTGTCTTTGGAGACATGGTGGCTGCAGGGTTTCTTCTCCCATCAGGAAAGCTGTGCTCACCTGGTCTCTGGATGGCGACAGGCCTGTGTTGGAGCCGCCGGGTGCTGCTGCCTCCTCTCCATTCTGTAATGAGTCACATTTAACCCACTTAGCGCTGAGAGTGAACAGGTTAAATCATAAATCCCAACCAGAGGTCCACACACATTAGGGGTGTGGAGTAAAGGAATTATCCAACACTTATTGAAGCCTGGTCCAAGAACTGTGTTTTAATTCCTTTGAAAGTGAAAGTGTGAAAGTGTCTGTCTCTCAGTCGTGTCTGACTCTTTGCAACCCCATGGACTCTGAGCCACCAAGCTCCTCTGTCCATGGAATTCTCTAGGGGATCTTCCAGACCCAGGAATTGAACAGAGGTCTTGCACACTGCAGGCAGATTCTTCACTGTCTGAGCCACGAGGGAAGCCCTTAATTCCTTCAACTCTCTCAAAAACGACACAAGAAATGAGCCGTTATCCCATTTTCCAGGTGAGAAAACGCAGGTGTGTGGAGACGGTGTGCCCGAGGCCACAGCTGCTTGGCAGCGAGGTGCAGAGGTGCAGGTCGGATGCAGGCGGCCTTGCCCCAGAGCCTGCCCTCGCGGCCCTTCCTGAGTGGCTCCTCGTGGGCTGGAGAGAGATGTGCCCAGGTAAACGCCCAGGTGTCCTGTTCTCCTGCCCCTGAAAGGACCTGGAAGATGAATGAGATCTCCTCCAGACAGCTGACAAGAATTCAGGAACGGGAGGAGGCTTTTAGAAACGTTCCTGGCAGTGAGGAGGACCCGCTTACCACTCAGCCCCTGAAACTACTCACTTATAAACACTGGCGCCTCCCAGGAAGCAGGGGTAAAGTGTTTCTTCTCTGTGAGGTTGGAGAGCCTGCACGGACCCCAGGGGTGCCATGACGTCAAAAGAGAACAGAACGGGGATCAGATTAAATGAGAGTGAGACTGAGTCCCCAAGGCGCAGACATCTACATCCTCAGGCAAGTGAATAAACGTCTCTGCCCTCTGGTTTGTGCCGTCTCTGCTGGGAGCCCCCTGTGGTGGAGCGAAAGCATCTCTGTGGTGTCTGAGACTAGAATGTGCTCAGCCACGGATGGGACAGAGGACCCGAGGGTGTGCTCAGCCACAGATGGTGACAGAGGACTCAGAGACCTAGAGTGTGCTCAGCCACGGACGGGGGCAGAGAACCGGGAGACCTAGAACATTCTCAGCCACGGATGGGACAGAGGACCCGAGGGTGTGCTCAGCCACGGATGGGGACAGAGGACTCAGAGACCTAGAACATTCTCAGCCACGGATGGGGGCAGAGAACCGGGAGACCTAGAACATTCTCAGCTATGGATGGGACAGAGGACCCAGAAGACCTAGAGTGTGCTCAGTCACAGAGAGTGAGAGAGGCCCCAGAGACCTAGAGTGTGCTCAGCCATGGACGGGACAGAGGACCCGAGGGTGTGCTCAGCCGTGGATGGGGCAGAGAACCAGGAGACCTGGAACATTCTCAGCCATGGATGGGGACAGAGGCCCTGGCTTTGCTGGCTGGGCTACGGGGGGCACCGACAGGTGATGACCTAGTGGCTCCAGGGCCACACCTCCAGATGGGCAGCATATCCACTTGGGGATATCGCTCTCTCCGGGCCCTCCTCCGTAGCCGCATCTGCTCTGTGACTCTGGGTCATGGCAATACTGGTCTGTTAGTGGGACCCTCAAATCCACTCCCCCAGTGTCCACTGAGCCTCTTCCACCCTCAGTGGCTGGAGGGCCCCCATGCCTGATAGTTGTCCAGTGACCCCTCCCCCAGGCCTTCACTCTAGTTCCTGCCCTGAACCCCCACGCCTGGAAGGACAGGGGTCTGCTTACTCACGGGGGTGCCTGATTCGTAGTCACAGTAGGTCCCTTTCTTTGGCCACAGTTCGTGGCTGACTATCAGATGGTGTAGAATCTCAGAAACCAGCTGGGGACTCCCTGGACCAGACACCTCCAGCACCTGCTGAGTCTGATGTGTGCAACAGTTTCATCTTTTCTCGCTGGAAGTCTTCATTTACTCAGACATCGACAGGGTTTCTTCCAATCAATAGCATCTCTGAGTGCTTCTCAAACTCCTCTGAGGATAAGAATTTTCTGAGCAACCTGTTCAGTATAAGGACTTCTGGGCCCCACCCAGACAGCAGATCGGCTGGGTACACGCAACTCGGGCCCCAGGGGACCAGCTGGAGGACACCCTGTGAGCAGGGGAGGCCCCACCCTTCCACCCTGCCTCTCCCTGCTGTGGAAACAAGCCCACAGACTTAGAACTTATGGAAATACTACATTTGCTGTTACACCGTGATGAATAGCATCTCCCTAAATTCACCTCAGAACGTGACCTTCTTTGGAAACAGATGTAATTAGGATGCGGGCCCACGGGAGCAGGGTCCTGTAACTCACTGTGACTGGTATCCCTGGAAGAAGAGAGCAGAGACACACACGGGAAGGAGCAGCCCAGGTGGCAGTGCAGCAGGGATGGGCGCGATGCCCCTAAGCCAAGGACTGCCGGCCGCCCCTGGGGTGAGGAGGGGCCTGGGGGGACTCTGTCAGCCGCTCCAGGAGAAGCCAGCCCCGCCCACACCTGGACTCCAGCCCGGTGACCTCCTGACTGTGACAGAACACATTTCTATCAAGACTCCCAAGCTGAGATCATTTGTTACAACAATCCTGGGGCACTAACACAGCCGTCTACTGAAATTCCACCTTCAGAGGGAATAAGGGAAGAATTCACTTCCCTTATTGGGCAGAAAACTGCTCAAACTTGTCTCTTAACAGATTACTTTTCATGAGGACAGCGAGGGCCGCCAACCCCGCACACTCGCCCACCCACCGCCAGAACCTCCCAGGAACTGTTTCACGGCCCACAAGAAGAGGGGCCCTGGTGTTCACAAGCAAACATCGTGGAGCTCAGCTGGAAAGCAGCTCACACAGACATTCGAGAACAGCAGCGTCTTAGTACACCGTCATCATGGTAAATGCACACTTGAAAAGAGATTCACGTGTCCCTTTGGAGAACAAGAGGGCCTGCAAACAAGGAAAGCGTTCATCGAAAGGACTTGCAGATCGCTTGAAGATGGAGGGTGTTGGCGTTCACTCAGGTCTGAACCTTTTATTTCTAGACTGTGGGGCATGAGGGCCCTCTGAAGGGGCTGGATCCCCCTCCACCCCACCCCCTGCTTGCTCCCCTTCCTCAGAGAGAACCGACTGCAGGGACGCTCTTCTCCCAGACACCACAACTTCACTCATTACTTGGAAAGAAAGTAAAACATGCCCCTAACAGTCTGCCCTTCCTTTCTGATTGCTTTAAGGGTGGGAGACCTGCCCCCAGCAAGCTGGAGCAGCGAGGATGTGCAGGTCCCCCAGAGATCCGGGCCCTTCCCAACAACCCTATACTCAGCTTGGAGGGACGTGGGCCTGAGATTCTGTCCACCCCACCTGGGACTTCCATGTTGCATCAAAGTACTTGCTATTCACATCGGAAATGCAGCACGGAGACCTCCTTCTTCTCCTTCTTGGTGTCTAGGATATTTTCAAAAGTGTTTCTGTTAAATATTAATAACAGCCTCACTAGGGTTTTTGCCTCGTGCTGGAGCTGCAATTTCTCTGCTATTTAGGCTAATTAACGTACTATGCTTCAGTCCGTAAACCAAAAACTGTGCTTTCATGATTCTCCTGAGCCTGCTATGAATGTCTTTATAGACGGAAATACTCCTCTCCTGGGGCTTCTCTCTTGGCTCAGATGGTAAAGAATCTGCCTGCAATGCAGGAGACCTAGGTTCAATCCCTGGATCAGGAAGATTCCCTGGAGAAGTGAATGGCTACCCACTCCAGTATTCTTGCCTGGAGAATTCCATGGACGAGGAACTTTGTGAGCTACAGTCGATGGGGTTGCTCAGAGTCAGACGCGACTGAGTAACTAACAACACAGACTTCTCCCGTGGGAGTGGAGGGTGGCACTTGAGTGTCTTGCACGAGTTGCGAGAATGCATCATGGTCATGTGGCCGCCCAGCGAGCGGGAGGAGCCCAGGACCGTGTCGCATTTGGGGCACTCCACGCCGCTCCCTGAGGGGCACTCCCCCACCCCGAGCTCGCAGAGGGAGCCAGCGTGCTGGTGATGGGGGACGAAGCCCCCCTCGTCCCCCTCTGTGCTTTCATTTCATTCTGCACATGGTAATTTGCCTCCCACACCCCACGGCGTACAATCTGGGTCCTGACCCAGCCGCAGAGAAGCTAGGACCCTGTGAGCCCACAGGGTGTCCCTTCTCACAGAGGCAGTGCTAGGCACCCACTCTAATCAGGACACCTTTTCTGAATTACCCCTTTCTGGCCACAGCTCTGATGTTGATCCCAGAATCATGGGCTTCTCTGCCCGCCCGTGGAGTCATTCAAACAAGACCCTCACATCTTCCCTGAGAGCCAAGGGGAACCCACCCTCCTGTTAGGATGGATGCAGCCCCGGGGGTCCCGGCTCTGGCAGGTGGTTCGAGTCTTGGTGACAGACGAGCACAAAAGCAGGGGGAGCTGTCCCCATAACCCGGGCCAGCAACCCCTCCCTGGACCCTTGTCAGCAGCAGAAGAGGAGGCCAGCTAAGCAACGCTACCTGCTTCTGGCCGAGGGGAGTCAGACTCCAGCTCAAGGTGCCCGGATGACAGTGCCCTGCAGAGGGGCCCTTCACCTTGTCCGGCGCCGGCCAGCTGCGTGACATCCTTCCCCAGTCCTCGTCCAAACCAGGACGAAGTTCACTGGACTCAGAGGGGCCCTTCTCCTTTGTATGAGCACACATTCCGGGGAGGGGCACCCCGCTTGCCTGCTGGGTGGCCACGCTCCCTCTCCACCTCTGGAGCGCAGTCTCTCAGCAGGAATCGTACGTGTTGTTGTTTATTTATGTTCCCCTCTGGGCTTTGCCCTCAGCTTGCCTGCTGCCCACCGCCTTGGTCCTCCTCTTCCTGGGCACCTGCTTTCAGACTTGGAGGATGGCAGGCAGAATCTGCCCCTGAGCAGGCCTGCATGTCCACCCTCACGTGCGCTGAGCCCCAGCATCCCCACCGCTCCTTGGGGCCCTTGGTGCGCCCGTGGGGGACTCAGCCACTGTCCCTGCGTCTCAGGAGCAGCCGTCGCTCCCCGGCCCTGAGGCCACCTCCCTCAGCATGTGGAACCTTCTCTCCACACAGGGGAGGGGCCGTCATCCCTGTGTGGGGTGGGCTGGGCTCCTCCCGGGAGGTGGGGGGTCCCCTGACCCTGAGCAGATTCTCCTCCGCGGGCATCTTGACCAGCTCTGCCTCCCTGGTCTCCGTGCTCCGGGCTGCTCGTCTGTGTCTGGCTCACCTGAGTGCTCTGCTTGTTTGTGGGGTGAGTGCCTAAGGCGGCAGATTCTGGTTTTGAAGTTTGACTGCAGCCTTGTCTCCCGTCACGTGTGCACTTCTGTCCGGGGCCTTGCCAGCCCATCAGTCAGGAGCCGATGCCCCTGAGGCTCCCCTGGAATCTGGGTGTGTTCATCTATTTATCTGCTCATGCTGTACCAACAACAGGGTGCCTGCTCCCATGAAAGAAATGCAGCATCTCAGGCAACTGGACAGTGAAAAGTGCAAACCCCACACGGGGTCCTGCTCTAATGATGAAAGCCCACGTCCGGAGAGACAGAGAGAAAGAGACAGACAGACAGTCAGTGTCAGAGAGAGACAGAGTCACAGACAGGGGCACTGCTCAGACCCCAGCCAACACCCTTTCCAGCAGAGAAAACACACACAGCCAAGTCCACCCCACATTCTTGACTCATAAAACTGGTAAAAAAAAAAATGCAGTGGTTGTTTTAAATCCCTAAGTTTTAAGATGGTTTCTCATGAAGCAATAAATAATTAAAATACATATACTCACAATGGCCACAGACATTTGACATTTGAAAATAATTATCAGCGTTTCCCCGGCTTTATCCGTTTATCCAGGGGAATATTTTTCCAATTCTAAGCAGTAACTATTTCAGAAAGAAACACTTGAGAGGCAAGTGTTCAGTTCCTTAGAGGGAGATAAACACACGATAAATGCAAAGTGCTGCCTGTCAGAACCATCACTTCCTGGAGCTGAGAAACCATCAGAGGTCATCTGACAGTTATCAGATTGGGTCTTGTGGGACTCCCAAGTCGACCAGAAGTGTGGGGGCGACCTCTCCCCCTACCCTCCACACCGACTCTGACTTCCGTGGAGCTGGGTCCCACCTCCATTCCTCTCATCCGCTACGGTCCACGAGAGGCTTTGTGTTTAAGTAGTTCTAGGTGAAACTTTGAAAACCACTAACCTTGGTGTCCACACTTCCTGGTTAAGCTTGTTATACTCTAGATGGAAAACAAGACTCGCCCTAGTGCGAAAACTCCAACGGGACAGCGTAACTCGCAGCGCGGAGGCCTGGCCACAATCCCGCGACCTTCCCGCAGGTCTCGTGGCTCTTCCCTGTGACCGCTGTGACCATCGGTGGGCGGGCACAGCCCTGGGGACGCGAGGCCAGGCTCTCACACAGCCAGCTGCTCCCGGCCAGCTCACGGGACTCACCTCGTCTTGTCTTGTGGAAACTGTCCAGACACAGGGTAAAGCGCGTTCAGAGATGCCCGTGACCATGGATCCAGAACTGTGGTTTGGCTAATTTGAACTCACGTGATGCTCTGCAAGAGCGCCTGGCTGAGTGGCCTGCATCCGTGTCCCTTTAAAGGAGACAGGTCTAGCAGAGGGTCCGTGAGTTAAGGAACGTGAGAGGTTAGCTGCTGTGTGCAGGAAAATGCTGTGCAGACATAGGCGTTTCACTAATGAGTCCTCAGGAACGCCCTCCATGCATCAGGAATGCTGAGACAGGGGCCTCCCAGTGGAGCCGGGAGCTTCATCTGAGGCCGGAGCTGACAACAACTGCGACTTTATTCTCCAATGCCGGTCCACGGTCCCCGAACCAAAGTCACTCAGCTGTTCTCTCTTGGGGGACCAGGGGAAGCCCATCGCGTGGTCCCTTCCAGACTCTAGGACCCAGACCCTTCTCATGGTGGGTCTGACATCCTGACATGAACTTGCATCTGAGCACCTCCCGCTAAATGCCTGAAGGGAGGGTCCTGGGACTCCGGCAATTTGTCCAAGGAAAGAAAGTTTCCTGAAGAGAATAGCGGGCCATGAAGACAAGCCAGCGCATGAAAAGGAACTTAAACGCAGTCAGTGCAAGTGCCTGAGCACACGCTATGATTCGACTTCTAGAGACTGGGCTCTGCATCATGGTAATGGTGATCCCTTCTCAAAAAGAGGCAGGAGAAACACACTGGCGACTCAGCCGATCTCCGGACCAAGTGAAGGGACAGGTTCATGCCTTCCTGCCTCAGCATTTTCTGGGACCACAAGTGTTCTGACCAGTGCACAAAAGCTGACTTTCACTTAAATAAGTCTGTGAATAGTTTCTGTGCTTTGTAGTTTTATGCTGACATTAGTACACTGCATTATCAGTAAAATAATAAATAAAGGGATTTCAGAAATTGCTGAAGTTATGAAATTTAGTCCAAGTCCTTAGGGAAATAAATTGGGTTGCATCCAGCAATTTAAAGATGATCGATAGTTAATTTCAAGGGCATATTTAATCAATTTCACTCAAGTGGGCTCTGATAAAATATGCAATATGATTCAGTGTTTCCCAACTTTTGCATAAACTGTTTATGTTTAAGTCTTCAATAGCTACATTTGTCTTAATTACTTCTCATAAATGATAATTAGTTATATTTTAATATTTATCTTTACATTTGAAATGTCTCATCTCAATTGCCGGTAGGTAGAAAACAACCTCCCTTTACTTTTCTTTTTAAGCCCATGTTTTCCAAGAAATCAACTGAAGTAACTTGAGTCATCAGTCTCAATTTACTTGAAAAAACTTTAAATAGCAAAAGTGAAAAGTTCTAGACACTGTTTTTCACATTAATTTGCATGTAAATGATACCATCAGTTCATTGCTTATTGTTTAGAGAAGGGGAAGCTTATAAAAGCAAAAGGAAGTGTGAATCAAAGTCAGTAAGCTCCTCGTCTGAAGTCTTCCAGCATTTATCATCAAAACCCCTCCCTGGAGCTTGATCAGAGCACCTGCTCTTGCAGGTCTGCCTGCTTCCCGGGGCCCCTCCAGAGCTTTCCTCGCACCTGGAGCACCTCTGTCCCTGCAGAGCTTTCCTCGCACCTGGAGCACCTCTGTCCCTGCAGAGCTTTCCTCGCACGTGGAGCACCTCCGTCCCTGCAGAGCTTTCCTCGCACCTGGAGCACCCCGTCCTTTGTTTTGGAGACTGTGGCTTCTTAGTCACCTGGGCGGTTTCTGGAGGCAGTTGGAGTGCTGCCGCAGCGTGTCACCTCTGGGACCGCAAACTACATCCTGGAGCCCAGGAAGTTCTTTTTGGAGCTCGTGGAGCTGGTGGTCCGTGGATGGAGGGGTCAGGAGCCCTGCTGGAGGCTGACCTGACCTCCTTGCTCAAGTCTGAGGATGCACAGGCGTCAGAATGTTGTTGACCCGGTAGCAATGGCTTGAGGTTACTGAGCACTCCCTTTGCATCATCGCTCAGCATCTAGCCATCATCCCCCTCAGTGCAGCTGGTGGGAGGGTAGGATCCCCTCCTGGGAGAAAGAGGGGTTGTGAGCGCACAGGGCCTGCAAACCTAGAGGCAAGCTGTGGCTCCCAGAAGCTCCCTGGTGAACAGAAGCCTGCGTTGCAGGTGAGCCACTGAGGGGTGGGGCAGCTGGGGGCCCTGAGGCTCAGCGCTAACAGGGGCAGGCGTGACCCCATGTTTCTCATGAGTGATGCTCACACAAGCATCAGGATGGAAATCAGCTGTCTACGCCATTGGGACCTTCCACCCTGGAACCTGCAGAGCCCGTGGCTGACCCCTGACTGTGCTGGTGCGGAAGACCCTGCCTCTCCCGAGCCCCCCACGGAGGCACCTGAGGTGAACCAGGCCCCCCAGCCAGGCCCAGGGCACAGCCAGGCCCTGAAATGGCCCTCCTGCTGTGATCACACTTGACCGGAGCCAGACACCACTCACCCGGGCACTTTGCACAGCAGTGGGTCCACGGGCAGCGCTCCTGAGACCCGGTTCTGGGAGCCAGGAGGGTGATCATCCCGGGAGGCATCAGCATTTCTGAGCAAGGGCCATGCCAGCCCCTGTGCAGGAGTGGGATAGACTGATGGGAGGCTGGCAGCGAGTGCCCAGTACGGAGAGCAGCCGCCATAGATCAGACGTGTCTGCTCACCTGAGGCGGGGGCGAGGGGCGGAGGGGAGGAATGATGGAGGCTGGGGACAGGGCTGGTGGCAGGAGAGCCACCGCCAAGGGGAGAGCGCGATTCTGGGCTTGTTCCCGCAAACATGGCTGGCATGGGTGCCAGACCTACTCTTGGTAACGCCTAGCCTCCACCTAGTCGGCTGCTTCCAGGATCACACATCTGTCCACTCAGGGGACTGGCTGGTAGGACCTGTGGGTCAGAGCCCCACCCTGGCTGAGTGGGAGGTGGGGGTGCAGAGGATGCTCAGGGGTGGGGGAGGCGGGTTTCAGAAGTTTCATCTGGTGGTGAAATTGCATCATTTGTTTGAAAACCCCATTTTTATTATATTCCTAATTCATGTGCTGTTTCTGGGCACCCAACATGCTTCCCAGATGAGCAAATGTTTTTGCGAGCAGTCTCCATCTGAGCTGAGTTCTGCGTGGCCCCCGGGGAGTTATTCCTCATAAGGCGGGACAGCTGGGGCCAAGGAGTCCTCACACTCCTGGCCCCCGTGAGGAATCCTCAGAGAGGAGGGGCCAGCTGTGGGGTCTCCAGCTCAGGCCTCCTGCCCCCAGCAGGGTGAAGAGGCCCCTCAGATCCCGAGTGGGACTGACCCTAAGTACCGACCCCTCACTCGGCAAAGAACCCTAAGCTGTTCATCCCAATAGTCTTCTGGCTCCAAGGCTGGCAAGCTCGCCTTCCTGCCACCCTCAGGAGACCCCGCCACACCGCGATTCTCTTTATACTGGAGCTGTGCCTGCCTGAGTGTGTGTCTGGAGTGTGCATGCGTGATGTGGGTGACCTGAGCGTGTAAACATGAGAGCACACACGTGTGCGTGTATTTGTGTGTGGGTTGTGTGTGCGTGTGTGTCTGTGTGTCTCCTCACCAGAAGGGAAGTTCTAAGATGGACAACAAGACTTCCATTAAAGCATCGCCAGTCTTGCTCAGCACGACTCTGCAGATAGAAGGCATTCATTATTTAAAACATAATGCCTTCTGCAGAAAGAGTCTCGGTTACTTTCACCATGTCTGGATTTATGTTTAGAAAACATGAAAATTGTTGGTTGCCAAGGAAACTACTTCTTGAAAATCATCAATAAAAGCTAATAACCAAAGATGATAGTCTTTGTTTGGATGGAAAATTACCCCCTTCCCCAAACTGGGGGAAACACACACACATATGTGTATGCATACACAAGTATACACACACACACACTCATACACCACAGACAGGGTTGCGTACGTGTACAAAGTTACCAATGAAATTGCTTGTCTTTTTTCAAACTGTATTCAAATACGCTGTAAGCCAGGAGGTATTAAAGAAAATGGCACAGAATAGGAGTGAGGGGCCTGGCCCTGAATCGATCCTCGAGTGAAAAGTGTGAGTCGCTCAGTCGTGTCCGACTCTTTGTGACCCCATGGCCTGTAACCCACCAGGCTCCTCTGTCCATGCGAGTTCCCGGGCAAGAGTACTGGAGTGGGCGCTATGTCTTTCTCCAGCGGATCTTCCTGACCCAGGAGTCGAGCCCGGGTCTCTGGAGTTGCCGGTGGACTCTTTACCATCTGAGCCACCAGAAAAGCTCTGCACGCTGCCTCTTTGCCATTTGAGCCCCCAGACTTCACATAACCAGACACACAGCACAGTCCAACTAAAAATGCAGCCCGCTGCAAACACCAGCAGGGCCTTTTTGTGTGAATTAACTATTTGATTCTAAAGTTGACATGGAAATGCAAGGAGTTACAGATGGGCTGTGAGGAAAGTAAATGCGGTTTAAAGATCTGAGGCATTTGCATTGCCGAATGCTGTGTGTGTTTAGCTGTGTCTGAGTCTTTGGGACCCAAGGGCTGCAGCCTGCCAGGCTTCTCTGTCCATAGACTTTTCCAGGCAAGAATACTGGAGTGTGGTGGCATTTCCTTCTCCAGGGGATCTTCCTGAGCCAGGGATCAAGCCCATGTCTCCTGCATCTCCTGCATTGGCGGGCAGGTTCTTTACCAATAGAGTCATCCGGATATTAAGGTCTATCACAAAGCGAGAGTTATGAAGACTGTGTGGTGTAGACACGTGGTCAGACATTTCTGCAGACGGAAATGCTGACAGGACCCAGATACAGATGTCAGCTTACTCACTCAGTTGACTTATAACAAAGGTGAAACTGCAGAGAAGACCGAAAAAGGGCTGGTCATTTTCAATAGTAACGGTGGATCCAAGAATATCTCCAATTCCCCTACTTCATACCATCCTCAGAAAAACAATCATAGGCCCCAAGTAGACCTGAAATCTAACTGTGAAAGATAAGACAGTAAAGCTTTTGGAAGATAACATTGGGAAAATCTTCAAGGGTATTTAGTAGGCAAAGATTTCTTAAAATGAAACAATAGACATTTCCTCTCAAGGAGAACCCTGATAAATTTAGACTACACTGAAATAAAACTTTTCACTGTCAAAAACCTCCACTAAGAAAATGGAAAATCTTGTAAAGTAATTAGCCTCCAATTAAAATAAATTAATTAAAAGAAAGTGGAAGATCAGGCTGTAGTGTAGTGGGAGATAGTTATGTTCACATGATATGAAAAGTACCTCATGGTTACAATGAAGCAACGGCTCCTACAAGTCAGGAAGAAAAATATGGGTCAAGCAATTAAAAACTGGGCCAGGTACATTACAAAGTCTGATTATCCAAATTGACACTGATAAAACAAAACTGGCATTGAGCGTGAAAAAGCGTTCAAAGCTTATACTCATCAGGAGATGCAAATTAGAACCGCACTGGGACAGCAAGCACCCCGGGAGGAGGCTGCGGGTAAGGAGTCGGGGGTCTCTGAGCCTCTGGGGGTCTCATCAAGTCCGGGCCACGGTCTCAGCTTTGCAGAGCAGTCTGGTGTTGCCTACGCCAGGGGCACCCTGCGAGTCTCCTCTTAGGTATTCAGGGGACAGAGCTGTGTGTGTTTGTTCCCCCGAGACATGCGTGGTCACACAGCCCTCCCCACACACCCTCAGACCGGAAACACCCCAAACATCAGCTGGCAGAAGGGCTGGAAAACTGTGCTGCAGACAGGTAACGGGAGACCTGACATCTAGAGAGGGTGACAAGTGCCCTCCCAGCCTGGGATCTGCCTGCAACGCAGGAGACCCGGGCTCGATCCCCGGGTCGGGAAGATCCCCTGGAGGAGGGCATGGCCACCCACTCCAGTATTCTTGCCTGGAGAATCCCACGGACAGAGGAGCCTGGCGGGCTGCAGTCTGTGAGGCTGTAAAGAGTAGAACTCGAATGAGCGACTAACTCTCTCACTTTCACCCCCACTTTGATGGACAGACCCACACACATAGTGTCCAATGAAGGAAGCCGGATTTAAAGCAGACAGGCTGTGAGTGGTGGCCACGCAGTCCCTGACACCCACCCAGCAGCAGGCGGGGGATCACTGCCCCTCCCGCAGAGTCCCCATGAACTGCTGACTGCTTCCTCCAAAAGTGGAATCAACAGCGGTGACTTCCGGGGCCAGCCCAGAAGGACCGGCAGCTTCCGCCTTCCCCTTTGGAGCCCTGCCCTCAGTGCCCTGCTGCTGCCTAACAAAACCCAGCAAACTTAGCAGGTAAAACAGCAGCCACTGCACATGCTCACGAATCAGGGGGTCGGGATTCAAGACAAGCAGAGTGACAATGGCTTGTCTCCCCGGGAAGGTATCTAAAGCTGCTGCGGGTTGAATGGCTGAGGCCGGAGCAGCTGGGGCAGGTGACCAGTTATGACACTGCTTCTCTGCCCACGTGCCTGGGCTGAGATGTTGGGAAGCCGGGGTCAGTGGCCCTGGCATGAGAGAACCTGGGCTTGACCTGCCAGCATGGCTGTCTCAGGCGGTCACCATTGCTGTAGCAGCAAGAGAGCAGGACGGCCTGTGATCCCTTTTGCATAAAACCTGACATCGTGTAAAATGAATTGTGATGACCTGGATGGTGGTTACCGGGGACGAGGGGACGACTGGAGTGACCAGAACGGGTGTGACCAGGTCTTCTGGACATGGGCAAGGTTTAATCTTGTGATCTGGATGCTATAAGTATAACCTACTTTTGAAAAGTCTTCATGCTTCATGCCTAAGCTTTCTGCATTCCTCTGATCCATGGTATACTTTTATAAACATCCCAGCAATAAACAGTGCTACTTATTTAGTACTTGGTGTGCATTTGACTCTGTGGTGGTGCTTCTCCGTGTTACCACGTTTCATCTGACGTGATTCCATCAGAGACCAAGACAGCAGGGTTTTGCCCAACTTGTCTCAGCTCTTAGTGCCACTGAGATCCTGGCCAGTTCTGTTGATCCTGAGCCCTGACCCTTAAGCATGGCTTACACTGTCTTGAGGCTTCCCAAGTGGTAAAGAACCTGCCTGCCAATGCAGAAGATGCAAGAGATGCAGGTTTGATCCTTGGGTTGGGAAGATCCCCTGGAGCAGGGGATGGAAACCCACCCCAGTCTTCTTGCTTAGAGAATCTCATGGACAGAGGAGCCTGGCAGGCTACAGTCCATGGGGTTGCAAAGAGTTGGACACAACTGAAGTGACTTAGCACGCACATATTGTTTTTAAAATGAGTCATTGCTCTAAGTTGCTAAAATTGCTCTAAGTCATTACATAAGGAAATCAAAAAAATCTAATAAAATGAAAATGTATACCATCAAGTCTCAGCCTCATCAAAAATCAAAGAAATAAAAATTCAAACCACGAGGAAATGGTTTTCTTATCAAATTGGCAATAATTACGAACATGATATTGTTTGTATTTGGAAGGTTTATGCGGAAATTCTTACACCTTGCTAGCAGGTATGTAAATTGTTTCTTGTGAATATTTGACAAATGGGTATTACATATTTAAATGTCCACAGCCTTTAACCCAACAATTCCAATTCTACTGATCTCGCCTAAGAATAATAGGGCAATTGCACAAAATAGAGGCTGCAAGATCATTCATCATGACGCATTATAGCAGACACAGAAAGAAAAAAGAAAAATAGGAAACGTGAAAGAAAGAGAAATACAGAAATGCAAAAAATCGAAACCTCTTGTGAATGGGAAACTTGAGCCATTTGTACAAAGTTGGGGTTCATGGGTGCAGCCTGTTTCCTTTCATGAGGATTCCCTCTGGTCCCACATGCGGTCCCAGATGCAGTCCCACCGAAGCGAAGGGTCTCCCCAGCAGGACTGCAGGGAGCAGAGCTGGGCTCTGAAGTGGGCCGGGGGGGACCCTGCTGGGTGCTGTCCCCAGCCCTGACCGCCCCCACGCTGCATACCTGGCCTGCAGCCACTCCGCTCCCCCAGCGCCCCCTCCCCTCAGACCCCGGCCTCCAGGTCACCAGTCCTCCCGGCAGCTGCTCCAGCTCATCTGCGCCCCCAGGCCCGTGTCGATTCCAAAGGGGAGTCTGGCTTCCACGGCTCTTTCCCTCCCTGCTCACACTTCGTACAAGCGTGCCCCACGACGCAGCTGTGTGCACACTCACACACCTTCCCCACACACCTTCACGTACACCAGTCACACACACACCCCTCCATGCGCACAGGCACCTCACACTGCACACCCACACACGCTCATGACCCAGGCTCCCTGCGGCCCCTGCTCGACACCTGTGCAGGCGGCACCGTCGCCTTGGAGTTTATTTTCAAGGAATGCATTACTTGGCCTCTGTCTTGCTGACTGCACCACACACTCAGGTTTGTTTCGGAGCAACCGCACTTCTGAAGTCGTCAGAGCACCAGGCGCCCGTGAGATCCTCAGAGACGAGATGCTCGCAGACGCGTGGGTGACTGGCTGGCTGTGTGGTCAGACCACGGGCGGGCCTGCTGGCATCAGGCCCCCATCATGGAGTCCCGGGGCGCCGAGGGGGCTGGAGAAGGACCAGTAGGCCCCCTGCAAGCCCCCAAGGAATGGGACAGTCGCCCAGCCGGGATTCAGCTGCGACCCTTGCCGTCGCCCCGGCTCCCAACCCAGGAGAACTGGCATGTGTTTAACGCTCTGCTGCCTGGAGTTGAACGTGGGCATGGCCCTAGAGCAGCGCCTCAGTCTCACGGGGCTCCTGGCTCGGCTGTGCCAGGCCGACCTGCCTGGTTCTGATCCGCCTCTGGAGCCTGAGGGTGGACTAGCTGCCCTAGGATCGAGGAAGCCGCCTCCTGCTCTGAAGTGTCTGTCCCCTCCTGCTCTGAAGTGTCTGCCCCCTCCTGCTCTGAAGTGTCTGCCCCCTCCTGCTCTGAAGTGTCTGTCCCCTCCTGCTCTGAAGTGTCTGTCCCCTCCCGCTCTGAAGTGTCTGTCCCCTCCTGCTCTGAAGTGTCTGCCCCCTCCTGCTCTGAAGTGTCTGTCCCCTCCTGCTCTGAAGTGTCTGTCCCCTCCCGCTCTGAAGTGTCTGTCCCCTCCCGCTCTGAAGTGTCTGTCCCCCGCTGCGGAATGTCCCTTCGGTCTTCAGTGGAGCTGCGCTACCCAGTGAAGCCGTGGCCCCCTCTCCTCCTGCAACCGCAACAAACCAGCCCTGAGCCCCCATCCACCCAGACGGCCTGTGGGACTTTGTGCCCCTTGAGAAAGCCCCAGAGAGAAAGCAGAGCATGGTGGGGGGCCTCCCCACCCCTGAGAGTACTCCATGCTGCTCTGAGGCCGCGGTGACCTGGGCGCGGAAGCCGGCCAAGTGCTCAACCACGGATGTTCCCAGCTGCCCCTGGAGCCTGGCGGAGAAGCTGGGGTGCAGCGGTTCTGCGCCCGGGGGTGGCGGCCCGAGGGGCCCAGGTGTGCTGTGGTCATCGGCACCCAGGTGAGTAAACCGACCAGAGCATTTGACTCGCCACTGTGGCGTCAGCACTGCAGGCTTCTCCCAAGAAAGCCAGGCTTCTCCACGGGGAGGAAGGATCCCAGGACAGAGAACGTGCTGGCAGCTCGAAGGAGTGCCTTCCCCAACTGATGTGGTTCTGCTTATGATGCCTCTTTCCCGAGAAACACCCAACCACGTGGTCCGCACTGGTACACTGGAGTTCCTGGAGGTGGATTCTTGGGACTTCTCTGGTGGTCCAGTGGCCAGGACGCCACGATTCTACTGCAGGGAGCATGGGCCCAATCCCTAGTCAGGGAACTGAGACCCCACATGCGTGGCACAGCCGTAAAAAGAAAATAACAAGAGGACGCCATGCTCCTGCCGCACAGGTGTTGGCTGAGTCTTTGGGCGTCACCGTGGTTTGGTCCCTGGGTTCTCAGGGTTTCCTTTTGTTTCAGTAATTGTCTCTTAATTATCTTCCAGTTGCTAAAGAACACAGCTTATCAAATAAAAGTTTCTAAAGAACCTCCTAACGGAGAAGGGAAGGGCAACCCACTCCAGTGTTCTTGCCTGGAGAATCCCAGGGACAGAGCAGCCTGGTGGGCTGCCGTCTGTGGGGTCGCACGGAGTCGGACACGACTGGAGCGACTTGGCAGTGGCAGCAGCAGAGAGCCTCCTGAAGCTACTGTCAACATTTGATTCTGATTGCCGTCACCCACCAGCACGAGGCATCAAGCCCAGTGAAAGACGCCAGGTCTGGTAGACACGTCTTCAGTGACTCCGAGCAGGCAGCAGCCAGGCCCGGAGGCGGGAGGGCGCCGCGGCCCCTCCAAGCCCAGCGACGGGGCGGCACGTCTTCAGTGACTCCGAGCAGGCAGCAGCCAGGCCCGGAGGCGGGAGGGCGCCGCGGCCCCCCCAAGCCCAGCGACGGGGCGGCTGCAGACGGGTGAGGCCCAGCAGCACTGCTGTCTAGGCTTGGGCTTGTTAGGCGTGCGGTCCTCACTCTGCCCTGAGGACAAGAGGAGGGGACAAAGGGAACATTGATGGCTTTTTTGGCGCTTTTGGGAACTGTGGTTGCAGGCCAACCTCCACCCTGGGACTTGGGGCAATGAGCGAATCCAGGGGATCAGGGAACGCCATGAAGGTCAACATGCCGCGGGGCCACACTGCATTTGAAACAGCAGCTGTTAACTACAACACTCATCAAGTAAATACCCAAGACTCCATCAGACACAGGTAGATGCTTGAATGAATGAATAAGCTGGGAGGAGACCATTGCCCCATGCAGAACAGCTCCAGACAACTCAGGCAGCTCAGTTACCCACTGGTGCGTGAGCTGCTCGACTGACCTCATAACGTGGACAGTGCGGAATGGTGGGGAAAGCACAATCCCCTCCCCCATTTGACCCTCCCTGTGTTCAAAGATTCTACTCCTTGTCCAAACTGAGCACATGCAACCCACTGAACCTGGGAGTAACACTCATGCGGGACAGCGTGTGTGTGTGGTGTGTGCTCCGTCACTTTAGTCCTGTCTGTCTCTTTGCGGTCCCATGGACTATAGCCCTCCAGGCTCCTCTGTCCATGGGATTCTCCAGGCGAGAACACTGGAGTGGGTTGCCATGTCTTCCTCCAGGGGATCTTCCTGACCAGGGATCCGGGTCTTCTGCATCTCCTGCGCTGCAGGCAGCTTCTTTACCTCTGAACCACTGGGGAGCCCCAGGTAGGACAGACTTGTCACCTCTTAGAGGTAAGGTGGTTCCTAGTTTAGGCATCCTGACACTAAAAGACGGAGAAGGCGATGGCACCCACTCCAGTACTCTTGCCTGGAAAATCCCATGGGCGGAGGAGCCTGGTGGGCTGCAGTCCATGGGGTCGCTAAGAGTAGGACACGACTGAGCGACTTCACTTTCACTTTTCCCTTTCATGCATTGGAGAAGGAAATGGCAACCCACTCCAGTGTTCTTGCCTGGAGAATCTCAAGGACGGGGGAGCCTGGTGGGCTGCGGTCTATGGGGTTGCACAGAGTCTGACACGACTGAAAGTGACTTAGCAGCAGCAGCAGCAACACTAAAAGAAAATCTTGTTCCGATCAGGTTCTAGGCATTCCTAGTAGAGGACAGTGTAATACAACCCTGCAGACCAACCAGAGTGGCCCCTAAGCAAATGCATGTGTGCGCACGCAAACACACACACCCACACCCACACACACTCCCACACCCACACACACTCACTTCCTTTTCCCCCTACTGCCATAGGTGACAGAGTGGTCTGGGTGCAGGACAAAGAATATGGCTTCTTTTTCAAATTAAGCAGGGTGTTCTTCATGAACGTGACAAGGATACGGATCCCTTTGACTGTATTTGGAAGCTAATCTTTCAGCATTTATCTCCTAATGGGAGATGAGGAAGCAGGACTTGACTAACAGGCGGCTCTTCTAAGGATGGACACAGGAGCATCAAAGGAGCCCGAACGGAGGAGACGGAACCCCTGGTTTAAGCTCTTGACCTTGGTGCCGATTGCACGCTGCTTCCAGACAGCTGTTCCCTGACAGCTCTGGGGTCTTCTGCAGAGCTCTGCTTAGCTCCCCAGGGTCTGCACTCCATAGGCCGATCTGAAGCTTCAGAGAAACCCACCTCTGTGCAGAACAAGTCAAGAGCAAAGTTTAGAAGCAGAGAGTCCCCAATTACATGTGAAACGTGGAATAATGATTAGCTGAGAAAAAAAGCAAGACACGCTGATCCTTCGACATGGATACCTCCAAGTCTAGAAGCACAGTCTTCAGAGGATTTGAAAGAAAAGCCAACAATCCTTTGAAATGAACATAAAAAGGACCCCTTTCTCCCGTCCCCTCCCTTGAGCTGACCAGAAGCCATGAGCCCACATGCACGGCCCTGCCTGCCTGTATCTGAGCCCCAGGCTGGCATCCCACTGGGGCTGGGGACCACCTGGGGACAGCCGTCCACACAGGATGACCCCTAGAGACTCTGGGTGTGCGGAGTGCAGCAACTCCACTCCTTCAGAATGTAGGGATTCTCGGCCTGGCATTTTAAGATTGTTCTCCCCTATCCAATTGTTGCTTTTATAACCAAAAGTAAACTCTCGTCGTGTCATGACTTTGGCTTTTGAGCCGTGCTGGCCTCAGTCTGCTGGCCCTGGAGGGGTCGCTATGGGAACAGCATCCTGTGCCGGCCCCCTGGACACCAGCATTCTGGCTCCTGCTGCATCTGAACAGATGGAAAATTCAAATTTCACCCATGGAAAGGCTGCTTTAACAACGGCTTTGCAAATGGCCCTGCAAAAGGATTGGATTTGCGCGGCAAGGAAATTGGTAATCCCGTAAACCCTGGGCTCCCCGTCTCGAGGCTGTATGGTCAGTTTTGTCTGCATCAGGCACACAGCTGAACTCCCTCCTCACTGGGGGGCGGCCCTTCAGGGCTCCTGGGTCGCAGGACGGAGTCTGAGCAGCAGCTGCTCACGCTCTCACCCGGATGCAGGTCAGGCCGAGGCCAACCTGTGCTCACACCCACGGGGAAGACGGCCGCCTGCTGCCTGGGGCGTTCCTGGGGACCCAGGTCCTGGACACACAGACGACAGCAGAGGTTCTGTGTCCTCGGGGCACTTTAAAGGCACATCCAGTGAGGGAGGGTGACGCACACTCCGAGCTCGTGGAAGCCCTCTGTATCCGTGCCTTTTGCTCAGAGGTAACAGAATATGTGTGGTGAGGGGTCACCACTAGCGTCCCTCTGGGAGAAGCAGGGACAGGGCCAGGCACGGCCAGCTTGGACTGTGGGCACAGATGGGCCCGCGGGGCCCCCGCACTCTGACCGCACCCCAGATGTGGCGCCTCACCGCTTCCCGCCTGAGCCTGGTCCCCAGAAACCCCCTGGGACTCAAGGTGCCCTGGGCTGTGGCCCGCCCAAGGCCTCCTCTTCACTCTCCACTCCAGCGGCCCTCCGGACAGCCCACCCACTCATGCGCGCACTGCCCCTGCCTGGAGGCCACTCCTTAGGGCCCCCAGCACCAGCTTTCCCCTGTGAGGACCTGTGACATCTTCACTCTTCAGGGTCCACCCTCCAGTTCCCAGGAAGTGGCCCCAGGGCAGGTGTACATGGCTGCAGGTACACGGGGAGGGGTCCGGGGGAGAGGGGAAGGTAGATGGGGAGGGATCCCAGGGAGGGAGACAGGAGAACAGAGCAGGCACAGCGGGGGCAGGTACTATAGGAGCACACCTGCTGAACCCCAGAAGTTGTGGTTCATAGTTCATGGGTCAGAGGTCAGAGCCTGGGAACGTTTCCTGTGAGTGGCCAGAGCATGCTCACTTTCGGCTGGCGGGCTGCAGGGTGTTGCTGGTGACCCCTCAGCTCCCTTCTAGTGTGCAAGCAGCCACGCCTGAAGGAAGGGCGTGACTGTGCCAGTGAAACTCTATTTAAAACAGGCCGGATGGGCTCCAAGGGCCGCAGAGAGCCGCCCCTGCTGGAGAATATGCCTCCGTTTTCTCTCCGAGGGACAAGAGGCTGAGAGGCTCATCCATGATGCCCCTTGGCTCCCACATGGACTTCCGCAGCGTCATGGGAGGTCCGCCCCCAAATCCTCCCTGCTGTCCATCTGTGACCGTGACCTGGAGCTTGGGTGCCTCCCTCCAGCGGCCCCGGAGGGTGGGCCAGTGCTGCTCTTTCAAGCTGGCAGGCACCCCCGGGAGCATGGTCACCACAGTCTTTAAGTGTGGGATCCTGGCGCAGTCCCATGAACGGTGGCCCCCAAAGACGAGCCCACATTCTAATGCCCAGAAACTGTGAAAGTGACCATATTCAGAGAAAGGGTCTTTGAAGACAAAAGTAGCTATGAATCTCCAGAGGAGATCATACTCCTTGAAGGTGGCCCTAAGGCCAGTGAGAAAGGTCATGGTTTTTCCAGTAGTCATGTATGGATGTGAGAGTTGGACCATAAAGAAAGCTGAGCGCTGAAGAATTAATACTTTTGAACTGTGGTGTTGGAGAAAACTCTTGAGAGTCCCTTGAACTGCAAGGAGATCCAACCAGTCCATCCTAAAGGAGATCAGTCCTGAATATTCATTGGAAAGACTAATGTTGAAGCTGAAACTCCAATCCTTTGGCCACCTGATGCGAAGAGCTGACTCACTGGAAAAGACTCTGATGTTGGGAAAGATTGAGGGCAGGAGGAGAAGGGGATGACAGAGGATGAGATGGTTGGATGGCATCACTGAGTCAATGGACACGAATCTGAGTAAGCTCCAGGAGATGGTAAAGGACAGGGAGGCCTGGTGTGCTGCCGTCCGTAGGGTCACCAAGAGTCAGGCACAATTTAAAGACTAAACAGCAACGCAGGCCAGTGACAGCATCTACGTGAGAGACACAGAGGCGGAGGAGGAGGCCCTGTGAAGATGCAGGCGGTGATCAGGTGACATGGTCACAGCCAGGACACATCTGGGCCCCCCTGGAGCCAGAAAGGGAGGAAGGACCCCCTCTGGAGACCCCAGGGGAGAGCGCAGCCCCACCACCACCGCGAGATCAGAGGCTGGGCCTCTAGCCTGTGAGAGAAGAGGTTCGGTTTGTGGTGATCTGTCAGGACGCCCCCATGGAGGTGAGCATGGGTGTCTGGAGGCAGCTGGGTCTGCCAGTCTTGTCTGCTGCTCTTGTCAGAACCTCCCGGCCCGGGGACAGGACCGCTTTTCCACCAAAAGCTGAGACTGAGGCCCTGGGTGCCCCAGTGTGGCAGACGTGCCCTGGGGTGTGACTCCATCCCCAAACCCGCCTGGCAGGCAAGCAGACTGGGGAGGGAGACTCTTTGCTTCAGCCTGGAGATGGGGAGTGTTTTAATGCTTTCCTCTCACTTCCTTTTTTTCTGAGTGTTTCACCTATGACCTTTGTAAATAAATTTGCAAAACTTTGTTACTTTAGGCTTTTATTAAACAGTATATTTAAGACTCTCTGGGCAAAAGTTTGGAGGAAAATATTACACTAGAAGGATTCTAGTTATGAACTTGAAATAACCTTCTGATCCTGAGATGTGGTGACAGAATTGGAAGGGAAGAGAGTCCACTGGACCAAATATTTTGGAGGAAAAAATGAAGCTTCCATGTCAATTTCCAGTCCGTCCTTAAACGACATGAAGCTATTTCTGAGATGATGGATGGCAGTAGATCAGATCGCGGCTGCCTGTAAATACCGCTGAAATTACTTCCCCGAATTCTGTGTTTCCAGCAGGCAGGCAGAACTCCATTTCTTGGCAGGTCAGTGATGACCAGACAAGGATGCTGGGCACAGGCTGACTGCTCCCCTCGCTCGGACTCTTTCTGGAGCCCCGATTGCTAATGACCTTCATTTCCTAGGTCCACTCAGGGAGCACACTCTGGTTTTGGATTCTTTAGCAGAAAGACAAACAAGATCATATCTTCACTTATTCACAATGATTGCCAATTGCAATGGCGACCCACTCCAGTATCCTTGCCTGGAAAATCTCATGGACACAAGAGCCTGGTGGGCTGCAGTCCATGGCGTCGCAAAGAGTCAGGCACGACTAGGTGACTAACACTTACTTACTTTGGGGATATTTCGAGACTCTGGGAACTCTCGGCAATCAGACACATGCTGGGCATTTCTCTGGTGACCCCTGGGAAGCGGATTTGCTTCTGTGGTGCTCGCCTTCTGTGGTGCCCGCCTTCCGTTGCCCTGGAGTCTTGTCCGTGTCTGTGCCGTGGCTTCCTCAGAGCTCTGAGGCCTCTGGGCGAGGACTAGCCATTCCCTTAATAATTCCATTTCCCACATCTAGAAGGCAGCACATGTTCATTTCATTCAACAGGTTTTCCTGAGTGTCTAAGATTTGTTTATCCCTTCAGCAAACGTTTATCACCACCTGCGCTGTGTCAGGCACTGTTTAAGGCTCCAGGGTTGTAACTGTGTGTGAGAAAGACCACCCCTGACATTCCTGGAACACCCCGACCCGAGGGCCTTTGCATCAA
Organism: Bos indicus; assembly: GCF_029378745.1. Taxonomy (NCBI): domain Eukaryota; kingdom Metazoa; phylum Chordata; class Mammalia; order Artiodactyla; family Bovidae; genus Bos; species Bos indicus. Next base: position 49,355,594 of record NC_091785.1, read on the forward strand.
CTCCCTGGAGGTACATGGCTTACTGTCTACTCCCCACAGTTCAGTTCAGTTCAGTCACTCAGTCGTGTCTGACTCTTTGCAACCCCACGAACTGCAGCACGCCAGGCCTCCCTGTCCATCACCAACTCCCTGAGTTTACCCAAACTCATGTCCATTGAGTCGGTGATGCCATCCAACTACTTCATCCTCTGTCGTCCCCTTCTCCTCCCACCTTCAGTCTTTCCCAGCATCAGGGTCTTTTCTAATGAGCCAGCTCTTCGCATCAGGTGGCCCTGTCCTCTTTAGAACTGCTCCGTTTTCTTTGGTAACACACTCTCTGAAGAAGTATGAACCGGATAGAGAGAGGGCAAAAACAGGGAGTGTGACCCAGGTGACTCCAGACTGTAAGAGCAGGTCCCGGCTGGCCCAGCAGGAGGACAGCGAGGCTTCCTGTGATCGGCAGTGACCACTTAACGTGCGGAAACTGGGAAAGTTCATCGTGTGTAAGGACCCTTGTGACTACCTGGGGGTTCATCTGGATAATCCGGGATAATCTGCCTTTTTGAAGATTCTTAATCCCACTTGCGAAGCCCCTTTGCTGTATGTGGTGCAGCCACAGGTTTGGGGGAGTAGGAAGGGACATTCTGGGGGACCCGCTCCTCTGCCCACTGCACCATCCTCGTTCTCCCCACCCTCACGCCCTGGAAGGCTTCCCTCTCCCGGGGCTGGGACAGGTGCCCTTCCACCCGTGCCCTTCCCACTCTGGGGTGAAATCTCCAGGATGCCGCTTTCCATGCCTGACTCCTTATGCGTCAGACAAGCCTAGTTCTGGGTGACTCAGCCCCAGGAATTCCTAGAAAGCCTCCTCTGTCAATAAAGCAAGTGTTACTTCTGAAAACCAAAAGTGACTGTGGATACACGCTGTCACACATCTGTGCAAACGCAGAGTGCACACCACCAAGAGCGAAGCCTGTGTGGACTGCAGGCCTGGGGCCCCAGGACGTGTCTGTCGGCGCGGGTTTCTTAGTGAACCTGCCGTTACGGTGGGCTGGTACTCCTGGGGGTGCCTGTGCCTGTGTGAGTCAGCGGGTAGGGGACTCAGCCTTCCACTCTATTTCACTGTGAATCTAAAATTCTTCTAAAAAGAAAGTTGATTAATTAAAAAATCAAAAATACTTGTGTGGGGGGCTTTGTTGCAGCCTTGATTTAAAAACAAAATGCTTTTAACCCTGAGGAACAGCTATTTGGTTCTGCACGGTGGCTATCCTGCCCTGAACCAGTGAGTTCATTTGCATGAGTAAACCAGGAATGCTGGGAAGTTACTGGCGTAAAAACAGCTTAATTAACTTCGAAGACATGTTATTGCCATAGTCACCCCACAAGAACCTCCTGAGAGACCACAGCCTCCTGCAGGCACGGCTGGTCCCCGGCATCTCTGAGTCTCCAGGCCCCAGCGAGGAACCCCTCGGTCGTGTCCTTGGCAACTTCTCTGCAGCTGCGTGACTGTGCCCAACCACCCACGTCCTGTCTTTAATGAGTCATGCTTGCTCTGTAGTAAGAGTTCTCGTTTGGGACGTGTTCATTTCTCACCCCTGCCCTTGCAAATAAAGTAGAACAACTGCCGCTGGCCACTAGTGAGCCTCGGGAAACAGGTCCTTGCTAAACGGCCTCTGAAGTGGATCAGCAGAGCTTCTGAGGTGGAGGTGCAATCCGGTCCAGACTTGGTTTCCAGATGACGTTCAGCTGAACTGGAGGAGAAGGCGGCTTTGCACGTGGTGTCTGCGCTGAGTTCAGCTCGCCCCCTGCCCTTCAACCTCCACTGAAGTCTGAGTGAACAACAGTGCACCCACTCCAAGAGAGGACGCCCGTGGCAAGTGTGTGTGCCAAGACTCACACTGTCTGTCCCTGGACGCGGCCACAGGCTGAGGCTTGGGCACAGCCAGGCGGGAGAGGGGACAGATGACTCAGGACCTCTGTTCCTCACTCTAGGCTGTGCCCGCCACACGGGGATGTGCGCTCTGCGGCTCCCACCCACCCTCCTCCTCTCTCTCCATCTCCGAGAGGCAGCATCAGTGCCCGTGGAGCCCATCCGTATCACGGGGATGCTCCCTGGAGAGGTCAGACCTGGCATCCAGTCATTTCTGGACTTCACCTGTGCCTCCACCCCTGGCATCCCTGCACGACACTGGAGTGGTCACAAATGACCAGGACTGAAATTCCCAGGCCAGACAAGGAGGCTCCAGGCCCAGGTTGGCTCCCAGAGCGTGGCCACGTGCCAGGCTAGATGCCAGGCAGGTCAGGGTTTGCACAGCAAGGCTGCAGGGTGACCAGCGAAACTCGACCCGGAAATCATAGAACTGCCTTTAATAGAGCATTGCCAATGTAGCACGCAGATGAGAAGCCCTGGATTCCCTCTCAGACAAGGAAACAATTTCAGAATTGTCTTTGACGCTAACTAGAATGTTATAACATTCTCAATTTCTGACATTTAAGTTGAAAAACATCTAAAACATCCTTTTATACGTTGCATGAATTTCCAAATAAATTTGTATGTTGCATGCACCTCCAAAATAGCTTGAATACTGCATTCTTATACCAATGCCATACTTCTTGTAAGACAATTAATAGGTTCTTCTTTGCTAATCAGCAATCACTTGCTTACTCTTTAAAATGCCAATCCTTTTAACAGAAATGAGTTCAATATGGGACCCTGACAGACCAGCCATGGCCGAAGTGTCAGGGGTCCGCCAGGTCCAGCTGCGCGTCCTCCAGCATGAGGGCCGCACGGCCAGAATTCTCAGCCTCAGCCAGAGCCTGACTCGGGCTCCGGGGTGCTCGGGCCTGCCTGGTGGTTTGCTGGCGCTCTGTTGTCTTGGTATTTGTCTGTTTTCATTCATCAAGCCGGCAGCCCTTCTTGTCATAGATTAGATCAAAGCATCTTTCAGAAGATGCTGAAACTGGCGAGGGCTGACAGGCCTCTTGGGAGTTGCCGGACTCCCTTTCCTTAGCATCCAGAGCTGGGAGTCGGTCTGAGACTTCTGCGCAGAAATGTCCCCTGGGAGAGCTGCTTGTGGATGGCTCTCCTCACTGTCACTTGCAGTTTATAGATTTTGAAGTAGAGGATGCTTTAACACAGATTATCATTTTCAGACATACTTAGACTCACGGGATAGAACTTCAAGTCTCCTGAGCTCAGACTAGCTTTAGTTGACTATGCAGGATACATACCAAACTTCCCTCAAAACATTCTTATGTTTTAATTTTTTAAAAGAAATCTCCAAGTCAGAAATTCATGCAGTTTACCAACACTAGAGAAATACTAGTAATGAAAGCCGCCGCTCATCACCCCATTCTAAGGAGAAGGAGGTGGGGCTGGTGGTAAAGAGCCTGCCTGCCAATGCAGGAGATGCAAGAGACACAGGTTCAATCCCTGGGTTGGGAGGAACCCCCTGGAGGAGGGCATGGTAACCTGCTGCAGTGTTCTTGCCTGGAGAATCCCCTGGACAGAGGAGCCTGGTGGGCTACAGTTCATAGGACTGCAAAGAGCTGGACATGACTGAAGCAACTTAGCACACACACAAGGCAGATGAGAACCTTATTTCAGTGATAAACTTCTATGAGACTCTAGTGTCCAAGAAACTTACATACCATTTCTTTAATTTTTAATTGAAGTATAGTTGATACATAATATTATAATAGTTTCAGGTGTGCAACGTGGCGATTCAGCATTTTATATATTATATTCCATTTAACACTATTACGAAGCAACGGCTGTATTGCCGTGTGTGCATTCCAAGTTGCTTTAGTCATCTCCGGCTCTGAGACCCTGTGGACCGTAGCCTTGCTGCTTAGCTAGCTTATACGTAGACTTACATACTGTACATTAGCGTCCCCAAAGGGAAGCAGAGAGAGAATAAGACGGGGGCAATATTTAGAATTCTGGCTGTTTGTTTCCCAAAACTGATGCTGTATTCGTCAGCCCAGGCTGCCATGACAAATTATCAGATCACATGACTTAAACAACAGAGTTGCCTTCTCACGGCTCTGGAGGTTGCAAGTCCACGGTTGAGGCTCCAGCTGGGCTGGCTCTCCTGGGCTTGCACACCACACCTTCTGTGTCCTCACGTGGCTTCTCCTCTGTGCACTTGGGAAGAAAGAGATCTTTAGTGTCTTATCCTTTTCTTAAAAGGGCACCAGTCCTATAGGATCAGGGCTCCACATTTATGATCCCACTTAAGCATAGATTTACCTCCTTAAGGGCTGTTTCCCACACATTTGGGGTAAGACTTCGACATAGGAATTTGGGGGAACACAGTTCACTCTGTAACAGAGGCCCAAACCTAATTAAAAGTGTCATGTCGTGGATTTAAGGCATGCTCCACGTCCAGAGCAGGACAGACACAAAGAAAACCTTCCTTGGGCAAACCATCCTCATGCTCCCGAAAAGCAGAGACCGGAAGACCCAGAGAGCAAAATAAGGAAAATAATAAAAGGGGAGAAGACAGGGAGATGGGAGGGAGCTTCACAAGGGAGGGGACATATGTATACCCGAAAGTTATGACCAACCTAGATAGCATATTCAAAAGCAGAGAGTGGAAGACCCAGAGAGCAAAATAAGGAAAATAGTAAAAGGGGGAGGGAGAAGAGAGGGAGATGGGAGGGAGCTTCTCAAGAGAGGGGACATATGTATACCTATGGCTGATTCAGGTTGAGGCTTGACAGAAAGCAACAAAATTCTGTAAAGCAATTATCCTTCAATTGAAAATAAATAAATTAGAAAAATCAAATTACAAGTACACGAAAAAAGAGGGAGAAGAACCCCTACTTTCACGGGAACAGTAAGGCTGAAAGCTGAGTTTCAGAAGTGAGATCCGGAAGGCTATGGCATAACACCATGTAGGGAAAGATCCGGAAGGCTATGGCATAACACCATGTAGGGAAGGGAAGGCTATGGCATAACACCACGTAGGGAAAGATCCGGAAGGCTATGGCATAACACCACGTAGGGAAAGATCCGGAAGGCTATGGCATAACACCACGTAGGGAAAGATCCGGAAGGCTATGGCATAACACCACGTAGGGAAAGATCCGGAAGGCTATGGCATAACACCATGTAGGGAAGGGAAGGCTATGGCATAACACCACGTAGGGAAAGATCCGGAAGGCTATGGCATAACACCACGTAGGGAAAGATCCGGAAGGCTATGGCATAACACCACGTAGGGAAAGATCCGGAAGGCTATGGCATAACACCACGTAGGGAAAGATCCGGAAGGCTATGGCATAACACCACGTAGGGAAAGATCCGGAAGGCTATGGCATAACACCACGTAGGGAAAGATCCGGAAGGCTATGGCATAACACCACGTAGGGAAAGATCCGGAAGGCTATGGCATAACACCACGTAGGGAAAGATCCGGAAGGCTATGGCATAACACCACGTAGGGAACACGATTTCAGAAACAGAAAATGCGGAAGAACAGTGAGTTAGCCCTATCTACATTTTACCCCAACCCACTAACTATTTCCTTTTCTCCATCATTTGTGCACCTTCTCTCTCCATGATCGTGTATGACTCAAACCTCTCTCACACTCACACATACACATTTTCAGACATGGTGTTCCTGTGTTCCTAAACACTTTAGTGTCCGTTCCCTTAGAACAAGTTCATTCTGTTATATAACCACAGTAAAATTTTCAGTTAGGAAATTTTGCGTCAATCTGATGTTACTGTCTAATCCAAAATCCTTATTCAATGTTCTCCCGTTGTTCCCACAATGCCGTTCACACTCGTTTCACTTTGTGCAGCCTGAGAGCCGAGATCCAGCTGTCTGGTTCCCCCTCATCTAGGTCAGAGCCTCTCACTTTTACGATTCACTGCTCTGACATCCTTCAAGAGGATGGGAAGTTATTTTATAAAATGCTCAATGCGGGTTTGTCTGATGCTTTCCCACAATTACACTCAGATTCTGCATTTCTTGGTAAGAATAGTGTGAGGATGGTTCTGTGCTCTGGCAAGTGGACCCTAACACGTGTGGATATTCACACCTCACCTCGAACTCAGAGGCAAAACGGGGACCATAGCTCCTGCTCCCACATTTGTAATTCCCCTCCACCACCCGAGAAGCTTGAGCGTATCCCCTCAAGGTGTTCTCCTGTTCACACAGTCCTATCTTTTTAGAAATGCATTTCAGAAGTGCCAACCACACCACTGAGAGATGAACTCACCAGCCAGAGGTCAACATCTGTCCACAGGCTCTTCTTTCCGGCCTTTATAGTCAGGCTACGCAGCCGAGTCATCTTGTTCAAATGTTCTCGGGTGAGTTTTCCCCTCTTCAGTGAGCCTGCGTGAATTAATTGAAACACAGTTGTGTTAATTAGTTTCCTTATTTGATTTTATGCCCTGATGACAGTGTGCGGAGTACCAGCAGCCAGACACACAAGGGTGACCTCCTTTATGTGAAGGCTTAGAGCTGACCAAACCAGTCTGGGGAGGCAGATCAGGGTTTTCCCAGGGCTGGGTGTGCTGTGGTCCAGAAACCAAACTCAGGGGCATGGGAGACTTTGGGGGGTCATTTATCCTGGGTGTGGGAGTGGCTACACAAGAGTCAACTCTCTCAACTGTTCACTTAATTCAAGTGCCTTTTATTACATGCATTTATACCTTGAAGTTGAATTTTTTTAAAGGAAGAGATGCTTTCAGGTAAACAAAAGCCAGGAGAACATATTTCTATGAGAACTGCCCCTCCAAGACACCCAAGGAAGGGCGGTCCTTGAGATTCAGGGAGATGGTCTCAGAGGGGAGCCTGCAGGTGCTAGGAGGAATGAAGAGCCTGGTTCCCGGCCTCGGTCCCCTGGGTCCACCCCTTAGGGAGGCTTTCGGAACGCACACCCTCCATCAGGGCAAGTCCTGGGAAGGGACCCTGCTGAGGGCACCTCGTCCTGGAGCCGTAGACATGGAGCTGGGTGCCTGCACTGCCTGTTCTTACGGCCCAACCCAAGGAAAGGGAAAGTGAAGTCACTCAGTCATGCCCGACTCTTTGTGACCCCACGGACTGTAGCCCACCAGGCTCCTCTGTCCATGGGATTTTCCAGGCAATAGTCCTGGAGTGGGTTGCCATTTCCTTCTCAAGATGATCTTCCCCATCCAGGGATCGAACCTGGGTCTCCTGCATTGTAAGCAGATGCTTTACCATCTGAGCCAGCAGGGAAGGAAGGTTTCATTGTAGTAGCGTGAGGCTGCTGGACAGAGGGCTCTGCAAGGGGACCCATGCTGAGCTCGTGAGACATTTTAGTGGTCACTTTAAGGAGATGCTGATGAGTGCAGGAGGCGCTCCCGAGTCCAGCACAGACGTGGGCCACCGTGACGACCCCAGTGCCAGGGACCAGCCGCTGCATCTCCCGGCTCAGAGTTTCCTCGGCTATACTGTAACCGTTCATCCTCCGGAAATGTCTGTTTGACACGGATTTGAGAACAGAGATGAATAAAACATAGGGCTCTCGGGGATGGAAAACCTGTGGTACAAGGACTTTGGGGGTGCACTGATAATAAACACCTGTGAGAACTGCAGTTATGGAATGGGATGTTTTCCAAACCCTGACAATAGCGATCAAGATAATAACACCTGCACTGACAAGCACAGAAAGGGGTGAGCGTGGAGAAAACCCTGGGCCTTTTAAATCTCCCAGCGAAGGGAGTCAATTGTTAGTGAGTAAATGGAAACTCTATCTAAATAAAGGGCTAGAGCCTAGATATTTTTCATAATGTTTTTATTTTTTAAATCGCAGGGGGATCTTGTAGGAAGTAAAATATAGAAATATTTATCTAAAAACCAGAAATTTCCTCGACTTCGCCTCTGTTCTTTTTGGTTTAATCCTAGTAAAATCAAACTTAATGTCCTCATAAAACAGTACTGTATATTATGACTCTGCTGAGGCAGAATGTTATTCTCCCATATGCATGCTTTCTATTCTATCTGCATATAAGTCAGAAAGTCTACCTTGATGTTCATATGATACTAATAGTGTTTATTATTAGGAGGTAAGATTTGGGGGTTATTTTTGGAAGAGTTCAGTTCAGTTCAGTCGCTCAGTCGTGTCCTCTTTGTGACCCCATGGTCTGCAGCACGCCAGGCCTCCCTGTCCATCACCAACTCCCAGCGTTCACCCAAACTCATGTCTACTGAGTCGGTGATGCCATCCAACCCTCTCATCCTGTGTCGTCCCCCTCTCCTCCCGCCTTCAATCTTTCTGAGCATCAGGGCCTTTTCCAATGAGTCAGTTCTTCACATCAGGTGGCCAAAGTATTGGAGTTTCAGCTTCAACACGTCCTTCCAATGAATATTCAGGACTGATCTCCTTAGGATGGACTGGTTGGATGTTCTTGCAGTCCAAGGGACTCTCAAGAGTCCCTTGAGAGACTCTTGGAAGAGTACCCTCCAGCATTTTTATTATTATTTTTATTACTCTCCCATAGCAATAATAATAGTAGTGAGCCGACTGAGTGACTAAGCACTGTTTATTTAAAAGTTTAAATGCTTATTTAGTGGTCTTTGTGTTCCTTGGTCCTCTGTATACTTTAACTGCCTTAATCCCCAGAACAAGCCTATGAAGTAGACCCCAACTTCATGGACTAGAACATCAGGGAACAGAGAGTTTATGTCACACTTCCAGGGGCACTGCCAGGGCCAGGGGCTAAGCCTGAGGGGCCTGGCTCTGAGCCGCGTCCTTCTCTGCTGGACTCCACCCCTCTTAGCAGGAGGAATTTTTATCAAACTGGACACTAGTTGGTGACTGATCAGGAAGCAAAAACTGTACCGGCTGCTAAGCAGGAATAATTTAATATAAAGTTGTTAACCAGGTGACTGGTAAACAGACAATGCTGAAGTGTCACAGAGGCTGTGACGCCGAAACCACTGCCGAGGACGGCAAGGGAGGGCTGAGGCGCTTCAGAGGCTGTGACTGCTGAAACCACTGCAGAGGAGGGCAAGGGAGGGCTGAGGTGATTCAGACTTTGAGCCAAGAGGGCACTTCCCTCAGAGCTGCGCACCAGACCTCAGAGCTGGGTGCTGGCTGGCTGGAGAAGAGTTACGGGGGTACTGAGACCCAGGGCTGTGAGGGGGTGCGTGGAGTGTACCAGGCTGATCCTGCTGGCTTGGGAAAGGCTGCGAGCTGTTTTCATCTACAGGAAACTTCTGGGAAGTCCACTGGGAAGACTTCTTGCTGGGATGACATTCGTTGTAACCACCCCAGACTACTAATGGTAAGAAAGCAGGAAGCACACTGGAGCGTGATCCCCTTCCTCCTGTTCCACACCGACAGTCTCTCCTCTTGGCAAAACCTAATACTGAGCCGCCTGGAGAAGCAGAAATGAGGTTGGAAGAGTGTGGCCGCAGCATCACAGAGCAGAGGACAGGAGAGTGGGCTTGCAGCTGGGAGACAGCCGTGTGATTGCCGGCACAGTGCAGCCGTTTAGCTGCTGTGAGTCCACATGCGCTTGTCATTGGGCACTTCCGTACAGTGCAGACACAGTCTGTTTCCACCTAACGAGATCCGGTGGTCCTTCACACAGAGGTACTCTCCCGCTCCCCACCTCGAGGAGACCCATGCCCACCAGTCAGACTGCTCATCTCTGGGAGACAGGCATGCTGTCCATCTGGGCTGATGTTCAACACCCCTGAGGACCCGGTCACCTAAAAACTCTGGTGTAAAGAGCATCTCCTAGGAAACGTGCATAAAACAACAAGGGTCAGAAGAAGAGAAGAAGACAGGTTATACCTGCAAAGGCAGTCCTGAGCAGGGGACTCCACATGACACTTATCGCATCGTCATCGAGAATCAGAGAGAAGGCTGGCAGGGAAGTCAGGATTGGGGGAGGTTAAACCAGTGACTTCAGGAAGAAGGGGAGACAACACCTACAGGCAGAACTCCCCCCTCCCCCCACCTAGGTGAGTCTTCTATAAAGATGCGTGCTAAGTGCTAAGTCACTTCAGTCATATCTGACTCTTTGCAACCCCATGGACCATAGCCCGCCAGGCTCCTCTGTCCGTGGGATTCTCCAGGTAAGAAGACTGGAGTGGGGTGCCGTTTCCTCCTCTGAGGGATCTTCCCAACCCAGGGATGGAACCTGCATCTCTCATGTCTCCTGCTTTGGCAGGCAGGTTCTTTACCACTGGGGCCACCTGGGAAGGAGGTGGACCTCTGATCTCTGGCTTTACCTGCAAGACAAGGTGCTGGGGGTCCTGTGAAGAGGAGGAGCAGTTCTGGGAGGAAGGGAGGCAGTCCTGGGGTATCTCTGCGTGTGGAGACAGAAGTGCAGTTCTGATGACAGTGATGGCTGTAGAGGGTCAGGTCCAAGTCCACAGCCAGCTGAGCGAGGGCCTGAGTCAGAGCCCGCTGGGTTTGGGGCCAGGCTCCGGATCTTGGTAGCTGGCTGCTACACATGCTGCTCTGAGCTCGGGACCCTGAACTGCAGGACGTGTGACAGGAGCAAAACGGGAACTGGGCTCAAGGCTGCCTGGAACCAGCCAGTGCTCCACCACCTTCAGCCTCCTGGACTTTCCTTCTCCCAACCTCACTACTCACTGAGGGAGGGGAGGTAGGGAGACTTCACAGAACAGAGCGCAGCCTCAACTCAGATACTTGTCGTTCAGTTGCTAAATTGTGTCCGACTCTTTGCAGCCCCATGGACTGCAGCACACCAGGCTTCCCTGACCTTCACTATCTCCTAGAGTTTGAGCAAACTCGTGTCTGTTGAGTCGCTGAGGCCATTCAACCACCTCATTCTCTGTCACCTCCTTCTCCTCCTGCCTTCAATCTTTCCCAGCATCAGGGTCTTTTCTAATGAATCAGTTCTTTGCATCAGGTGGCCAAAGTATTGGATTTTTAGCTTCAGCATCAGTCCTTCCGATGAGTATTCAGGGTTGATTTCCTTTAGGACTGACCGGTTTGAACTCGTTGCATTCCAAGGGACTCTCAAGAATCTTCTCCAACACCACAGTTCGAAAACATCAATTCTTCAGTGCTCAGCCTTCTTTATGGTCCAGCTCTCACATCCATACATGATTACTGGAAAAAGCATAGCTTTGACTATCTGGACCTTTGTCAGCTAATCAGATAGGCTTGCTTTCAAATCCCAGCTCAGGCACCCAGCTGTGTGATCCAGGACAGTCATTTCAATCCTCTGAGCCCTGGTTTCTCTCATCCAATCTCAGCGAGTTGAAAGTAGTGGAAGTGGAAGGCACTCAGTCGTGTCCGACTCTTTGTGACCCCGTGGACTATACAGTCCCTGGAATTCTCCAGGCCAGAGCACTGGAGTGGGCAGCCTTTTCCTTCTCCAGGGGATCTTCCCAACCCAGGGATCGAACCCAGGTCTCCTGCATTGCAGGCGGATTCTTTACCAACTGAGCCACCAGGAAAGCCCTAGTAAGTTGGGGCTGTTATAATCAAAATGCCATGGAATTTACTTATCAGTTCTGGAGACTGGATATCTGAGATCCGGGGGCCAGCATGGCAGGGTTCTGGTGAGAAGCCCCTTCCAGGTTGTAGCTGATGGGTTTCTCCTGTGTCCTCAAGTGGATGGAGAGAGGGCCAGAGGGCTCTGGGAGTCTCTTATAAGGGCATGAATCCCATCACAGGGGCCCAACCCTCATGACCTTTCATCTCCCAAAAGTCCCCCTTCCTAAAACTATCACTAGGGTTAGGATTTTAGCATAGGAATCTGAGAGGAGCACAAACATTCAGTCCTCAACAAATGCCCAGCATTTGGGATTCTTTTCTTGATCAGCATGGCTGTGCCCTGGCCTGGTGCCTGGCTCCAGGGGATGGGCAATCAGTTTTGCGACTGGCAGTCCCAACAGTAACATGCCTTTGGGAATCACCAATACTTCTGTTCATTAACCTGGAGTCAATCAGACTGCTTTCAGGAAGGGGTCCCCAGAAATCAGCATGGTTACAACTGCAGAGAACACTCCATCAAACCCAGCACTTCTTCCTTCCTTTGCAAAGGACTGATTGGGTTTGGAGTGTATCCTGATGACTGGCACATGCGTATGTGCTGTCTCTTCAGTTGTGTCTGACTCTTTGTGACCCCATGGACTATACCCACCAGGCTTCTCTGTCCATAGGATTTCCCAGGCAAGAATACTGGAGTGGGTTGCCATCTCCTCCTTTGGGGAATCTTTCCAGTCCAGGGACCCAACCCGTCTCCCTCACGTCTCCTGCACTGGCAGGCAAGTTCTTTATTGCTACTGCCACCAGGGAAGCCGACGGCACAACCTCTTCTATTTTACAAAGCCAGGACCCTGTCTCTTCAAACCACTGACCTGCTCCAGGGGCTGCCAAATCACTGCTAGGACCATCCTGACCAATACACTCCTCCTCCTGAGAAAAGGTGTGGGTTGTACACCAGGATACAGCAGTGATGGGGATCTGAAGTTGTGACATTTGGGATCCAATCTGTAATTACAGAGACTTGCACTTTCTCATCTGTTAAGAAAATGTAAGGGAAAGTAATGATGTGATTCGCAGAGGTAATAACATTCAGAAGAAACAAAGTGATACCCGTTTTTTAAAGGTTTGGGTGAAAAGAAATGTGCTTGTTTCTTTTTTCACTGTGAATGGAAATTAGATGGCAAGACAAGAAGGTTTACACGGAGGAGTAAACAGATTCCTACTGAGACACAGTGATCATCACAGTTGTAGTTATATGAAGGAGAAAGAAGCTTTCTTCCGAGTGAGATGGGAAAGCCTTCTTGTTTACATAAAAACAGAGACTAGAGGGGCTGGGAGCAGGGGAATCGCTGCTCACCATCAAATGAGATAGACAACGTGAGGATGGGACCTTTGTCAAGGGCCTGAGTGAATGATTCTGGGTCCTGGAGGCCTGGGGAGCCAGGGTCACTGGTGGCGTGGGCTGGCCTGGGTGGGCAGGAGAAAGCAGAGGTTTCAATGTGCAGGAGGAGGGGCCAATAAGGGCCAGGATTAGAAATCCTGGAGGCGTCCCTTGGGATGGACTGTTTGCTTCCGCCTGTCGGGTCCTGGAGAAGTGACAGGTAAGAAGGAACTGGATGTAGGACAGGGACTCAGACCCATGGACTCGGGGTGGAGACCCAGTCCCTGGAGTCCGGATTCCTGGGGGTGGCCATGCCAGGAGACCAAGGCAAGGCCAGTGCCTGGGCCTGGTCAGGGAGAGGACCCAGGTTAGGGGACTGCCCCTTGGCTGGGTTCTCCTAGGGGATCTACCTCAGCACCTGGGGTGACAGGGAACCCCCAGGAAGCCATGGGCAGCGAGAAGGCTGGTGAGCAGGAGCTGTTGTGTTCTTCTCAACAGGGGCGGGCATTTCTCAGCCCCGTGTCCCTCATTTGCAAAAGGCAGGAGCTGTAGGGTTGTTGCAGCAACTGAACGTCACGGTGCATCTCTCTCCACAACTACTGGCCATAATCACTCAGTCTTCCTCACGCTCTTACTCTGGCCCCTGCCTCCAAAGCTGAAGCCCAGAGTTATGACAGAAGGTGCTGGAAACTCTCTGTCAAAACAGGCAATTCTCAAGCATGTCTAGAAGAAGCTTTGATCATGCTCGGTCTCTCTGTAGCACGTTTTTGAGTTTTCTTGTAACATGGACATTCTGCCCTCCCTGCCCCATGCCAGCTGTACAGTCAGACCCTAAAAGCAGTGAAGCCTGGAAAGCAGGTGTTCTGGGCTCAGACCCGGTCGGCCTCTCGAGCTGTGTGAATCTGCAGGTCACCTCACACCCTACGCCTCGTTGTCCTTGTCTGGGGCTTCCCTGATAGCTCAGTGGTAAAGAATCCATCTGCAAGGCAGGAGACCTCAGTCTGATTCCTGGGTCAGGGAGATTTTCTGGAGAAGGGATAGGCTACCCACTCCAGTATTCCAGTATTCTTGGGCTTCCCTTGTGGCTCAGACAGTAAAGAATCTGCCTGCAATGAGGGAGACCTGGGCTCAGTCCCTGGGTTGGAAAGATCCCCTGGAGAAGGGAACGGATACCCATTCCAGTACTCTGGCCTGGAGAATTCCATGGACTGACTGGGGTCGCAAAGAGTCGGACACGACTGAGTGACTTTCAGTTTACAATGGGGCTAAATGCCCCCCTTCCCCAGGCCCCACAGGTTCAGTGCAGCCAGAGACTCAGGCTGAGGGCCCCAGAGGGTCCTGTGTTCCCTTTCACCCCCAACTTTCCATAAAGGAAAGTTCTTTTGTGTGAAATAAAGAGCTGTCCCAGTTTTCTATTGTTCTAACTTAAGAGGGGACAGAAGAGACAGAGGAGCGACAAGCAGGCGCCGCTTCGTGGGCCCCTCGGTCACGGAGACGCAGACCCTCTCCTCTCTGCCTGTCACCTCCCGCCCCTTGGCTTTTTCCAACTGTCAAAAAGCGCAGCTCGTGAGGGTGCCCCCCGGCCAGAGGGGTGAGAAGTGAGTCGCTACACTGGATAGTTCATGCTAAAACCCAAAACACAGCAAGTGTCTAATAAATTATTATTATTGTTCCTAGCATCACCCTGATTCCCAGCACCATTTTCCAAGAAGAAACACCAACGTTTCTAAAGCAGCAGTTAGACCGATGAGTGCTCAGCAGCCGGCTTGTTGTGGGGACTGTTCTAAACGGCCAGGCCCCCTGATTGATGGCCATCTGCGTGCTGGCTCAAGAGAGGCCTTCAAATGACTCAGCTTGGTTTCAGGAACCCGAAGGTGGTAATAAGCACGTGTCAGTTCTGCCAGCCCCGTGTTTGACACTCCAGCAAGATAAGTGATCAAAACGCTATTTTAAAATTAGCCAGCTCATGACCTTTCTGTTGCTCCGCGTGCTGGAAATGTCAGGATTAAGGAAATCATGGTGACTCGCTGTGAGGCTCGCTGTCAGGAATGCAAATCCAGGGGGAGCAGAGACGAGAGGAGCCGTGCATCCTTGGTCGCCAGCGCCTGGGCGCCCGGCTGTTTCCTTGGAGAACTGGGTGCAGGTGTGTGCTGGCGTGAAGGTGATCTGACCCCGGGGAGCCCCAGGCGCCTGGCACCTTCACGCAGAGGCTCATCGCCAGGAGAAGCCAAGCAGGAGAGGCGCCAGGAACATTGCAGAGGGTTACGCACGTGCCTTGAACAGAGGGTACGACAGCCCCTCTGAACGCGATCACAAAGCTCTACTTGATGACAGTGATTGTAACACAGCTGTATTCCAGTTATTCCAAATCCTGTCTTTAGCTAATGTGAGCTGCCAGTAAACACAGGAGAGCGACAGTAGGGAACAGAAATGCTGTGCAAAGCGGGGCATTTTCCTTGCTTCAGATCCGGGATCCTCACCCATATTTTCAGTTTTCATTGCTCAGAATAAGGATTTAGGAAAGAACTTTCGAACACAGCATGTTTCTTGAACACCGACTCCACGGATGTGAGCTTGAGCAAACTCTGGGAGATGGTGCTGGACAGGGAAGCCTGGGATGCTGCAGTCCATGGTGTGGGAAAGAGTGAGATACAACTGATCCACTGAGTAATGATGGCAATGTTTCTTAGGCTCTGGGGCAGGGAGATGGGACCTTCCCGGGTGTCTGCAAGCAAGAAAGGGAGGCCAGCTCCCACGGTCCACGCTAGTCCCCATCTGGGGACAGTCCAGCCTCAGGGCATAGAATGTGGATTCAGGCCAGATGGAGCAACACTGGGCTGCCTGTATCAGCATCCAGGGTTGGTAAGGCGCCAGCAAACGCCTTCTGACATGTGTTTCTTTTCATGCGTTGAACGTATTTTGAAGCAAACACCAAGGTGATTTTACACAGCTTGATGAAAGACATTGGTCAATTCTTTTCACGAGGACTGTGTGGGACACATTCTGCCTTACAGGGTCTCCCCGGAAATGGGGGTCAATCTGTCCTCACCTCTCCACCACCAACAACCTCTCCCCAGGCCTACGGTTCCAGGGTCATCCAGCAGCTCCCACCCAGCCCACTCTCCAGAGGTACCGGCCCCTGCTGGCCCTGTAGGGCTGAGCTCCCCTCCGTGGGGCAGCTCAGGGGTCCCAGCAGTCAGGAGACGCAGCCTCACCAGCCCTCTCTGTCTACAGCCGGGTTATCTGTGTTGGCGCTGATGACACGGGTTGCATCAATGACCTGAAGGGTGACCCCCTCCCACCCTGGTGTGCCTGGAAACCATCCACCACCTCTGGATCCACCTTGATCCAGCTCTACAGCTCAGGGTCCCCTCAGCCCTTCCCCAGGGCCTGGCTCCAGGCAGCAGGCTCGGGTGGTGAGGAGATGAGTTCATTCATCTTTGATGGGGGGCCCATCACCCCAGTCCCCTCCTGTACCACTGGGGACCCCACAGGGGCCAGTCTAGCAACTCACCTGCCTTGATGCGTGAATCCTTATCCTCTAAGCAAACTCAGCCCATCACCACGCTGATTCTGGGGGTGCACACTGGCAGTTCTAGGCAGAGTTTCCCACTCAGGAAGGCCTGCGTGGGAAGGTGGTGAGGCCTTGCTGTGGACCACGAGACCATGAACCACGAGAGTTGGGGGCCCAGGTGCAAAGTGGTAGCTTCGTCTTAAGTGATTACTTGGGCTTCGTTTGTAGTCGGGACAATCGGAAGCAACGGAAACGTCCAGCAAGCGACAGTCAAGAATGTGATAGTAAAGGGACTTCCTTAGCAGGTCAGTGGTCAAGACCCCGTGCTTCCAATGCAGGGGGCGCAGATTCTATCCTTGGTCAGGGAAATAATATCCCACATGCCACGTGGTGCAGTCAAAAATAAAGAAAAACCGAATACGATGGTCTAGTCAGGGGACGAAGCTGGATGGAGTCACACAAGACGAAGCTTTCGGAGGCCGGAGGGGACCAGAGCATCCTTGATGAGATGCATTAAGTGGCCAGCGTGCCCAGAGCATGCTTCGCTTCCACAGGTGCAAGTCTGTGTCATAAAATCCTAACAAAGGACACGCTGTGGGGAATGGTCAATAATTACGACGTAGAAAAGAATGAGAGGATGATGCCAGAAGGGTGACCTTTTTGATTGTTTGATGACGTGTGGGGTAGACTGTGCTACTTTATAAAAAAATTATTTAATTTTCATGCTGTGGCTGCACAGGGTCTTCGTTGCTGGGTTCGGGCTTTCTCCAGCTCTGGCGAGCAGGAGCCACTCTCTAGTTGCAGGGCGTGGGCTTTGCATTGCGGGGGGCTTTGCAGTGCGGCGGGCTTTTCAGCGCGGCGGGCTTTTCAGCGCGGTGGGCTTTTCAGTGCAGCGGGCTTTTCAGTGTGGCGGCCGCTCGCCTGCGGCTAGCAGGCTTCCGTAGATGCAGCTCGTGAGCTCTAGCGCGCAGGCTCAGGAGTCGTGGCCCCCGGGCTCAGTCAATCTAAGGCATGTGGGATCTTCCTGGACCTGGGGTCAAGCCCACGTCCCCTGCATTGGCAGGCAGATTCTTAACCACTGGGCCACTAGGGAAGCCTGCTGTCACCTTTTTATGGGATGGTTAGATGATTTTCTAAAGAGTAAATTATTAATTTCAAAAAAATTAAAAATAGGACCAAAAATCTCATTAAAAAATGGGCAAAGGATCTTAGACATCTTCCCAAAGATATGCAGATGGCCAAAAGACACACAGAAAAGTGCTCAGCGTCACTAAGTATCAGGGAAATGCCAATCAAAACCCTGATGAGATAGCGTCTGACACCTGTCCAAACGCCTATCATCAGAGAGACAACAAATAACTCCTGTCGGTGAGGATGTGGGGACATTGATACAGCCAGTGTGGGAAAGAGCACGAAGATTCCTCAAAAAATTAAAAAAATAGAACTACCACATGACCTGGCAGTTCCGCTTCTGGGTGTTTATCTGAAGAAAGTGGAAACGCTCACTCACAAAGATATATTCACCCCCATGTTGACATCAGCATTATCTACAATAACCAAGATAGAGCAGCCATCTAAGTGTCTGCTGATGGATGAATGGATAAAAAAGATGTGGCACATAAACGCAACAGAATATTACTGAGCCATAAAAAAAAAAAAAAAAAAAAAGGAAATCTTGTCGTTTACAGATACATGAATGGACGCTGAGGGCATTCTGCCAGGTGAAACAAGTTGGACATAGGAAGACAAATGTCGCTTACATATGGAATCTAAAAAAAAAACTCAAGCTCAGACTTCTCTGGTGGTCCCGTGGATAAGAATCCTCCTGCCAACGCAGGGGATACAGGTTCAGTCCCAGATATGGGAAGATCAACCCACCACAGGTCAACAAAGCCCACACGCCACAGCTCCTGAGCCTGCCCTCGAGAGCCCGAGCTCCTCAACAAGAGAAGCCACAGCAGCGAAGCCTGCGGAGGGGGGCCCTCGCCTGCCGCGGCTGGAGGGAGCCCCTGTGCAGCACTGAAGACCCAGCAGGCCAAAAGAGGGACTATGGGTTCTTGTCTCACCGTGGGTTTTTTAAAAAACAAAACAAACAAATGAAAACCTCGAGCTCGTAGACGCAGAGAACAGACAGGTGGCTGCCAGAAGCAGCGGTGGCCGGCGGAGGAACTGAGTAGGGGCAAAAGGCACAGACCCCAGTGATAAACGGAATGAGCCGCAGGACAGAAGGCCCCGCCTGCCAGCTGCAGTCGACAATATTGCGTTGCGTATTTGAAAGTTGCCAAGAGGGCAAGTCTTTAAAGTTCTCATCACAAGAAGAAAAAAAAAATCCATAAGTATGTCTAGGGATGAATGGTAACTAGATTTCATACAGTGGTCAGTTTCCAACATACACATACATCAAATCATGTTGTCCACCTGAAGCTAATATGGTGGTGGTGATTTAGTCGCTAAGTCGTGTCTGACTCTTGCAGACCCATGGACTGTAGCCCACCAGGCTCCTCTGTCCATGCAATTCTCCAGGCAAGACTACTGGAAAGGGTAGCCATTTTCTTCTCCAGGGGATCTTCCTGATCCAGGCATTGAACCCAGGTCTCCTGCATTGCAGGCAGATTCTTTACCAACTGAGGTGCAAGGGAAGCTCTAAACTAAATAACTAATGTCAGTTACCTCAGTAAAAAAGACAATCTGAACATGCTGCTTGGCAGAAGGTGACATCAATTGCTCCTTCATAAGGGTACCCACGGTAGCAGGAGAAATGACTCCTCAGTTCAATTCAGTTCAGTCACTCAGTCGTGTCTGACTCTGTGTAACCCCATGGACTGCAGCACGCCAGGCCTCCCTGTCCGTCACCAACTCCTGGAGTTTACTAAAACTCATGTCCATCGAGTTGGTGATGCCATCCAACTGTCTCATCTTCTGTTGTCCCCTTCTCCTGCCTTCAATCTATCCCAGCATTGGGGTCTTTTCAAATGAGTCAGTTCATCACACCAGGTAGCCGAAGTATTGGAGTTTCAGCTTAAGCATCAGTCCTTCTAATGAATATTCAGGACTGATTTCCTTTAGAATGGACTGGTTGGATCTCCTTGCTGTCCAAGGGACTCTTAAGAGTCTTCTCCAGCACATCACCTGAAAAGCATCAATTCTTCAGTGCTCAGCTTTCTTCATAGTCCAACTCTCACATCCGTACATGACCACTGGAAAAACCATAGCTTTGACTAGATGGACCTTTGTTAGCAAAGTAAGATCTCTGCTTTTTAATATGCTGTCTATGTTGGTCATAATGTTCCTTCCAAGGAGTGCCTTTTAATTTAATGGCTGCAATCACCATCTGCAGTGATTTTGGAACCCCCAAAATAAAGTCTGTCACTGGTTCCACTGTTTTCCCATCTATTTGCCAGGAAGTGATAGGACCAGATACCATGATCTTAGTTTTCTGAATGTTGAGCTTTAAGCCAACTTTTTCACTCTCCTCTTTCACTTTCATCAAGAGGCTTTTTAGTTCTTCTTCACTTTCTGCCATAAGGGTGGTCATCTGCATATCTGAGGTTATTGATATTGTATCAATCTTGATTCCAGCTTGTGCTTCTTCCAGCCCAGCATTTCTCATGATGTACTCTGCATATAAGTTAAATAAGCAGGGTGACAATATACAGCCTTGACGTACTCCTTTTCCTATTTGGAACCAGTCTGTTGTTCCATGTCCAGTTCTAACTGTTACTGCTTGACCTGCATACACATTTCTCAGCAGGCAGGTCAGGTGGTCTGGTATTCCATCTCTTGAAGAATTTTCCACAACTTGTTATGATCCACACAGTCAAAGGCTTTGGCATAGTCAATAAAGCAGAAATAGATGTTTTTCTGGAACTCTCTTGCTTTTTCAATGATCCAACAGATGTTGGAAATTTGATCTCTGGTTCCTCTGCCTTTTCTAAATCCATCTTGAACATCTGGAAGTTCACGCACTGTTGAAGCCTGGCTTGGAGAATTTTGAGCATTACTTTACTAGCGTGTGAGATGAGTGTAATTGTGCCATAGTTTGAGCAGTCTTTGGCATTGTCTTTCTTAGGGATTGGAATGAAAACTGACCTCTTCCAGTCCTGTGGCCACTGCTGAGTTTTCCAAATTTGCTGGCATATTGAGAGCAGCACTTTCACAGCATCATCTTTCAGGATTTGGAATAGCTCAACTGGAATTCCATCACCTCCACTAGCTTTGTTTGTAGTTATGTTTCCTAAGGACCGCTTGACTTACATTCCAGGATGTCTGGCTCTAGGTGAGTGATCACACCATTGTGATTATCTGGATCATGAAGATCATTTTTGTATAGTTCTTCTGTGTATTCTTGCCACCTCTTCTTAACATCTGCTTCTGTTAGGTCCATACCGTTTCTGTCCTTTATTGAGCCCATCTTTGCATGAAGTGTTCCCTTGGTATCTCTAATTTCCCTGAAGAGATCTCTAGCCTTTCCCATTCTGTTGTTTTCCTCTATTTCTTTTCATTGATCACTGAGGAATGCTTTCTCATCTCTCCTTGCTATTCTTTGGAACTCTGCATTCAGATGGGTGTATCTTTCCTTTTCTCCTTTGCTTTTCACTTCTCTTCTTTTCACAGCTATTTGTAAGGCCTCCTCAGACAGCCATTTTGCTTTTTTGCATTTCTTTTTCTTGGGGATGGTCTTGATCACTGCCTCCTGTACAATGTCATGAACCTCCATCCACAGTTCTTCAGGTACTCTATCAGATATAATCCCTTGAATCTATTTGTTACTTCCAATGTATAGTTGTAAAGGATATGATTTAGGTCCTACCTGAATGGTCTAGTGGTTTTCCCTACTTTCTTCAATTTAAGTCTTAATTTGGCAATAAGGAGTTCGTGATCTGAGCCACAGTCAGCTCCCAGTCTTGTTTTTGCTGACTGTATAGAGCTTCTCCATCTTTGGCTGCAAAGAGTATAATCAATCTTATTTCTGTATTGACCACCTGGTGATGTCCATGTGTAGAGTCTTCTCTTATGTTATTGGAAGAGGGTGTTTGCTATGACCAGTGCATTCTCCTGTCAAAACTGTATTAGCCTTTGCCCTCCTTCATTCTGTACTCCAAGACCAAATTTGCCTCTTACTCCAGGTGTTTCTTGACTTCCTACTTTTTCATTCCAGTCCCCTATAATGAAAAGATCATCTTTTTTGGTTCTAGAAGGTCTTGTAGATCTTTATAGAACCGTTCAACTTCAGCTTCTTCAGTGTTACTGGTTGGGGTATAGATTCAGATTACTGTGATATTGAATGGTTTGCCTTGGAAACGAACAGAGACCATTCTGTCGTTTTTGAGATTGTATCCAAGTACTGCATTTTGGACTCTTTTGTTGACTATGATGGCTACTGCATTTCTTCTAAGGGATTCCTG
This sequence comes from Bos indicus, assembly GCF_029378745.1. Lineage (NCBI taxonomy): Eukaryota > Metazoa > Chordata > Mammalia > Artiodactyla > Bovidae > Bos > Bos indicus. Next base: position 49,377,324 of record NC_091785.1, read on the forward strand.
CCCGCAGCAGTAGATATAATGGTCATCTGAGTTAAATTCATCCGTTCCAGTCCATTTTAGTTCACTGATTCCTAAAATGTCAGTGTTCACTCTTGCCATCTCCTGTGTGACCACTTCCAGTTTGCTTTGATTCATGGATCTGACATTCCAGGCTCCTGTGCAATATTGCTCTTTACAGCATCTGACTTTACCTCCATCACCAGTGACATCCACAGCTGGGTGTTGTTTTTGCTTTGGCTCTGTCTCTTCATTCTTTCTGGGGTTAGTTCTCCACTGATCTCCAGTAGCATACTGGGCACCTACCGACCTGGGGAGTTCCTCTTTCAGTGTCCTATCTTTTTGCCTTTTCATACTGTTCATGGGGTTCTCAAGGCAAGAATACTGAAATGGTTTGCCATTCCCTTCTCCAGTGGACAATGTTTTGTCAGAACTCTCCACCATGACCCATCCATCGTGGGTAGCCCTACATGGCTCATAGTTTCATTGAGGTAGACAAGGCTCTGGTCCATGTGATCAGATTGGTTAGTTTTCTGTGATTGTGGTTTTCAGTCTGTCAGACCTCTGATGCAGAAGGATAAGAGGCTTATGGAAGCTTCCTGATTGGAGAGAATGACAGAGGGGAAAAACTGGGTCTTGTTCTGATGGGTAGGGCCATGCTCAGTAAATCTTTAATCCAATTTTCTGTTGATGGGTGGGGCTGTGTTCCCTCCCTGTTGTTTGACCTGAGGCCAAACTATGGTGGAGGCAATGAAGACAATGGAGACCTCCTTGGAAAGGTCCCATGATGCACTGCTGCACTCAGTGCCCCGACCCCGCAGCAGGTCACCACCAACCCACGCCCCCACCAGAGACTCCTGGACACTCATGGGCAAGTCTGGGCCAGTCTCTTGTGGGGTCACTGCTCCTTTCTCCTGGGCCCTGGGCACACAAGGTTATGTTTGTGCTTTACAAGAGTCTGTTTCCCCAGTCCTGTGTAAGTTCTGGCAGTTTCTATGGTGGGGTTAATGGGGACCTCCTCCAAGAGGGCTTATGCCATACCCGTGTCTGCTGAATCCAGAGCCCCTGCCCCCACAAAAGCCCACTGCCTACTCATACCTCCACAGGAGACACCCAAACACAGCTCTGTCTCAGTCTCTGTGGGGTCTCTGGGTCCTGGTGCACACAAGATATGTTTGAGCCTTCTAAGCATCTCTGGAGAGTATGTGGTTTGATTCTAAACACGATTTTTCCCTGCTTACCATCTTGCTGGGGCTTCTCCTTTGCCCTTGAACATGGGGTATCTCCTCACAGTTGCTCCAACACTATGCAGCTGCCACAAACCACAAATTCTTTTCTGTTCAAGCTTTAGTAAAATAATCCAACACAAGGCTTAATTCATATCACTGGTAAGCACTCCAAAAAGCCAGCTTAGCCTTTGAGGAAGATCCACACCGAAGTGTCATGGTGAGCTTGCCACCATCCAGAACATTCTAGGCCGTTGGCCAGTCCAGGCTGGTTTCCATGGTTCAGTGCTGACATACTTGGACCCAGGCAGAACATTTTTCTTTTTGTTTTCTGGGGTTTTTTGCTCACCTAAAACTTTTGTGCATGTTTTGTTTCAGCTTCTGAAGGAGAGAGAGAGAGCTAGGAGCTTTTCTCTGATCATCTCCTGGTTTAAAGTCGCCGTCATGGGCGCCCTGGTGTTAAAGGCAGTTGCCGGGGTCCAGCTCCGGTGGGTCCAGGGAATTCGAAAGGGAGATGGCTTCGATGATCAAGATACAATAGAATTAAAGATATAAAGAGTGATCAAATGAGGATAGCTCAGTGAGAAAATTCAGTGGAGAAAAGAGACTGAATAACTTGGTTTATGTGGAAAGCTAAAAAAATTCCAAGACAAGGAATTTGTGTCGCCTACGTAGGCCGCAGGCATCCTCCCGTTCTCCCAAAAGAGAGGAGACACTAAGGCCTCCCCGGTCAGATCTTAGAAGCCCAGGCATAATTAGTAGGCTTGATGAGCCTCCACGCTCCAGATGGGAATTCAGCCAGAAGGTGAGAGAAAGAACGACATGGGGAGACCAAGCTTCGGTGAACAAGGCCCGCACTTTATTTTCCAAAGTAGTTTTTATACCTTAAGTTGTGCATAGAGGATAATGGGGGAAGGGGTAGGGTCAGCAGTAAGCCAGGCTTTCTTCCTGCAAACTTATCATATACAAAAGTTTAAGTGAATTACATCATCTTCTGGCCAAGAGGCCTGTTAACATTTTATGACCCTTTCTTCAGAAAACTTATTTTTCTCTAAAGGTGATTATTTAAAGTCAGGCGCCACCCTCCGAAAGCATTAGATAAAGTTGCATTCCTATAGGGCAAAAGTGTGGTGGGCTATAACAAGAAGAGAATTAACTCAACGGTCCAAGGTTACAAACATTAAAGCTGCTACTTACATTCCTATACACCAATTACATTAATCAATACACTGCCAGGGACACAGTAGGTAAGGGATATGGAAACTTAGCAGCAAACATTGGCCCAACAAGTGAAAAACCCTTCACCAATACAATTTCTAATCAATCTTTTAACTGCTCAAAGGAATCTGTATTTAGACAGTTTAGGACATCTCATGCCTCTCACGGTTGGGAGGCTCTGAACAATCACATGTGGCCGGAAGAACCTATTCAGGCAGGCTAGAGGACTTCCAAAGGAGTTTGTAGGTTGAAACACTTGTTACGCCCAGGAACTTTATTAACTGGAGCTGTAAGTTAACTCTTTTCCAGAGAGAGATGGTGGGGGACAGCCCCCCGTAAAGTCAGAGGTGTAGGTGAGAGCACAAAGCAGTGAAGTAGGCAGACTCTGGTTTTGGGGGTAGGTGCTCGAGAATTCCCAGGGGGACTCCTGATGCCCGATTCCGCCTTTGCGTATGCTGAGCCTCCTTCCTCATGACCTTTGCCATGGGTGGAGTTCCTCACGCTGGCTCCCGGCAGGCAGTGATGGGCTGGGGCCTTCTCCCATTCACTCTCACTTCTGCTCCTGTTCCCTTTGCTGGGAATTCTTTTCCTAAGTTAAAGGCAATATCCCCTGCAGCCACTGATGAGAAACCCTGTAGCAGTCTTCTGTCTTCCTCTTTCTCAGTTTTCACATTCGATCAACAACCTCTTCTCGCCAATTTTACCCTCAAATGCACCCAAACCTCCACCTCTCCCAGTGCCTCTGCCCCCTGCCTGCTGGGCCCACCACGCCTCAGCTGACCTTGACGCCCTTGTTTATTGCAATGGCCTCTGATTGGTCTCCCCACCTCCAGCCTCTCTGGTTCCAATCCATTTTCTGTGCTTTACTCGGTATGTCTTAAAGAAAGACTGTTCCACTCCCCAGTTTGCAAGTGGACAGTTTCTCTTCAGCCACAGAACAAAGGTCAGTCTTCTCAGAAGACACACAAGGTCCTTTTGCACTGACTCCAGCTTGCTCTCCCGCTTTCGCCACTTGCTTCCAGGACACACCTGCCCTACAGTCACATGAGTCTCCCGCCTCTTCTGCAGGGACTCAGCCCTCTGTCCTTCAAAGCACAAAGTGCACAGGCACCCTTAACCGTGGCTCCCTCTGCCCGGAGTCTTGTGAACCTGCCTCAGGCCTGGAAACTCTCGGTTCATCCATCAAGACTCAGCTCGGCAGGCGCTTCTTCCTGGAAGCCTTCCTGGAAATCCCCATAAGAACCTGGTTGGATCATCCTTGAATGAGCATCTTTCCCACCTGGCTCCGAGCTCCCCAGGGATGGCCTCACCTTCCTCACCCTTCCTCCCATTTCTGCAACTGAGCCTGGCACACAGTACCAGCCACTAGGTCATGTCACCTTAACTAAATGTGAACAAACACATTCTCCGTTCAGAGAAATCAGGAGTCAGCACCACGAACACCTGTTTCTCAATGATTGGTCTCCTCTATAACTTCTTGAAAGACCTTGGAGTTCAGTGTGAGCGAAGGGGTTATTCAAACGTCTCATTGGGAAGATGTGACTTACAAGTTTGGGCTGAAATAAAATCAAATTGAAAAAAAAGTAGTCATCCAGGACTTAGTTTTTGTCTAAAAATATAAACCATGACATGGATACAAATGTATTCATTTTTCTTAAATAGTTCTTATCACTTAAGAGATGAGGCCTGTTAAAGCACTCGGCTATGCCAACATGGCACTGATTACAGAATTTCTAATTGGTATAGATGTAGTCTAGAAGAAGAGACAGACCCTGCTGGCATTAAGCGTTTCTGTCAAGACATTTCTGAGAATATGGAGAAGCAAAATGTGATAAGAAACCCAGGCAGTCTTTCTATTTTCCAAGTTATTTACAAGATCAGCAAATAGCGATGTTTATTCAGCATATACTATGCATGAGGCAAGTTTCTTAGGGCTGGAAGTGAGGAGAAAGACAAAGAGAAAACAGACACATCTCTGTTTTTAAGGAGAGTGTGTGAACTCTATAGCTGTTTCCCTCTCCAGGGGATCTTCCCAACCCACGGATGGAACTCAGGTCTCCCACATCGCAGGCAGATTCTTTACCAGCTGAGCCACCAGGGAAGGCCGACAGACGTTTAGTACGGTGAAATATAAATTTTCAAATATTTGGATATTGCACAGTCTATTCAAAAACTATTTCCGTTCAGCTTGTCCAAAAGCCACTTTTTAATTTCAATCCCAGTTTCTGTTTCTCCTAAAAAGTAAGATTGGTGGACGTGATATAACATATGCAGAGTCACCCAGAATGAGTGGCCATGACAGAGGCTTCCAGCGGCATTTATTCAGGACTGAATTGAGCCCGTTGTTACTGCCTGGGATCTGCAGACAAGAGACACGGGAGCTTATGACAAGAGACATGAAACTGAAGAATGCCCAGGGCTCTGCCAGACAGGTTCTGATAATGTGAGAACAGAAGGTGATGTCAGCTGGGATTTTCTTACATGTCAAACTCGTGCCAAAACCCGGAAAGTCACCTTGACTTCTCCCACTTGCCCTGGCAACTTGCTGCTTGGTTCTGAAGAACCGTCCACCGATACCCTGCAACCATGTCTGAGACCCATTCTCTGGGCCTCCATCCTTAACACTCCTAGCCTGAAAAATAAAATAGTCTTATTTTCTGTCCAGACTGTTTCAACCATTTCCCAGTGGGCTGCATTATCGCCAGAGTTGTCTTTTAAAAATGAGAAGCTAGTCCTTTGTTCTTCTGCTTAAACCCAAGCAATGATTCTCCTTTGTCTATAGGATAAATTCACATCCGGAACGTGACAGCAGATGCTTCATGGCACCTTCCGGGATTATCTTCTCCAAATCCCTCCCCCCAGCCTCCTCCCTTATCTTTTGCTGTTGCTGTGATCAGTGGCTCAGTCAGGTCTGACTCTTTGCGACCCCATGGACTGTAGCCCGTCAGACTCCTCTGTTCATGGGATTCTCCAGGCACGAATACTGGAGTGGGTAGCCGTTTTCTTCTCCAAGGGATCTTCCCGACCCAGGGCTTGAACACACATCTCCCACATCTCCTGCATTTACTGAACCGCCTGGGAGATCCCCAGGCTTGAATGGTTCAGAGCATAGCAGTGTTTTAGGAGGCTGGCTCTGGTGCAAGCTGATCTACCGGAGATGAAGGTACCTGGGTGTCTGTGACCAAGAGGGTGTTCTCTGGAGCCTCTGCCATGCACAGGTTGGAGGTCAGAGCCTGGCCCCTTGGGCAGCACTGTCCATTTTAACCTGTGTCAGGATCTCCCCGGGGGAGAGATCTTGTTCACAGACTCCTGGGCTGCACCCTCGAGCTTCTGATTCAGGTGGAGGGATGTGGACCCTACAGGGCCATCATCAAGCCGGCCACACCTACCCTGAGCTGTCAAAGCAGGCTGCTATTGAACAAGGACCCACTGGCATCATCTCCCGTGGGGATGGTGGTGTGTCACGCTCACAACCCCAGGAGCAGTCAGGCCTCTGGGGCTGTTTTCAGAAGCAAAGGAAAGTAAGTTATTTCATGGAGTTTATCCAGGATTCATGGAGAAGGCAATGGCACCCCACTCCAGTACTCTTGCCTGGAAAATCCCACGGATGGAGGAGCCTGGTAGGCTGCAGACCATGGGGTTGCGAAGAGTCGGACACGACAGAGCGACTTCACTTTCACTTTTCCCTTTCATGCATTGGAGAAGGAAATGGCAACCCACTCCAGTGTTCTTGCCTGGAGAATCCCAGGGATGGGGGAGCCTGGTGGGCTGCCATCTATGGGGTCGCATAGAGTCAGACATGACTGAAGAGACTTAGCAGCAGCAGCATCCAGGATTCAACTCTCACCATTTAATAAAGCCAGACAAGGTCTATTAGATCCACAGCGGTTGAGACTTGAGTGTCACTGTGCCTATCAGAGGGACCAATGGCTGATCACTTTCAGGAAATCTTGGGTGTTTTTGAAAGAGTACCCCTAGAAAGAAGGACTCGCGAGGGCTGGTGACACAAATTGTCCCCTGCATTCGGAGCCTTCGCAGGTGCCTAAGGGTTCTGTAAACTGCAGGGGAGAGAAAAGTTGCCTGAGTTTGCAAGAAATGAGCTTTAGATACTGCCATGTTGTATATAACCTATCCCACTGGCCTCCTTCAGTTAGAAGCTAAACCCAAGAATCCTTCAAGTACGTGTTTAGTCTCAAGTCCTGACTAGATTATTTGACCATTTAAGCACCGCCTGAAATGTAACGCTGCAGACACGTCTCTTGAGAAATCATCATTTCTAGTCCTGTAAGTGTGATATGGGACTTCCCTGGTGGCATGGTGGTAAAGAATCCCCTGCCAGTGCAGGAGACGCAGGGACTCGGGTTTGATCCCTGGGCCAGGAAGATCCCATAGAGAAGGAAATGACAACTCACTCCAGTATTCTAGCCTGGAAAACCCCATGGACAGAGGAGCCTCACAGGCCGCAGTCCATGGGGTCACAGAGTCGGACACAACTGCATGCGTGCACACACACACACACAAGCATGACACGAGGCCCAGCGTCCATCGGCGTGGGTCCCATTCTCTTTTTCACTTGCTGCTGCACTGCAGTCATCCTTGCTCTGCCCTGGGCACACACAGCCCGATGTATCTGGAGTACAGTCCCGGGGGAGGGGTGCAGTCCCGGGGGAGGGGTAAAGTCCCGGGGGAGGGGTGCAGTCCCGGGGCAGGGGTGCAGTCCCGGGGGAGGGGTGCAGTCCCGGGGCAGGGGTGCAGTCCCGGGGGAGGGCTGGGGGCGGACCACTGCTGCAACAGTGGCAGGCTCGTGTCCTTTGAACCCGGTAGTGAGGTTTCACATGCTGCTGATCTCCCTGGATAAACACCCATCTATTGCAGATCAGCCTCTCTTCTCAGATGGATGACGTTTTGCCTTTATCTAAACAGTCTCTATTTATAAATCTCCTTTATTCATTTCAATAAGCCACAGAGTGTAACTCCCAGGTGGGGACGCAAAGCAAAGCCTTAAATGGAAGGGCAGAGATGGTCACCAGGATGCAGAGCACACGAGGTGATAACCTCGGAGGGAGAGGGAACGTTTCACAGAGGCACCAGCACCGGGAAGAGCATATACATTAGAATGCTAACGAATCCCTCCTTCAGGCTAAGAAGGTAGGCTGAATTTCAATATGCACTCTGCACTTAGCCTCTTCCGAGAACTAACATTCCTACTGAGTATCTGTTGAACCTGCCATTGGATTTCAGGAGCGTCAAACAGCTTTGTTCCTGGTGTCCCCAGACGGGGCTCACCTTTCCGTCAACATCCTGACTATACCTACATGCGTGGCCTATGCTGGGGAAAAGGGTAGAGAGATTTGTAAGGATAGTTATTTACTTATTCATCTTTACAGCTGTTTTTTCTTTTAAATGAGCACATTTTCTGGGTAATGCTGCCTTCATGTTTTCCTTTACTGTGTTTGAGGCTGTTGCCTTGGCTACGGGAAACACTGATGCTGATAAATTGCATTTCACATCTAAGACAATCGAAGTTTCTGGCAGGGTGGACATTTATATAATGTTCTTTGCCACAGGCAAACCTTTTTTTCTGAGGGGTTTGAAGATTCTTTTCTTCTCTCTACGAAGAAGGAAATCTTGATACATCTCCAATTACCCTCAGCTGAGACGTTTGATCTCATGATTATTCAAGAAGCCCAGTGGCGTGGTTCTCTCACAGACTTAATGCCTCACTGCCGTCTCCCCACTTGTCTCATCCCTTTAGGTTCAAGGGAGAAGGTTCTCCATTTTGACAGGGAACCTTGGTGCTCTGATGGAGCAGAGCTGGGCAGAGGACCGCACAGCATCAGATCTAATCAGAGGAGCGCACAGCATCAGATCTTCTGGCGACGCATCAGATCTAATTCTGCCCTCTCTTTCCACTTTGCCTTTGCTCAAACAATGCTGCATGCCTCAGGATTCCACAGAGAACACGTCTCTAAGTGTCAGTGATGTGAGGAGCGCTCACAGATACATCTGCCTTCCTGCCCTCACAAGCGAGCCCGCAGCAATGTCGGTTGTGCATCCACACGCTCCTGGGCAGGGGCGCCCAGAGTCCAAGCTGGGTCGTGGTTCAAGGTCCGTGCTGCGGGAGGACCGGGGCCTCGGGTCCTGCAGTCACAGGGCTCATTTCCACCATGAGAGCAGGGCTCCCCACAGATCCCCGGGGGAGCACATCTAGACCGCGCTCGTGGGAGCTGGCGGCTGGACCGAGGAGGCACGGCAGGGCCATCCAGGGCAGAGCAAGATTGGAGGTCCCGAGAGAGGGCAGGCTTACGTCTCCTCCCCCGGACTCTCAGCTGCCCGGGAGGCTCCGTCCACCGCAGCCTCCTCACTTCGGGCAAGACGATCCCCCTCTCGTTCACCCAGTGCCGGTGCCTCAGCTCTGTCGTAGTTAATAGTCTCTCCAGTTGTTTGAAAAATTATATTTAATCATGATCTGGTACCTCACTGATGTGCTACATGGCCCAGGGAAATTGTTTGTTTTTTTCTCCTAGGACTGCTCTTTCCCAAGTGGCCCTCTGTGTATCTATTTATTCTTAAAGCTTCTATTTCTTCCTCAGAGAACTGCAAAAGGGATCCAATTTCATTGTGAAATCTAGTGGGAGGGATAAACAAACTTCAAATTTCACTTACTGAACTCGGCGATGAGCATTTGTGACAAACATCTCCACTCATAAATGGGTACTTTTCTGCGCTTTCCTATAATCAAATAGTAAGCAATTTTGAAACCCCTAGCAGGTCATCAGCAACGGTATTTTGGTGCAAAGAGTGAACAGAGGCGTCTGCCTGCTGGCTGGCACCCCGCACATCAGAAGACATTGTGTCCAAGAGCGTCAGCCCACAGTTAGAGGGCCTCCTCGGGTCACGGGGATGGTGATGGGTGGCGGGGGGCCCTGTGTGATAAACACGCTGCTCTGCTGTCTGATGATGCTGTTTCAGCTCTAAGAAACAGCATTGCAGATAGGAGTGAAAAGCGCCGAGTAGAAATTCAAGTCAGTGGGCGCCCTGGCCGAGGAGGACTCTCAAAGTCACAGAACGTGAGGGCTGGGCGGGACCCCAGGTCTGAACCTGGAGGGGTATGTCTGCGAGTGGGGACCTGGGACCCGGGCGGGAGAGGCGGCCTGGCCAGGGCCCCAGCTCATCAGGAGGGGCGCAGGGACCAGGGCCTGACCTCCAGCCCCAGTCTCTCTCCTGCCCTTCCCTCCCTGGTGCGCACCCAGTGTCCCCGCGCCTGGCTGGTCACCCTCCAGGGGAATGGCCGTCTGGAAAAGGCCCACCGCAACCTTCTCCATTTCCAAGCCAGCGGGAGCCAGCAGGGGTGAGGCGAATGCTGGGGACCCCAGGCCTGTAAGCAGGACGTTGGCCCCGTGTCTGCACTCAGGGCTCCTGCCCCAGGGAAAGACCCCGCTGTGGGCCCCACTGCCCCACCTGTGAGAGCCTGGGCTCAGCGGGCCTGCCTCGGCCTCCCAGCCCCTCACTGCTGTGGACCAAGCCGGCCGGCGGCGAACATGGCTGGGTTTTGGGAGGTGGTGATTGTGGCTGTGCGCTGGGGTTGAGGGGCACAGCTCTGCCTCCAGATCTCCCGGGCCTGCTGGGCACTTCAGAGTCGAACCATGTGGGCAAACGGCTCAAGCCCCACGGCCTCATTCCTCGCGTGTGCGGTGCTCAGCCTGGGGCCCGGCCAGCCGGCCCTCAGACAGTAACAGTGACCATGATGACCCTGTGTACTGCGGCCCGCGGCTCTGGGCGCCTCCAGGCAAGGATACTGGGGTGGGCTGCCGAATGATGCTTATCCTAGGGGCTTGTCCAGTGCTTTTGGAGTGTTTTGGTTTTAGGAAGCTTTGATTCAGAAGAAGGGAGGAGGAGAGAACAGAGACCCCAGGGCAGAGGCTGGAAGAGGCCAGGGTCACTCGGCTCCTCTCTAGGAGGCCCTGGGTGGGGGACACTCAGCTCGAGTAACTCTTAGGCTGAGAGGGCCCATCAGGCGTGTATGTGTGACTCTCAGCTACCCGCCCCCCCCCCACACACACACTGCTTGTGTAGCCTCACGTCCACCAATTCCAGCTGGCTGGGGAAAGTGTCGGCACAAGACCGCAGGCCAAAGCAGAGACCCGGGCGTGGCGCGGCCGCGTGGCTTCAGTTGTCAGGACTGATTCTTTTCGTTACTCGATGCTTCTATTAATCAACATTAGTTGTTTCCTGTGTTTGACATAACTTAATGAGCATGGGTAACAGGCAGGGGCCCATCAGGACTGAGGCCTGGGGTAAGCGATGCCGACTCGGCGTCAGAGACGTAAAACGCAGATCGGGAGCTGTGTGTGCGTGTGGTATGTGGGTGGTGTGTGTGGATGGTGTGTGTGCGTGTGTGTGGGTGGTGCGTGTGTGGATGGTGTGTGTGCGTGTGTGGGGGTGGTATGTGGGTGGTGTGTGTGTGGATGGTGTGTGTGGTGTGTGTGTTGGGGGTGGGTGGTATGTGTGTGTTATGTGTGTTATGTGTGGGGTGTGTGTGGGTAGTGTGTGTGTGTGTGTGTGTGTCTGTGTGTGTGGAGTCTCTACAGGAAGTGCTATGGCTACAGGCAGAGCAGCAAAGGGAAGAAGCCGGGGCACCTGGGAACCCGGGGGCTTGGGGGTGACCCTGCAGAGCTGTCTCAGGCCTAGGGGTGCCCACTGGTCTCTGGGCTCTGAGGGGCATTGGCTACCCATGGGGGCATCTAAAGGGACCCAGGGGGCTGCTCCATGGTGCAGGAAGCCTGCCAGGTGGGCACAGGTGCTCCTGGGACAGACAGCCCTGGGCGGGACAGATAGCACTCTGCGGGGAGAAGCCTTCCTGCCTGGTTGCCGAGGAGCAGGGAAGAGCAGGGGGACGTCCAGAGCCCAGGGAGGGGTGCGGCTGGGGGCGGCTGGCCTTGGGGAGCATGGGGTGTAGGGATTGCCCCACTGTGGAGGGCAGAGCAGGGCTGCGGGCTGGGGGTCTGAAGCAGAATCTGGCCTCCGTTCCCAACGCCAAGTTACATCTCAGAGACTGAGTACTGGGTGAGGTGGAAGAGAATAGCTTTGCTGGGTGGCCAGGCAAAGGGGCCCAGTGGGTTCATGTCCTCACAGACGCGGGTCCCGCCTGGACAGGGCAGTGAGAAGTTTGTCCATTATAGTTCAGAGAGTATGTGATCAGCGCGTGGGCTTTACTCTGGTTGGTGGGGAGGTAAGTGGGAGTCAGCATCACCAACCTTCAGATTCCACCTGGTCTGGGGCCCACGTGCTGGCGGGCAGCAGACAACTTACCTCTCCCACCTCGTGGGGGCGTCAGTTCATCTGGAAAACAAAGATACTGTGCTGTGCACCCCTGAAGGCCAGGACCCGCCCCCCGAGGCTGGCTATTGTTCCTTCATGGCTCCTCCCGTATCTCTGCGTCCCCTTGCTGCCCTGATGAGCAACTGTTTGAATGTGACTGATGGAAGTCAGGGACGATCAAGGAGACCGAATGAAGCCTGTTTCCTGTAATGGAGAAATGGGGGACGCAGAAAGGCTTTGCACCGAGAGCCCCACGGGGCCCTGCTTGGTTTGAGGTCCAGCGGGTAACCAGCAAGGTGCTCCTGTGAGCTCACCTCCCTGAACCACGGGGTCCTTGCTAACAAGGGAGCAACCCGCGCCCCACCCCGCGCCTGTCACCTCCACTCTAAGTAAACTCCGTCTGCCGCCGTGTTGCCATTTCTCTGCTTTTCGTGTCTGTGTGGGTACCTAAAGCATATTTAAAAATTTTTAGTTTTTATCTTTACCAAAAAAAGAGGTAGAAATGTTGAAAGCAATTGAATCCATTCTTTTAATTTAGAATTATATGTCTGTGACTGCGGTGTTTCTACATTCTTTGCCTGGATGCCCCAGTTCTCTCCTCCACTGGGATCCTTTGGGTCTTGTTCATCATCTGTGAGGCTCTGAAAGCCCGTTTTGACCAAGTCTCCCCAGATAGTCAAGAATTCCGTGGGGCTTATATGCCTAGAAATAGAGCTGCAGTGGGGCAAGGCATGCATCTCCTATTTCAGGAGAAAATTCCCAACTATTTTCCAAAGCAGTTGCAGCCACTTTCCCTCCTCCAGGGACATATGGAGGAGCCAGTGGAGCTGCATTGGTCTGACGCGGGTGTGGCCAGGTGTCCTCGTCTACTGCGGGCTGGGGGGGCAGTGGGCCCCCTGTGGCCGTGGTCAGCCGGCCCTGGCCCCCAAGGGTCAGGCCTTGTTCCCGCAGCATTTCCTCCTCTGCTCACCGTCTGGGTCACTTTCTGCTGGGCGCCGCTTTCCGGGATGATCTGCGTGTGCTCCTTGTTCATCCCGACACCAGCCCCCTGTCAGTGCCAAGAATAGCTTCCTCCAGGCTGAAACCTGCCTTTGCATTTTCTTGTCTCAGAAACTGGGGCATGAGCTCCCACGTGCGGTGATGATCTGAGCTCATTCCCCTGATCCCATTCCTGGAGGGGAGGCGCCCTGGGAGGCAGGGACAGCCCCGTCTCCATCGCTGCTACCAGCCCTGAGGGACAAAGACCAGTGCTGTCCCGGTCTTGAGAGAACGTGGAGGTTAGAGTTAGGATCTGGAACTGGTTGGAACCATTCGACTGGAGTCCTGGTCCTCCTGATTTCGGCATTTCTTCACTGTCTCCCAGCTGCATATTTCTCCATGGGAAACAGGGAAGATGAAATTTCAAATGAAATGACATAAAGCAATACTGGCTTAGCGACAGGGAAAGAGGAGTAAACGCAGGCCAAAGGTGGCTCGTTGGAGACAGTGAGAAAGACGGCTCACATGTGCTCTGGGCACTGCCCACCTGCCAGGCAGAAAGGACTTACACCTTCTCACAAACTGTATGGTCAGCACCCATGGGACACGTGAGGAACCCTCTTTCTAGACCCTGAAGGTATTAAGAGCTGCAGACCTAGCTGTTATCTGTCCTAGCTCATAAAAATCATGGGCTTCCCAAGTGGTGCCAGTGGTAAAGAACCCTCTTGTCAACGCAGGAGACGTAGGAGATGCAGGTTCAATCCCTGGGTGGGGAGGATCTCTGGAGAAGGGTGTGGCAACCCACTCCAGTGTTCTTGCCTGGAGAATCGCATGGACAGAGGAGGCTGATGGGCTACAGTCCATGGGGCCACAAAGAGTCAGACACGACTGAGCACGCACACACACACAAACAAAATATCACATGTTTCCAAATCGTGGGAATGGAGACAGCATCTGCTTGTGTCATCCTTGAGTGAGATCATAAAGAAACATTCCAAAGATCAAGACTCTAGAAGCTTCCCAAAATCTCAGTTACCTTCAGTTTGACAGCAAGAAATCAGAGGAATCGGGTTTTAAAATTGCTTCTGATACACAAATGGTCCAGTTGAACCTCTGGAGCCAGAGAACCAGAGCTTAAGACACATAATCCTCTCTGGTTTCAACGGCCCCATTCATCAGCCCTAAAGAACCTGAGCAAGAAGCTCCAATGAGCCTGGAAGGTACGACTCCTCCCCTTTGGTAGTCTGGGGGAGCCTGGGTGCAGCACCGCCTAATCCATCAACCAGCAAAGTAGACTGTGAGCCTCTTGGGCAGTCTCTGCCTCCATGAGTATGTGTGTTTAAGCAAATGAATGTGCAGACGGATGGAGGGAAGTGAGCAGGGGTGGATGGATAGATGGATGAAGGATGTATGGGTGAGTGGATGGATAGATGGACAGATATGTGCATAGGTAGGTGGTGTGATTTGTGTGTGAGTGCACACAAGAGGGGATTGGTGGATGGATGAATAGATGGTCAGATAGATGGATGGACCGATGGATGGATGAAGGGACAGATGGATACAGAGATGGATGGATTTGTGAGTGGTAGATAAATGGATGGATGGATATAATGGATGGATAGATGAATAGATGGCTAGATAGATGGCTGGCTGGCTGGATGAATAGATGGATAGATGAAGGGACAGATGGATGCAGAGATGGATGGATTTGTGAGTGGTAGATAGATGGATGGCTATAGATGAATGCGTATAGACGGATGGTTGGCTGTATGCATGCACACACGGGTGGGTGGATGGATGAATAGGTGGAGAGAGGGAAGGGTGAGGGAGGGCCAGGGTTTTTCCCAGGCACTCTATGGGCCCCTCTCACCTCAAAGAGGCTTGTCTGGGCTGTCTTCCTCCTCTCCACACCTGGGAAATGATCCTTTAAGAACTTCAACACTTGTGATCTTGCCCTACTTTCTACTTCTTCAAACAGAGCATCGGAGTGTCAGGGGGAATGGAGGCAGCTGACCTCCACTCAGAGGGAAATCTGCCTGGATTGAGAAGTCAAGCCATGGTCTGGGGCCAGGAATTCTGTGAAACACACCCTTGCTTTCTGATCTATCTCCGCGTGAGCCCGCCTACTGCTTCTCCCAAAGAAAAGGTAATGTGAATGAAATCTCAGTCCTCAAATGGAGTGGATTCAGGAGACTCCTACGGGGTTCTCTCTGTGAGAGAGCAGTCAGGTTGCCGCTATACAGGCAGGTGGAACCCAAGGACACACACTTTGCAGTTAAGGGACCTCCGGCCACCACGGCCAGGGGGCAGTGCCGAAGGCCAGCTGTCCTCCTGGGCCCTCCAGAGGGGACTCGCTCTCTCCACTTGAGGATGGATCAAGGTTGTATCACCCAGGGGTAGTGGAACAAGACCAGTATTTGGATCAAGCACATGGACCTCAGACCTTAGACCATTCTCTCCTCAAGCTCACAGTCCAGTCAATGATCTGAGCTGGTCACCGAGGGCCCAGGGACCAGGGGACGTGACCCAGTGACGGTGACTCCCGAAGGCCATCGTCACCCACTTCCTGAGCAGAAGCAGAGCTCCGGCATCAGCAAGAACGCAGACCCAGGAGCGACACCCTGAGTCTGGTGACTCTGCGGTCCTGGTGACCCCCACACTGCATGCGTTACCACCTGCTGCTGGCTTTCTGTGGGACAGCAAGCTCCTCTGTTGGAAGGACATGGGCCTCTCATCGTGCCGAGCCCAGCAGAGTCTGGCCTTGTGGAGAGGCACCATCTGAAGCACCAGCCCCTAGGAGCACACAGGCTCACCAGCCCTGGAGAGGCTGGGGGAGTCCCCTGGCTGACGTGGGGGGCCTGGAACACGCCTGCCCTGCCCAGTTGGGTCACTGTCTGAGGCCAGCATCCCACAGGCAGCTCTGCCCAGGGAGGAACAAGGGAGGAAAGGGACTCAGGTTGTGGAAGCCCGTGCCTGGTTCTTGGAGGGATTCTGAGGTCTCATAATGGAAACAGAAGCCAGCATTTAACTTCAACATCTGTCTAAATAACAGACTAAAAATGAGGCTAAGGAAGATGAACCAGAATGATTCCTCAGCCATTATAACTCAAGTAATAACCGTGCATCACGTGTTGATGGGAATAACACCATCCCGCACCCGGTGGCTAGCACCGCGGTCTGTCTTCCAGGGCTATTTTCTTCTTGCACAGATAATTCCTCCTGTGTCTGCTGCCCCTGTGCCCCTCCTGCCCCCCCACAGGAGGCTGGGGGGACTCCTCGGGCTCCCTGGCCTGACATGACAGCACCGATTGCCCTCAGTCTGGCATCTCTTTACCAAGCCTGCAGACCTCGCACTGAGCCAAAGATGATAAAGGGTCCCAGAGGACGTGGTTGCTTTTTCATACAATCCCTCTTGCTCTGGGCAGGTGAGAGAAAGTATAAAACATCAAAACACACTAGGTCACCGTGTAGCCAAAACCAGGGGAAGGAGAGAATGCAGATGTGGTGTGAAAGAGGAGGGCGAAGAAGGGGCGTTGATGGGGGCGGGGACCCCGAGTTGCCACCAGTCCACACGAAGGGGAATGCGTTTTCCAAGGGCCAGCCTGGGGTCCCCGCTCTGACAGCCCCGTCTTCTTGGCAGGGGTGAGCAGCTCAGTGTCTAAAAAGGAAAAATGAAGTGAAGTCGCTCAGTCATGTCCGACTCTTTGTGATCCCATGGACTGTAGCCTGCCAGGCTCCTCCATCCAGGGGATTCTCCAGGCAAGGATATTGGAGTGGGTGGCCATTTCCTTCTCCAGGGTATCTTCCCCACCCAGGGATCGAAGCTGGGTCTCCCGCATTGCAGGCAGACTCCTTGCCCTCTGAGCCACCAGGAAAGTCCTAGAAAGGAAAATATCCTCTAAAATGTGTCCCACTCGGCCTAATTGTGAGTGGAGGGTCCCAACCACAGCCCTGGGTCCTGTGTGTCTGGCACATCCCTGGTGGGCACACCCCCGGTGGGCAGGGGTCTGCCTTGTGGTCACTCCCAGCCCAGGCTCACCACCCCTCCTGGGTGGATGCTGGGCCTGTTGGTGCTTCTGCAGCCCCATATTCCCCACCCCGGGGTCCCAGGCCCTCTCCCCTGAGCATCCTTGACTGGCTGTCTCCTCCCTTTATAGTATGAGCTCCGAGGCCGAGGCCCTGCCACAAGGATTTGGGCTGTCCTCGCTCCAGAACCCTGCCCGGCTCACAGTAGGCACAACAAAAGCTCTTTGGTGAGGGGGCTGTGGGGACAAGCGTGGGTCATCGGACTTGCGCTCTTACCCACGTGCTTCTGGGCGAGCAGAGGACGTGGTCAGGCTGGTGGTGGGGCGGGTGTGGCTCCCAGGCTCTCTCAGCCTCATGAGCTAGTAGCTTCGTTGAGCTGAGTGGCCGAGTCAAAATTGAGCTCAGCAACTTCCCTGGCGCTCCGGGGGTCAGGACTCCACCTGCACATGCAGGGGCTGTGGCTTCAGTCCCTGATCGGGGAGCCAACACTCCTCTAGGCTGGGAAAACCAAAACC
Organism: Bos indicus; assembly: GCF_029378745.1. NCBI lineage: Eukaryota > Metazoa > Chordata > Mammalia > Artiodactyla > Bovidae > Bos > Bos indicus. The sequence goes on from NC_091785.1 coordinate 49,394,605, forward strand.
AAAAAAATGGAAGCGATATTATATTAATAACAAATTCAATAAAAACTTTAAAAATGGTCCACATCAAAAAGCAGAATCATTAAAAAATGCCCCAGTAACTTTTGAGAAAAAGTTGAGCTCAAGACACAAATTCCTCCAGGAATGACGGCTCTAGCCTGTGCTCTACTTTCTAATCAAAGTAGGGAGCTGAAGGCTCACAGCATGGCTTTGTATTAATAGTTTGGTACTTCTAAAACATTTTTATGTTCTTCCTCTGCTTTTTAAAAAGTTTATCTTCTATTGGAGTATAGTCATTTACAATGTGCTAGTTTCCGGTATACAACAGAGGATTTCAGTTATACACGCACACACGTGGACACCGTCATGCTGTTCATGGGGTTCTCAGGGGCTCATGGGGCTCCAATACTTGGGCCACCTGATGTGAAGAGCCAATTCATTGGAAAAGCCCCTGATTCTTGGAAAGATTGAGGGCAGGAGGAAAAGGGGCAGTAGAGGATGAGATGGTTGGATGGCATCGCCTACCCAAAGGACACGAACTTGGGCAAACTCTGGGAGATAGTGAGGGATAGAGAGGCCTGGCATGCTGCAGTCCACGGGGTCACAAAGAATCAGACATGACTGAGCGACCTAAGAACAACAGTACATGTATCTGGGTTTCCCAGGCGGCGCTAGTGGTAAAGAATCATCTGCCAATGCAGGAGACATGAGGTGTGGTTCGATCCCTGGGTGGGAAAGATCCCCTGGAGGAGGGCACAGGAACCCACTCCAGGATTCTTGCATGGAGAATCCCAAGGACAGAGGAGCCTGGCGGGCTACAGTCCAGGGGGTCGCAGAGTCAGACACGACTGAAGGGACTTAGCACGCATACACGCATACACACGTATCTATTCTTTGATTCTTTTCCCATGTGAGTTTTTACAGAACACTGGGTACAGCTCCCTGTGCTGCGCAGTAGGCAGAACCCTACTGTTGGTTATCATACGCAGGAGTGTGTACATGGTAATTCCAAACCCCTAATTTAGCCCTTCCCACTTCTAGTTTGGTACTGAAAGCACTTCCTCAGGCCTAGGTGTGGAAGATTGGGGGAATCTTTGGGCAGGCCTGACCCTTCATAGACACATGCACACACACACAGGCACACACAGCTGCACACGCATGTCTTTCCATCTTGGTTCTCCAGCTGCCAGCTGGTGGGAATGTCCTGGAGACAGGTCACTGACATGAAGAAGCTGTGTCTGCTGGGTCCATGATAAACGTACTCTGGTTCCCCACGACCCTATGCATTTTTGCTAGTCATCTTATTTCAGGGGCCACAGGGAAAATGGCCTGCAGTTAACACTCTCACCTGAGGAAGTGAGGAAAGGTTATCTCTACGGCAGAGGCTGCCGTGGGCTGTGCAAGTTAGGAGGGCAGATCGTGTCCACTCAGAACAGCCCACACGGGTTTCAGGTAAGCCTCCACTTGTTTTTGCTTGGTCACTAAGTCATGTCTGACCCTTTGTGACCCCAAGGACCATAGCCCACCAGATTCCTCTGGCCATGAGATTTCCCAAGCAAGAATACTAGAGTGGGTTGCCATTTTCTTCTCCAGGGGATCTTTTCAACCCAGGAATCGAACTTGCGTCTCTTGTGTCTCCTGCATTGAAAGGCACGTACTTTATCTGCTGAGCCGTTGGGGAAGCACAGTCAGTTCAGTTCAGTTCAGTCGCTCAGTCGTGTCTGACTCTTTGCACAAGCCATCACTATTTTTGCCGAAGCCGAAGGAGCAACTCTATGCAATAAAAAGAAGCACCGGTCTGTTCAAGCTTAGGGTCTACTTACGAGTATTCTAGCCTGGAAATATAACTTCTTACACTCTCACTGATTAAATAAAGGGTCTGAGGGTTTTTTCCCTTAGCATTTCAGATTTTTCTTTTAAAACTGTTTCCTAGCTAAAGAATGGTTGTGTTCACATAAACTGACAGGTTTGCAGGTTGGTTCTGAAACGACAGATGTCTGGGAGTATTGAGAACCAAATAAATATTTGCATGTTCTGGTTTCTGTAGAAATAGCCTGGACTGAATGAAAAACTGGGTCTCACAGACCCCTCCAAAGAGACTCAAACAAATCCACTTCTCAGTCCTCTCGTTATGTGCCTTCCCCTCTGCCATCAGTCAGTCTGGGCTCTTTCTGGAAAGAGCAAAAAGCAGAATGGAGCAGAAATCATTTTCTCCACCAAGAAGCGCCGATGGCCAGCTGTCTCTTTGCTTCCTCCTTGATGTTGACGGCCAGGTTTTAGATCATAGACTTGTTTCAGATGCTGGAAAAGACTGTTTTTAACTTCAGGAGTCAATGCACGTGTAGCAGTGCCCTGTCAGGGGTTGGTGGAATTGTCTTGGCAACGAAAATGCATTTGCTTTCTGCTGACAAAGTGAGGTTACAGGGACAGGGACAAGTCACCTCCATTAAATCCGGGCAGATGGAGGAAAGAAGGGAGACAAACTGGTAGGAAGGGGCCACAGGGCATCGCCAGGCCGGGGCCAGGAACACCCCCTCTGGTGGGACTCTGTGGCCTCCTGGTCAAGAGCTGTCTGCAGAGATACTAATGGCTTCCAAAGGGGAATAGTAAGATGGAGTTAAACTGGGCAGGGCCGTTTTCTTCGCTGGGACCGATACTTGCCATACCTCCTACTTCTACACGACACGGCCCCCCTCCCTCTTCTCTCCCCTGTTGGGACCACAGACCTTTGCCCCGTTTCTCTGCAGCTACTGTGGCTTCCACTCAGCAGGTGGCTCAGTGGTGAAAATCCTCCTGCCAGGGCAGAAGGCGCAAGGGATGTGGGTCCCTGGGCCAGGAAGATCCCCTGAAGGAGGAAACGGCAACCCACTCCAGTATTTCTTTCTGGGAAATTCCATGGACAGAGGCACCTGGCGGGCACGGTCCATGCAGTCGCAAAGAGTAGGACACGACTGAGCGATGGAGCACGCACGAACTGTGGCTGCCAGACCAGGGGTCAGGCCCCTCGGGCTGCTGGTACAGGAGCCTGAGACACTCAGGGCTGTCTGTCTGGCACGACTGGCTCATCGCTCTCCAGGCTGTGGACTCACAGGCCCGGGACCCCTGGAGCTGCATCCTGAGGCCACTGTGGGGTCGTGAGTGAGACGGGTGAGGGTACTGGGAGCTCTTTCCTCTTGGCATCACAAGTGATAAAAGCAGCTCATCTTCCCTGGGTCTCCAGACTGTGATGGGCACCTCAAAGACACAGAGGAGGGAGAAGGAGGCCCAGTTTCCGGTCTGCAATTCCCAAATCCAGAAAGCTCACACTGCTTTTTGTTCTTCATTATGACCAGAAACTCATTTGGCAGCAAAGCCTGATCTGAGCTGATGCAAAGTCATCTATAATCTTTATTCATGCTTCTCAGTGTGAATATTCATGCATTTCTATGCAGAAATACTAATGCGTCTGACTATAAGATGCTGCCCGGATTCTCCTGGAGGTGTAATGTGACAGACAGAACACGCAGCGTTCTATGTCTCCAGCCTCTCGTGTTCATGCTGACCCATCCACCGCCCAAGGGGCAAACCTTCCACAGAGGCCAGGCAGGTGATTGCTTTTCTTTTTGATGTAAGATGTGCATACACAAGGGAAGAATTTGCTCTTTATTTTCTGATAAGAGGATAGTTTGGAAAAGTAAATGAAAGATAAACATTGTCCAATATACACCTTGGCAGGACTGGAAATATGACCGCATTTTAGAGAAAAAGGACGATCTTTGCAAGATTGAATTGTTGCTCAATGGATTTTGAAAACCACTGCAAAGCTCTCTGCGGGCTCAGGGATGTCAATCATTTGCATATCCCTCGCCTTGTGGGGGAAGCACTGGGACCTCAGTGATGAGGAGTCAACTGTAGATAATTAATTGGGGGCTGCTGGAGGAGCAAAAGGATCAGGCAGCAGAGAAAGAGTGTCAAGGGAAAGTGATTGATACTGTGTTTTCAGTAGATCAACGTCAAGAACCAATTTGCTAGGGAAAAAATAGTGGATTATGTAGAGAGAACCAAGCTACAACTCAGCGCTTGGTTACAAGACTTTCTTTTCCATCAACGCTGGCCAAAGTTGCCATAGATTCTAGAAAAGACTGACTTGACTTACAGGTTTCAGCTTGATTCAAGTTTTTCATTGGCCTTTTATGGGGGGGAAACCCTCAGCCCTGAACACCCCCAAAGGAAGTTGAGAGGATCAGAGGGAACCCTCGTTATTGATGGAATTTGAGAAACCCTTTGGTGCTCTACATGGAAGCTGGAGGCGAGGACCAGAGCTGCCGAATCAAAGTACCTGGTGATGAAACTCACCACCTGTGTGTGATGAAAAGATGAATTCTGTTTTCAGAAAATCGAGTTCACCGCCTGCAGAACTGTGACAGCTCAGGCAGGTTGTGGACACCTGGCTCGAGGTGAAGTGCAAAGGCCAATCCTATTGACCGGGGAGAGAAGTATGTTCTGAGAGCAAGATGGGGACGAGGGCGGGACTCTGGGAGGCCGAAGAGGAAGCTGTCCTCCCCTGCTTCTTCCGCTCCTGCCCGCTTCCCTCTCCAGCTGGTACCTGTGGATTTTATCAACTTCAGGCTTGCGCGGCACAAGCCCACAAATCACCCAACAAATGGAGTTGACAAATATTTGCTGAGCACAATGCGGGGAGACTCTGTTCACATCTCCATGGCAACGTTGGTTTAGGGGATCATTTTAGTGAAATCATTTTGCAGATGGATTAAGCCCTAAACCCAGCCAGCCAGCTCCCCACTTCCTGAGGCTCTGTCCACAGAGACCCCCACCCCAGCCTCTCACTCCATCCCCCTGGCTGCCTCCTGCAGGACCACCTAGCATCTTAGGTGGCATCTTTTCTGAGAGGATGGCACTGGATTCTGGCTATGAGTGGCAAGGGTACACTCACAGGGATGTGAGTGTGTGGGGTCTGCTCTGCACAGTGAGGGGTCTGCTGGAGCCCAGGCTTGTGACAGGGCGGGGGAGGAGCACTCGGAGTAGGTGATGAAGCCATCGTCTGGAGGGCAGCAGGGGTGCTCTGTTCCCATGGCAGTTGGGAGCCATGGGAGGCTCTAGAGCAAGGGTCGGGGGGGATCCAGGTGTGCTGGGTGCTCTTAACCTGCCTTCTTGGGACAGGGTGCAGACCCGTCATCTGCCTGGGAGGCTCAGACTGCCTAGGGCCCGGTCTGTGGTCAGGGCCAAGTGTGTGCTAGGAATTTCTGCTGACGTCAGGGCCACCTTTGCCCCTGGCTGGTCCAAAACAGGGATCTGCACCACTGAATTAGGTGGCCCCCAAGTTCCCAGGGGCTTCCCTGGTGGCACGGTAGTAAAAGAATCCACCTGCAATGCAGGAGGCGCAGGAGACGCAAGAGCCGTGGATTCTGTCCCTGGGTTGGGAAGATCCCCTGGAGGAAGAATTGGCAACCCACTCCAGTATTCTTGCCTGAAGCATCCCATGCACAGAGGACCGTGGTGGGCTACAGTCCACAGGGTCACAAAGAGTCGGACACGACTGAGCAGCTGAGCACGCATGCAAGATTCCAGAGAAGATGAAGGTACAGCCCAGGCTGGACTGAAGTCAGAAGATTGTGTCTGTGAGTCAAAGTCATCCAGCGAGGCCTGGGGCCGAGGGGGTTGGGGGGCGGCAAGAGCACAAGAAGGAGTGGCCGAGACGCCCCCAACCTCAACAAGATTCCTGCCCTACAGGTCAGGGCCCCTGCCAGAACCGTGTGGGTGGGCGCAGGGGCATTCCAATGGTACTTGGCTGCATTGGTGACCAATGGCTGGGGAAGGGGGTGCTCCCCACAGCCCTGGGGCCAGTATCTTCTGGCTCTGCACCCCATGGAACCCCCAGGAATGGCTGAGATTGGGCTCCTTGTTAACCGGCTAGGTGGGAATTTAGAGAGAAAGAGTAAGTCCAAGAAGGGAAAGGATGATGTTTCTGCATGGGGCACCACTGCCCCCAGAAACACCGAGTGGACCTGCCGGGGTTGCCGTGCCCGTGCTGGGCAGCATCCTGGGCACCCTCGGCTTCGGATATCAGCAGTCTACTGGAGTCTGCGGAGTTCTGAGTTTTCAGGCACTGCTGATTTAGCTCCTAAGATCATTACAGGACGGCTACAGGAAATAAAGGAGCACAAAAGCTTTCCACAGGAACAGCGCGCAAATTGGCACCTCCGGCACTTGCCCTGGTTAAATCCCATTGTTTCAGAAAGTCTTATTTCAAGCTATCTGGGGTCGTTCAGCCCTCCTTGTTAGATCTTCTCTGGTCCTCGGGCAAAATCACACCAGGACATCTCAAAGCCTCACACGCTTGTCTCTCAGACCTGGAAGGACTCAGCACGAGAGGATCTTCCTCACAACAGCCTTGCTCATCTCAAGACTTGGGGATCTGAAAGATACACAGGTTCTCATTTGTTTCCACACTTCAGAAGAAGATGCTGCATCTGCCACTGGGTTCAATGAACACATCCATTATCTGTTAAACAAATAAACAGAACCCAATTGCTCTCAGCTTACCCAGACTCAGAGTTATTCCTCGTGCATGCTCCAGTGTAAAAGATTTTGCACTTAAAAGTTATTTTTATTCAGTCTCTGCCAATGAACCATAAAAGGCCTTCAGCCCTCAGCTCCTCCAGCTCAAATGTGATCTTTCTTCATTTTTATGTGCTGTAACAATTGCTAAAAGTATGACTTGAGTTATCAAAATGAAGATGTATGCCATTAATTGTGATTGCTTATAATGGAAAGAAGATCAAACCAGTCAGCCCTAAAGGAATTCAAGCCTGAATATTCATTGGAAGGACTGATGCTGAAGCTGAAGCTCCAATACTTTGGCCGCCTGAAACAAAGAGTAGACTTATCGGAAAAGATTCTGATGCCGGGAAAGATTGGGGCAGGAGGAGAAGGGGACGACAGAGGATGAGATGGCTGGATGGCATCACTGACTCAGTGGACATGAGTCTGAGCAAACTCCGGGAGACAATGAAGGACAGGGAAGCCTGGCACGATACAGTCCATGGGGTCTCAAAGAATCAGATTAGACTCAGTGACGAACAACAACAGCAACATAATGGAAAATCAGATCTTACGCCTGTGCGAGACGAGGGTTGCAGAGTCCGGGCTTTGAGAAAGGCACAACTTTTCTTGGGTGTTTTTTGGTCATTGTCAGGGGCTTGGTGAGGCTCTCCCACCTCCTATGCACCCCCTACCCCCAAGCTCTGGGGGTGGTGGTCCTTTCTGGGCTGGGGAGGGAAACTGGACTGGCTCTGGGGGGACAGAGCCTGGAGTCCCACCAGGGTCAGAGCTGGGGATGGGAGATCCTCAAGCTGGCCGCTGACCCCCAGATGGGGACGGAAGGGCCCTGGTGCATGAGCCAGTGTGAAGAGGCTGGCAGGGAGATGCAGCAAGCTGGGGTTCACGGGTCCTCGAGGTTAGCCCGCCCACCCTGCAGGTGAGAAGGATCCAGAGAAGTCATAGTGCTCAGCTGGACTCCCTGGGGGCCGTGTCAAAGCAGCAGACAGGCCCCGTAGCCAGCTCCAGACGGGGCTCCTTTCTCACCCACCCTCCTGGAGACCCGAGACCCTGGCACAGGTGGGGCAGAGCCCAGCCTCTTCCGGACATGCCTGGGCCAACAGCTGGTGGAGAGGAGGCGCTGGAGAGAGGCATGCGCACCCCTGCTCTCTGTTCTCTTTAGGGTACTGACCAGTCAGCAAGGGGGTCCCAAACAGCGAGGCTTTCCTGATCAGTGACAGTCCAATCCAGTGAGAAGTTCAGGTCAGCCAGGGGGTCCCAGCCAGTCGTGGGGCTGGTGGGAGGGCGTCCCTGTCAGCAGGGGTCCTGGCTGGCAGGGACCCGGCCAGCGAGGGTGGGCAAACGTGTATCAGGCACTCGCAGGGGTCTCCCTTACTCCAGCCTAGCAGAGCCTTGCCCCAGCGCCTCCAGGCACAGCCTGCTCAGCCCTGTGCTCACTGCACTTCCTTCGGTGGTGAGCCTCCCGTTCATGGCTGATTGCCTGGGGCTTCCCTGAGCCAGACCGGTCCCTTCTGGTCCCCTGCTGCCCCAAAGGAGATGGCGTGTGTTCAGGGGCCACTGCCCCCAGGACCAGAATGATGCCAGCACAGGGCCGGCGAGCCCCTCCCTGGTCCCCCACCCACCCGCGGGGATTCTTGGGGGCCTCCCTGACTGTTGGTGGGTGCAGCTAGCCCTGTCTCTAATCTACTCGTTCCTGAGAGTCTCTCTAAATCAGTGGGTTTTCATTCCCTTTAAATACTAGACCCTGGACTTCCCTGCTGGCCCAGCCATTAAGGATCTGCCTGCCAATGCAGGGACACAGGTTCGATCCCTGGTTTGGGAGGCTTCCGCAGGCTGCGGGGCAACTAAGCCGGTGTGCCCGGACCGCTGAGCCCGGACCCTAAAGCTCGTGCTCTTTAAGAGAAGGCCGAGCACCACAGCTGGAGAGCAGCCCGCGCCCTCTGCATCCAGAAAAAAACCACAGCAGCAGCCAGTGTAGCCAAAAATAAGCAAATAAATTAATATATATATAAATAAGGAGATAATACATCCTTGGATTCTCCCACGGCACCAACAGGTTCCTTGTGCTGAGTAAAAGGCAGACCCGTGAACAAAGACGTTTCTCTGATCGAACGTTAGGCTTCTAAAGTAACACTCAGCACGACGGTAGTCAGGAGTGAGGCTTCTCAAAGGACTTCCGAATTCCAGAGAACTCCAGTTCCCATCAAAATGCAAGCCCGCCTGGGAGCCCCAGGACACAGAGGTTTGATGGAAAGGAGAGGAACAGGACCGCAGGGTAGGACTTGAGCTGGTTCTCAACTCAGGCTGCACATCAAAAGTCTACCAAGCTTTAAAAATACCCCGCCGGCCCTCCTCTGGGTCAATTAAATCCATCTCCTGGGTGAGGCCAGGGTGCCTGGTTGTTTAAAAAGCTCTTCGGCTAATTCTAATGCACAACCAGGATTTACGGCCCCGGCATGGAGAATAAGCTCCTTCTTTCCCACAAGCAGCAGAGCCTGGCGGAGTGGGAGGAAGGTGAGTGGGAGGCTGGACGCCAGCGCAGGGCTCCTCCTCCAGCTCAGGTTCCCGAGGTGGGGGGCGCTGGGGGCTGGCATAGCCTGCTGGGTCTGGAGGCCGGCGCCTCCCTTCTCAGGGCTGGCCTGGGACACCAGGAGCCCTTCAGAGAAGCCCAGGGACCGGCAAGGCGCGGCAGAGGCCAGTTTAGAAACAGCTGAGTACTATTCCCAGGCCACAGGACCCAATGCCTATTTCCCATGCCCAGACTGACACCCCCACCATGACCCCATGCCTGAGAGTGACAGCCCCACTGTGACCCCATGCCTGGGAGTGACACCCCCACCGTGACCCCATGCCTGGGAGTGACACCCCCACCGTGACCCCATGCCTGGGAGTGACACCCCCACCGTGACCCCATGCCTGGGAGTGACACCCCCACTGTGACCCTGTGCCCTGGAGTGACAGCCCCACCGTGACCCCATGCCTGGGAGTGACAGCCCCACCGTGACCCCATGCCTGGGAGTGACAGCCCCACAGTGACCCCATGCCTGGGAGTGACACCCCCACCGTGACCCCATGCCTGGGAGTGACACCCCCACTGTGACCCTGTGCCCTGGAGTGACACCCCCACCGTGACCCCATGCCTGGGAGTGACACCCCCACCGTGACCCCATGCCTGGGAGTGACACCCCCACTGTGACCCCATGCCCGGAGTGAGAGCCCCACTGTGACCCTGCGCCCAGACTGACACCCCCACCATGACCCCGTGCCTGGGAGTGACAGCCCCACCGTGACCCTGTGCCCAGACTGACACCCCCACCATGAACCTGTGCCCTGGAGTGACACCCCCACCATGACCCTGTGCCCTGGAGTGACAGCCCCACCGTGACCCTGTGCCCGAGGCAGCTCTAAATGGAGGCATTAGCTTTAAATCCCAGACACACTCTTTACTATTGGAAGCATCACAACGGATGACGGATGTTTCTGCTCCTTCCTCCCATTGGCTGCACTGGCTCTGGGTGAGCTGAGGGTGATCAAAGGGGACTAAGACTGATGGTCTCCCTTCGAGTGACAGAGTCTTCCCTCGAAATAGATGGTGTTTCCCAAAGTGTGTGATGGTCTCCCTTCGAGTGACAGAGTCTTCCCTCGAAATAGATGGTGTTTCCCAAAGTGTGTGATGGTCTCCCCTTCGAGTGACAAAGTCTTCCCTCGAAATAGATGGTGTTTCCCAAAGTGTGTGATGGTCTCCCCTTCGAGTGACAAAGTCTTCCCTCGAAATAGATGGTGTTTCCCAAAGTGTGTGATGGTCTTCCCTTCGAGTGACAAAGTCTTCCCTCGAAATAGATGGTGTTTCCCAAAGTGTGTGATGGTCTCCCCTTCGAGTGACAAAGTCTTCCCTCGAAATAGATGGTGTTTCCCAAAGTGTGTGATGGTCTCCCCTTCGAGTGACAACCCTTCGAGTGACAAAGTCTTCCCTCGAAATAGATGGTGTTTCCCAAAGTGTGTGATGGTCTCCCTTCGAGTGACAAAGTCTTCCCTCGAAATAGATGGTGTTTCCCAAAGTGTGTGATGGTCTCCCCTTCGAGTGACAACCCTTCGAGTGACAAAGTCTTCCCTCGCAATAGATGGTGTTTCCCAAAGTGTGCTCTGAGCACCACTGACCACCCACAGCAGCATTAGTGAGTGGGCAGGGTTAAAAACCAGATTCTCCATCCCAGCCTAGGCCAGAATTGATGCTTTTGAACTGTGGTGCTGGAGAAGACTCTCAAGAGTCCCTTGGACAGCAAAGGAAATCAACCTTGAATATTCATTAGAAAGACTGATGATGAAGCTGAAGCTCCAGTGCTTTGACCACCTGATGTGAAGAGCTGACTCGTTGGAAAAGACCCCGATGCTGGGAAAGATTGAGGGCAGGAGGAGAAGGGGACGACAGAGGATGAGATGGTTGGATGGTATCACTGACTCAGTGGACATGAGTTTGAGAAGCTCCAGGAGACAGTGAAGGACAGGGAGGCCTGGCGTGCTGCAGTCCGTGGGGTCGCAAAGAGTTGATATGACTTAGAGACTGAACAGCAACAATGGGCTTTTAAAATCCTGAGCACACCACGAGCCCAAACCAGCTCGTCTATAATAGGATTTCAGAGATTTGTGAACAGAGGAGTCAGCTATTTATACACAAGTCCCCAGGTACAACCAGCCGGAAAGCATAAAGTTTGCTGAGTTTCGTCTTAGTGCTTAAATGACTGTTTTTCTAACATTACATTGATGCCATTCCTTTACAAATCAGCTTCATATCACAGTTGGCTAAGACAAACCTTTCTCTTATCTCTCAAGTAGCCAAGTGGAGGAAGGGGGGAGATATTTGTATATAGAAGACGTTTAAAGCAACATTTCACAAAACACAATGACTTGATAGAATTGTTCACTGTCTTAGGTAAGTAACAGTCATTCCCATTTTATTATCCTCCATTAGCTGATTCTGCTGGGCTCATGAAGGCAAGCCCCTGCTGCATGGCGGAGCTGAGAGGGTCTCGGATACGGAGACTGGCCTCCATGGAACTCATGTTTAAAGTGCAGGAAGACCCCCTGGACCCCAGGCCCCAGTGGACGTGCCTCCGAGCAGAGGGACCCCAGAGACCTCAAAGAAATCCTGAGACATCACAGGCAGTCTGGTCAGGGCGCTGAGCCCCCGCGGCCCCAGCTCCAGGATAGGGGTCCAGCTTCGGAGCCTTTGAGATGAGAAGTCAGCTCTGTGCCTGCAGACGGGTCATTTCAGGTCAATAGCTCTGCCCCAGCTTTCCACAGCCCTTTAAATCAGGCTTAGGCTCATATTTCTTGCTCTGATGTTGCTAATTCCTTCCAGACTACTCCTAGTATTCAACCTGAAGCTGGAGGAATTTTATTAGCCCTGTTCTGAGTCTCAAAGTAAGACGTTAAAATTGAGGCCAGAAGGCTGTGCCGGGGCAGGCCTGGCCCTTGCGCTGTCTTGGCTCCAGGCCCAGAGCCGGTGTCCAGCCCTTGGACCTTAGGCTCCCCAACATTAGCGGCTGCTTCCAGGCCATGCTTCTCCATTCTGGCCGCCCTGGGCTGCAGCTCCTGGGCCCACAGTCTGGGGGACCCCTTTGCTCCCTGGAATGTTGCCCCAAGCCTGTTGCACCGTCAGGACAGCAGTCTCCCACACACTTCCTTGTCTGCAGAGGCCAAGCCCAGTACAGTCTGTCTGCCTGCGCATGTCTCGTGAGGATGGAGCTGCAGGGAGGATGGAGGGGTGGGCTGGGTAGTCAGCAAGAGGGTCCCCTCTCAGTTCCCTGATCCAGCAGTGCCTGCTTCCCAGCTGGAGACTCTTCCGTTGCACACCACCGACCCCTGCTGGGGTACCCTGGCTGCAGACTCACCCCAGAAGCCATCTCCTGCCCCCATCATGGTGCCTGTCTGCCTGTCACTCTCCACCAAGGGTCCTGACCCTGAGGGTCCCCCTACACAGGACACTGAAGGTCAGGGTAAGATACGCCTGGGAGGGTAAATAACAGCCCTGGGACGGTGATGACCAGCCATGTGCCCTAATCCTCCTGCCCTTATGGTCCAGAGGGATGCTGGGCCTACTCGCCTGGCTTCTGCAGGACAGACCAGTGCGGGCACCTGGCCATCACAGCTTACTCATTGCCCGGACAGTGACATCGGGGCCTGCATCTCTGGATGTGAGCAGGAATCGCAGGCAGGGGCTGGACGGCCCAGGGCCCAGAGAGTGGTGCTGGCTGTGGTCCCCGTGCGGGTTTGTTCCTCTTCCTGGGCAGGAGCTGAGCCCGTCCCTTGGATGAAAGGGTGCCCGTGGATCTGTTCCTCTCTGAGCCATTCCCTGAGCACCCTCGCCTCTCAGAACTGCCCTGACCCCTGCTCCAAGGCAGCTCCAACACCCCAGAGCCGCAGGAGGTGAGGCACTGACTGACCCAGGAGAACTCTGCTGGGCTCTAGAGAGGCACACGCCCCTCCAATGTGACGGGCAGCCTTGCTTTCCCATCGGCCAGCTCCTCGTGCTTAGCGGGCGGCCCCATCTCCAGCCCCATGCCCGTTTGGAACAGGAAGGGGCACGCTGGGAGCGGCGGGGCTCCTGTTAGTTTCTGGCACGAGGCTGAGGCCTTCGCGCGCCTCCTCCTGGGATCCTCAGCGCCACCACGCAGCCAGCAGGGCCCTGGGGCGATTTCAACGGGGGCTCTCTCGGCAAGCTCAGCAGGGCTCACCCTGCACCCCTGTCTCACCCTGAGCCCCGAAGCATGGATGGCTGAGCCCTCTTCTGAAATGCGTTTCATTCACTCCCTGTGACAGAGGAGAACCAGCCTCTCCCAGGGTTGTGGCCATGACTCAGGGTGACAGGTGAGCTTATGCAGGGCAAGGCCTCAGCCTCAGAAGACAGAAGAGGTGTGGGTTCCATCCCTGGATCGGGAAGATCCCCTGGAGGAGGAAATGGCAAGCCACTCCAGTATCTTGCCTGGGAAGTCCCATGGACAGAGGAGCCTGGCGGGCTGTAGTCTGTGGGTCACAAAGAGTCGGACACGACTGAGCGCCTGAGCACGCAGAGCACAGAGCGATGACAGCCGTGTGACTGTCCTCACCAGCGTTTTGCTGAAATAATATTCACAAAGCTGCCAGCACAGTGGCCGGGGCGGATAGGAACCAAGATCAGTCCCATCCTCCCCAGCAAATAGAGGTGTCCCGGGAGATGCCGGGCTCTGAGGACCAGCCCTGCGGGTGCCCCTGCAGCCCGGGATCCAGCCCCTGGTGATGTGTCGGGAGTGTGCAGCGGTGCATTTTAAAGGGGGAAATTCTTTCCAGGTTTGCTTTTCAGGACAAAGGTGCCCTGCGGGCTTGTGCAGCCCAGGCCATGGCCTTTCTTTGCAGTCTGTCCAGGCTCCTTAACCCTCTGTGGACTGGGGGGCCCTCGTGGTTCAGCCCCTGACAGCTCGCTCCTTAATATTTCAGGAAATGTGTTCTCCAGAAAGTCTAACCTAAGAAAGGCAGCCAGCGCCCTGCTACTTCCACGGCAACTTTTTTTTTTTTGCTTGTTTTCCTTCCATGGTAAGTCTTTTTAAATTCTGCCGATCTGGTAGATGACGGACTGTAATTCTATGGGTTGTGTTGGATTTCTTTTCTTGTCGTTTAGTTAGGTTTATTGAAGTGGGTTCTACCGACAGTAAAATTCACTCCTTAGCCAACAGCTCTGTGAGATTTACACATGCAGATTCATAACCGCCTCTGTAGTTGAAAAGATCCATTCCCCCCCAAAAGCCCCTCCACCTCCCACTCGTGGTCAGCTCCTCTCTCTGCCATGACCCTGGAAATGCCTGATTTCTTTTCTGTGCTCCTTTTCACGCTCCCCAGAAAGTCATATACGTGGAATTATGCTGTCTGTAACCATTGAATCTGGCTTCTCTCACTTAGCAAAATGTGTTTGAGAGTCATCATTGTCATTGTATGTATCAAAAGCTAATTTCTTTTTATTGATATGTCGTATTCCTGGTAAGGATGAGTCCCAGCGTGAGTATTCACTCCTCCGCTGAAGAACATCGGTTGTTTCCATTTTTGGTGGATGATACATGTTCAGTTCAGTTCAGCCACTCAGTCGTGTCCGACTCTCTGCAACCCCATGCACTGCAGCACGCCAGGCCTCCCTGTCCATCACCAACTCCTGGAGCTTACTCAAACTCATGTCCATTGAGTTGGTGATGACATCCAACCATCTCTTCTCTGCCATCCCCTTCTCCTCCCATCTTCAGTCTTTCCCAGCATCAGGGTCTTTTCCAGTGAGTCACTTCTTCGCATCAGGTGGCCAAAGGATTGGAGCTTCAGCTTTAGCATCAGTCCTTCCAATGAACACCCAGGACTGATCTCCTTTAGGATTGACTGGTTGGATATATGAAGCCACTCTAAATATTCATATGTGAAGTTTGTGTGATCGTGAGTTTCTATTTCTCTTGAGTAAATACGTGTAAGTTGGAATTTCTGGGTCACGTGAAACGTTATACCTAACTTAATAGGAAACTGTATCAGCTTTTTTTGCGTATTCTTACCGCAGGATACTGAATATAGATCCCTGAGCTCTGCAGCAAGACCTTGTTGCTTACCCATCCTACGTGGGTTTTGCCTCTGCTAACCCCAAATCCCCAGTTCTTCTCCCGCTCCCCTCCCCTTGGCAACCACTGGTCTGATCTCTCTATGCTTGTGACTCTGTTTCTGCTTTATAGACAGGTTCATCATCAAACCGTCTTCAATGTCCCCTCCCTTCCTGAGACGGGCAGGAGGCCTGTGAAGCCAGGCAATTAAGGAGGGCGATCCTCCCTGAGCTTGGGTTTGCTTTACTCCTAACCCCAGGGTCTCAGGATGCTGACCAAGAGAGAAGCTTTAGCAAAACAAGACCAGGGTGCTACCCCTCGGGTCTGTAAAACAGGTAGTTCTGGAGGATGAAAAGTCCACCCAAGGCTCAGTATCTCTGCTGGACCGGGGTCCATGTGGAGGAGAATGTGACCCTACAACTGGGATGTGAGCGCTGAGCTGCCCACAGACAGGCCATGCCGAGGGGCAGGCCCAGCGCTGCTCTGCAGCTTACTCCTGGGAGAGCCACCAGCCTGGGGAGGTTCCCAGGCATTCTCACCTCAAATGCCTTGGACCAGGAGCCTCAGGAGCTGGCCACGCCAGGTGCCACCAGCGTCACCACGGATCCTCGACAGACCTGAGAAAAGTAAGCAAGCCCATCAGGAACTTTCTTGATCCTCTTCCCCAGTAGGGCGTGTGAGCCGAGAGACACAGCTGACCTGACTTATGGTCCTGATCAAATATGGACCTGAAAGCTTTCCATGTAGAAAGGGCTTTTTTGATCAATTGCAATGTTCCTAGAGCTCCATAAAAATACTGTATCTCTCCACCTTGGGGGCATTCCATCGAAACCTCATGATCTATTTCGGTTTTCTTGTCCGTGGAAGCTCCACCTCTGCCTCCCTGAATCCCAGGCATATTCAACATCATTTTTTTCATGTTTCATTGTTGAGATGGCAGCTCCTTTGGCACAAGCTGAAGGAAATGCTATTTGAATCCAACCTTTGTCTTTGATGCCCTAGGGAAATTCACCCTCCGCAGACATGCTGCTTCTACTGGGGCCCCATACTTACTTTATTTAACCCAAAATACGTGGGTATTTATATGTCTATGACCCTGAAATGACCCCTTGCCCCTTCTGATCACTCAGTCACCCTCCTCCCACCCCCCACAAGTCCAGGACCTGACAGTCTTGGGCTGTCAATAAATGACTCATGAATGGTTGAAAGAGTCAGAGATCAAATTAGTAATTAACTAAGATGTCCTTGACAGAGGATAGGGGTGCCTTTTGTAAGGATGACCTGATTCAGCAGGGGCTTCCCTGAAAGGGGCGAGAGAGAGGTGAAGTCTGCAGGGGACGCAGGGCAGAGTGAGGGGCCTGGTAGGAAGCCCTTGGCAGGGTTGGGTGGGGCGCTACAAAACCATCTCGAAAGACAAGAGAGACCCCTTGCCACGCTGCCTATTTGAGGGGAAGTCTCTGAACCTGAGTGACGACAGTGAAGAGAAACTAAAAAACAGTCATGTTCCAGTGGAAGAAAGAATGCCCAGAACCTGAGCCCAAAAGAGCACAGACGACTCTTCCACATACCCAGCGCCCCGGAATTCACACAGAGAAGTCACTGTCTTCCTTAAGGAAGTCCTCAGTCGTCTCCCTGAGCAACATGAAGAGAACAGTGAGTCAGCCCAGGGCACAGCCAGCCCCCTCCTGCTCCCCAGATCAGCACGCAGCATGCCAGCATCCTGGGACACAGACATCCTTGTCCTCAGAAGTTACCCAAACCGTCTGCTCCTGGTAAATACCCAAAAGATGCATTGATTCTGGGGGCCAGAGTGCAGCACCAAGCTATATCCATGCTTCCTGTTCTTTTTAATGCAAAAAGAGCAAGACTTGCTTGCTTTTTTGACTTGGTTGCTCAGTCATGTCTGACTCTGTGACCCTTAGGACTGTAGCCGGCCAGGCTCCTCTGTCCATGGGATTTATCAGACAAGAATACTGGAGTGGGTTGCCATTTTCCCCGTCCAGGGGATCCTCCTGACCCAGGGATCAAACCTGCATCTCCTGCATTTCAGGATTCTTTACCGGCAGAGTCAGCGGGGAAGCCCAAGAACAAAATTACTTAAGATATATTGAATGTTTAATACATATGGAGATATATATAATATGCCTATGCACATGCTGTGTATAAGGTTTGATGTACACCCACATTGTGCTAAGTTCTAACATACTGTCTACCAGCATCTGTGCTTCCCTGGTGGCTCAGTGGTAAAGAATCCGTCTGCAATACAGGAGCCGCAGGAGACTCAGGTTTTATCCCTGGGTCGGGAAGATCCCCTGGAGTAGGAAGTGGCACTCTACTCCAATATTCTTGCCTGGGAAATCCCACAGAGACAGGAGCCTGGCAGGCTATAGTCCATGGGGTTGCAGAGTCAGATGGAACTTAAGTGACTTAGCACGCAGCACTAGCTTTTGCAAATGTATCTGTAAACTCTATATGTGATCACCTGCATCTCTACTAGATTAAGCATGTGTTCTGACTGGGGTCTGAGACTCTAATCTATCACTTCACAGATCACACTAGCCTCCCTCCTTGCTTATCTAGAAATTCCCCAGCAGAGAAGATCCAGGCTCCCCACGTTCCTCACTCACTCACTGACCTGCTCAGCCCCACTGCACATGAGCAGCAATGCCGGCACCTCCTTGCGGGCACAACCTTACCACCCAGAGTACAGAACCCCTGAATATGAATATACCTGCTCACGTGCAGCTCCTTTGCCTCTCGCCTTACAGACTTCACTCATTTCTGAAGCTACTTTGGCCATCACGTCCCCGTCCTCAGTGAGACTTTCTCCTGTGTATATAAGTAGAGTCTCTTGTTCTGGCTTGTATTCCTTTCTGGCATCCCTAAATCACATTCTTAACTTGCATGCATTCAGGGCCACTCGTCATGTTATAAAGTTCTATGTGTTTTGACAAATGCCTAATGGCAAGTATCTCTATTATACTGTCATATGGAATTCTTTGATCACCCTAAAAATCCTGTGTTTCTTCTATTTAATCTTTTCCCCTTCCCAATAATCTAGAAACCAGTTATTTTTTTTTTGTTTCCTTTTCCAGAATGTCAAATAATTGGAAATATACAGCATGTAACCTTTTCATACTGACTTCTCTCACTTAGCAATATGCATTTACAAGTCTTTTTGTAGCTTGTTAGCTCATCGGTTTTCATCTCTGCAGTCTCTGGCTGTGCCACAGTTCATGTATCCATTAATCCATTGAAGTACCTCTTGATGGCTTCCAGTTTTGGCAATTATGAATTAAACTGTTATAAATATTCATATTCAGGTTTTTTGTACATAAGCTTTCAAATCAATTGGATAAATGCCTAGAAGTATGACTGTGTAGTGAGACTGTGTTCAGCATTGTGCACTCGTGCTCAGTCGCTTCAGTCGTGTCTCTCTGGCTCTTTGTGACCCTATGGACTGTAGCCTGCTAGGTGCCTATGTCCATGGGATTCTCCAGGCGAGAATACTGGCGTGGGTTGCCGTGCCCTCCTCCAGGGGATCTTCCCGACCCAGGGATCAAACCTGGGTCTCGTGCAGCTCTGGCATTGCAGGCGGACTCCTTACCCCTGACCCACCAGGGAAGCCCATTTAGCATTGCAAGAAACTCTTCAACTGTCTTTCAAAGTGGCTGTTCCTTTCACATTCCCACCAGCAACGGATGAGCCCCTGTGGTTCCGCACCCTCATCGGCACTTGACACCGTCAGTCTGGGGTCTTAGCCGCTCTGATGCGAGTGGTGGCACCTCACTGTTGCTATAGTCTGCCATTCACTGATGGAAAGGATGCTAGGCATCCTCGCCCGTGCTGATTTGCATCTTTCTTGGCTCTGGCGAGGCGTCTGTTTAGATCTTTTGCCCATATTTGGGTTGTTTTCTATTGTCTAGGTTTCAGGCTTCTTTCTATATCTTGGATAACATCTTTTATCAGACCTGTGTTTCAAATACTTTCTCCCTGTCTGTGGCTTGTTTCTTCTTTATCTTAACGGTGTCTTTTAAAGAACAGAATTTTTAAATTTTAATAAAGTCTTGCTTGTCAATTTTTTACTTTTATAGATCATGTGTTTGTATTTTCTGCAGACTCGTAGCTATACCCAAGGTCACATGGATTTTCTTCAACGTTTTATTCTGTATTTTATAGTACCACTCTTCATATGTAGGTTTATCATACATTTGAGTTAGTTTTTTGAGAAAGTCATAATGGATGAAATGGATCTAGTCAATGTCTAGACGCATGTTTTGCTGTCCAGTTGTTCCAGCATCTTTCATTGAGAAGACTATGCTTTCGGTTTTGAATTGCCTTCGCGCCTTGGTCAAAGCTCAGCTGACCGTGCTTGTCATCCGTGTGGGTCTATCTGGGGGCTCTCTATTCCGTTTCATTGACCCTTCTCGGCTCTTGTACCCACTGTGCTGTCTGGATAGCTCTCTTGTCAGACGCTGCCCAGTCTTGCTCTTCTTCAGTGTTGCATTGACTAGTCTTGGTCTTTTAACTTATCATATGAACTTTAGAGCAGGTTGTGCTTCATCTATAGATCCATCTGGGAAGAATCATCATCTTGACAATACTTAGTCTTCTAGTCCATAAACAATGCATATATATCCATTTATTTAGATTTCCTTCATCAGGATTTTGTAGCCGTCTACATATAGATTGTGTACAGATTTCAATAATTGGGTTAATTTTAGTGAGGGATTTGCTTAGCACCCTTGCTTAGGAGGACTCTCAGACTAATACCTCACTCTTCTTCCTGTTTCACCCTGGCTTAGGTACCTCACTTTTGCAGACCTGCCCTCACCTATAGGACATTCCTTGTTCCTTTAGCATCTGGCTTAAACCTCATGCATGGTGTAAATCGTGTAATAATGCATTTACTTTTCTTTATTTGTTTGTCTGAATGTTAGCCTTGAGCTTTCTGAGAAGAGTGCCTTTCTCAAGTTCATTTCCATGTCCCCAGAGACACACGGGTCTTCCCAGCTGGTGCAGTGGTAAAGAATCCACCTGCCAATTCAGGGGATGCAAGAGACACAGGTTCGATCCCTACGTCGGGAAGATCCCCTGGAGGAAGAAATGGCAACCCACTGCCTGAAGAATCCCATGGACAGAGGAGCCTGGTGGGCTACAGTTCATAGGGTTGCAAAGAGTCAGACATGACTGAAGCAACTTAGCACGTGTATGCAATAGGCAGATTCTATGTAAAAATTTCTAAATTCTTAGACGTGGAATTTTCAGCAAAAGCAATGATTTTTCTCCTGCTCCCTTTAGAGAGTGCTATCGTTTTCATAAAGAAGGAAAAACAACCTTAATCATCACTCACAGGAGGAACAGGATAGTAGGATGGTACAAGAGCAGAGAAGGGTCAGTGAAACGGGATAGAGAGCCCCCAGATAGACCCACACGGATGACAAGCATGGTCAGCTGAGCTTTGACCAAGGAGCAAAGGCAATTCAAAACAGAAAGCCTAGTCTTCTCAATGAAAGATGTTGCAACAACTGGATCCTGCAGGGCTGTGAACTGTGGGAGGGAAAATAGAAACTCAGATTCTTCCTGAAGTCACTAGAACATAATCAGTTAATTTCTTTCTGGAGGCTGGTCAGGGATGCGCGTGCACAGCTGATTGTTCTTTTAAAATACAGACCTTAAATATATGAGTCGTATTTTCTATAGTTAGTCTGTAACTAAGGTTTCCTAAGCATAAAAATAACGTTTCTCCCAGCACTACAATTTAATTTTACTTATGGCCCATTCATAATTCCTGGGCATCTTTATGGTGTTACATTTACAAGTTTGCATTCATTTTTACAGCTCCGTGTGTGAAACTGTTTTGAAGATGAAAAGTTCCATATATGATCCAAATACCATTATTTTCTTCTTTTGGAAAAGGAGCCCCTACCCGCTCACTTGGTGTGCCTGGACTCCAGAAGGGCCTGTGGGAGGAGGCTCGGCTGGGGTTGAAGGCTCCACCTGAGGGGCAAGAGAAGGGCCAGTGGCACCCGGACTGGCTCAGACGGCTCCTGTCTGAGTTCTGGGTGCCTGCCTGGGTTTCCGTGGGGGCTTCAACCTTGTCCCTGGCCCTCCTGCTCTTAAGATACTCGCGGCTCATAGGCCGTCAGCAGACACGACTGAAGCCCAAAGGAGGACATCGTCGTCTCAGCTTTGGAGCCGCTGGCAGAGGCAATGCCATCACCGATGAGCAGAGCTCCTGACGTGGAGCTCTTCCGCACGCCGACAAGTGCTTATGAGCAAAATGGATTATGTTTGCTCTGCAGAGAGCGGCGCCTCCAGGGAACACAGCTTCTCCTTGCCGCACCTCATTTGTAATGTGATTGAAATATGAAAATAATTTTCTCTGCCTACATCGCTTCAATCCATTGATATTAACTATAAAAACAAATGTCTGGCAAAGGCCAAACAAGCAGATGGCTTGTCAGCGTTTAGGAATGGGAAAGAGGTCGCGGAGCGTGTGATCGCTCAGATCAGCGCGGGCCCCGGCCGGCCGTGAGGAGCAGCCAGCGTGCCTCTGTGCTCGCCCTGTCCCCTGCCCGTGTGGGGCCCCGGTCTCACCCGGACGTCACCCGGGCAGCAGAGGGCTTGCTGCCCTGTGCCTTGCTACCCTGCTCTGTGTTTCTGATTCAGCCCCTCTGTGTTGGGGCCCCAAAGTTTGCTTTGCTGACAACGTCCCAGGTAAAGCTGCTGAGTTGGGGGGCCACACTTTGAGAAGCAGCCACTCAGGGCACCCAGCTTCCTTCACCTAACTTGGCCAAAGGACAAGCTGAAGGACAAATGGAACATCACAGATGAGCCTGCCCGCAGTGGGACAGCCGAGCCCGACACTCACGATTCCTCCTTGTTACTGATCTAGTAAGCTTTCTTCTCTGCCTGCACCCCAGGGGACATAAGGGGCCACACTAACTGAGCAAAATGTACAATCAGGATGTTTTCATGGCAGTGCTCTTTGCTGTTGAAAATCTGATGAAAGCTGGGGAGAATTCCCCACACAGAAGTCGCACATACACACAGGCTGAATTATACATTTACTTTCACGGGTTCATGAATTTCGTGAATCCCAAGGTAAGAAGCCTTAATACTCTGAAAAGTAAACAGAAAGGGAAGATGTAAACAGGTTTCTGAGATAAAAATAGAAAAATAATTTGTAAGGGAATTTATCCTGAAGCTCCTTGGCGTGCAAGGTAAATTCAAAGATGAGAGTGTTGGGCTGACACACGAGAGTGTTTGCTGTGGATGACGTCTCCTGGGCATGGGGTCTGCGGGCCTGGCCGGGGGCTTGAGGATGGAGGGGAGCCGGTGGTCAGAGAACGACAGTCCAGAGGCGGGTCTGAGCGTCCGTCTGCAGACAGGGCACTACCGTGACCTTGAAAATGGCTTTCCGCAGAGGCTGCCGCATGAAGCTTCTCCTGGTTCTTCCCCTTGGGATCCGCTGATGCCCTGTGAGGCCAGGGCTGCCCTCCTGCCCTGAGACCTGCCCCTGCCCTGAGACCTCCCTGGGGCTGAACGTAGAGGTGAATGTTGCCCATTCAGGGCTCCACCTGTGCAAGGCGCACATCCAGGGGCCTTTGCGGTCCTCAGAGAAACCCTTGCGAGTGTTCCACTGTGCAGGCAAGGAGGCAGGCTCCCCAGGAGGCCGTGTGACTTGTCCAAGCCACCCAGGGTGCAGGAGAGCCAGCACCCAAACACAGTGAGCTTCGTCCCAGCCGCCACTGCCGACTCACCCAAGCTGGATGGGCTGCCATGCCCAGGAGCCCGCAGCCCTTTCCCCAGCCCCTGCCTGGGACAAGACCTACCCTCTCCCTGGAGGAGAGACTGTCCCTGCTCCTTTCCCAGCGGGAGACCTCTTCCCGGTTCTCTCCTCCTCTAGCCATTGTAACCAGCTTCCCCCAGGGGACCGTAAACACAGATGCCGTCCCCGAATGCACCTCCACCTGCCGAGAGCAGCCTCATATGTCTGTGCATAAGTAAAATTGACAGTCGCTGTATCGTCCGACAGCTCTGAGATGGAATCCCGGCTCTGCAGATCACAAACCGTGCGGATTCAGACGAGCTCTCCCTGTGTGTTCCTGGGTGGAAGCAGGGGTGGCACGCTCTCAGCACTCTTGTGAGCACACCCCAGAATGGAATACGGATCATTCCACTCAGAGACTGGCTCGCAGTACGCGCGTCATGCACGCTTGCTTTGCTTTCCACGTCTGGAGTGAAGGCGAAAGCTTCGTCTTCGCCCTCAGCATATGGAAGCTCCGAGACCCATCGTGAAACTGTCAGCTGGGATGTGCACTCTGGCTCAAATTAAAATATTTCTGTGCACTGGTGTTCTTTGTGCTGGAGGCAAACTCCGCTGACATATGTCTGCAGTACTGCATTTGCAAGTAGAATGACACTTTAAAAAACTTTGCAATAAATATTTTGTTTTCCACTTACTGCATAGCACACGTTATCTCCAGTCTTTGCGGTCTGTGTTCCAGCAGTTACCATTAGGACGGAGCGGGCTAAGTAGTCCATTACTCTCCCCAAAGCCTCTGGTCCTGATGGATGTTTCTCTGCTCATTTCGAAGCAGGTGAAGAAGATCCCATGGGTCTCAGACTAACTTTAGGGGGAGGAGGGGGAAGTTGAGGCAGAGAGTCTAGTAGCCAACAGATGTATATTTAGCGGCTGCTGTGTATTAGACAGGGAAGGCTGGCGTGCTGCGGTCCGTGGGGTTGCAGAGTTGGTCACCATTAGTGACCGAACAACGATGACAAAGTATATTAGGCACCGTGTGGAGACTGAGGAGGGGACGGAGGCTGCGGAGACACAAAACCTGCCTCCCGGATGCTCAGGAAATGGAAAGGTCACGCTCAGGGGCGGGTGAAGAGCACTGCCTGTAGGATGTTCTGACTGGAGCCCTGCGCATCCCTTTGTCCCCAGGACCACAGTTACCTGTGGCCTCTTGCAGCCCCACAGCGGTGCCTCACACACACTCGTGATGTTCGAGTCCCTCCAGACACCCACCCTTAATTAAGGAGGGTAGGCGGTACAGTCAACGTTTGGTCCAGAAAGCAGAACCACTGGGAGGGATAGGCCCAGGTTCATTACCAGGATCAGACGGTCCACAGCGGAGCCTGCAGGCGGAGGAGGTGACCCAGAGCTGTTGCTTCTGTGTCCGGTTTGGAGCCTGAGTCAGGTGGGATCCTCAGGCCGGCAGTCAGGAAGTAAAGCTGGCCCCAAATGGGAGCGAGCGAGGATGAGCCAGGATCCATCTGGGCCAAGGGCGCCTGTGGTTTCTTCCAACCACCCCCACCCTCAGGTCTGTGGGAGAAGCCAGGGCCTCTGAGACGCAGTGGCGGTCCCACGGCCCAGGGCTCAGGGAGGCTGACCGGGAACTTTCCTTTGGTGTTAAAATACCTGCCATCCTGGGGGCTTCCTGTGCTCAAGGGGCCCCTCATCAGCCTGGGGAACAGTGGGGTGCCGCTGCTTCACCCCACCTCAGGGCCAACCCAACGCCGCCTAGTCCCGAAGGCCACTCTGGGTGCGTGCAAACCCAACAGCGGATGCAGCCTAGTGGGTGTGCGCTGGCCCAAATACCGCTGATGGGCGTCCAGACAGACGGGGGATTCACCCTGATGTGAGAGTTTAGAGAAAGGTTTGAAAACTCTGCGTTGGTTTGGTTTAATTGCTAAGTCATGTCTGACTCTTAGAATTTCATGGACCATAGCCCACCAGGCTCCTCCATCCATGGCATTTTCTAGGCAAGAGTATTGGAGTGGTTTGCCATTTCCTTCTCCAGGAGATCTTCCTGATCCAAGGATTGAACCCAGGACTCCTGCACTGCAAGCAGATTCTTTACCCTGAGTTACCAGGGAAGCCCTGAAAACTGTAGAGAGAACCTAAAGACATTTTATGTTACTTTACCAGTTCACTGACTACTGGAAATCTAAGCTAAGGAAATAACTCTAAATGAAGAAAAGAAAAACATAAGAATTGGACCATAAAGAAGGCTCAGCACTGAAGACTGATGCTTTTGAACTGTGGTGCTGGAGAAGACTCTTGAGAGTCCCTTGGACTGCAAGGAAATCCAACCAGTCAATCTTAAAGGAGATCAGTCCTGAATATTCATTGGAAGGACTGAAGCTGAAGCTGAAGCTCCAATACTCTGGCCACCTGATGCGAAGACCTAAGTCATTGGAAAAGACTCTGATACTGGGAAAGATTGAGGGCAAAAGGGAAAGAGAGAAGCTGAAGATGAAATGGTTGGATGACATCACTGACTCAACGGACATGAGTTTGGAAAACTCTGGGAGATGGTGGAGAACAGGGCAGCCTAGCATACTCTAGTCCATGGGGTCGCAAAGAGTCAGACACGACTTAGCGACTGAACAACAATGGGAGAGCAACTAGGTAAGTGAGTAATTCAATCCACTGAATGAAATCATTACAAATCCATGGGAGGCATTTTTGCAGGGTTCAGTGATGTGAGAAAATGCCTGTGACAGTGGGGAGTGATCCACCAGTGTCATATGCAGCGTGATCGCAGCTCTGCAGAAAAGCAGCTTTGCATAAACAGAGAAAGAGTTTGACTCCAAAGCAATAGTACCAGACGCTTGAGTCCGGGTCTCTGCACACTCCAGACCCACCAGAGGTCAGCAGGCGAGAGGAGGAGTTCCTCAAAGCCCCGCCCCCCCAGCCCAGCAGGACAGAGCAACAGTGAGTAGGAAATGAACACCCACGTCCGCAGTTCCCAGGGCGCCTCACCCCCGGGGTAGACTCTGCATCGGGAAGGGAGAGAGGAGCCATGGAGAGAGAGGCCCCGCCTGAGAGGGAGTCCTGAGAACAGAGGATCTGCAGGCTCAGAGCCCCTGGCCCTGGAGAAGTCAAACAAAGTGGATAAGCAACGTGTGGACGGAGTGCCAAGTCACAGGTTCTCCAGAGTGGGGCTGACTTGGGGGACGACATCGGGACAAGAGGGGATGAGGTTAGAGAAGCAGCCAGGCCATGAGGCTGCTGTGGAGGCAAACCAAGCAAGTGACAGAAGCTTTTTTAAAAACTGGGAGATACACCAAACCTACCCATGCACCCCCTCAAACATGGATTAGAGAGAACACCCCTCACAAAATATGGAGAAGCAGGTGCTCTTGGACAGAGAAACCCAGAGAGGCCCCACACCCTTCCTCCCTGCCTCCTGTGACTCCCAGGCACCTGGGCCAGGATAAGAAGATGCTCCAAACTGAATACAAGGAGTGGAACAGATCCTACAGTGAAATTCTCTCCAAACTGAAACACGTACGGCAGAATAAAACCATAGCACAAGAGTCAGTCCGAGTGAATTATTCTTCAACAAGCATTTCACGGGGTGAAAACACATATGAAATCTGAATTTCGAAATCTCAGAGCAGGAATATATAAAACCCTGAAAACATGAAATGAGAATGCACTCAACATGTGGATGAAATTGAAGCCAAGCAGACCACCCCCCCAGACAGAGAAGGGCTTCCGGGGCCTGGAGCCGACTCACAGGAAGTGGGGAGGGCAGCTTGTGCATAGACAAGAAAGTGAATGAGAATAAAGAAAGAGGGGGAAGGACCAATGAAAAAGCGATGGAAGCAAGAAATGAGCAAAAAAAAAAAAATGTACCCAAGATGCACCCGATGTCTGATTGGGTCCCTAAGATGATGAACAATCCATGCCAGGGGTGGATGCTGTTGTTCAGTCGCTCAGTCATGTCCAACTCTTTGCGACCCCATGGACTGCAGCACGCCAGGCCTCCCTGTCCATCACCAACTCCCGGAGTTCACCCAAACTCATGTCCATCAAGTTAGTGATGCCACCCAACCATCTCATCCTCTGTCGTCCCCTTCTCCTCCTGCCCTCAATCCCTCCCAGCATCAAGGTCTTTTCCAGTGAGCTGGTTCTTTGCATCAGGTGGCCAGAGTGTTGGAGCTTCAGCCTCAATCATTTCAATGAGTATTTGGGGTTGATTTCCTTTAGGATTGACTGCTTTGATCTCCTTGCAGTCCAGGGGATTCTCAAGAGTCTTCTCCAGCCCCACAATTTGAAAGCATCAATTCTGCAGCACTCAGCCTTCTTTATGGTCCAACTCTCACATCCATACATGACTACTGGAAAAACCACAGCTTTGACGATAGGCAGTCAATATTTAAGCTAAAATCCAGCGACAGCTTACTGACCTCTGGAAAGACCTTGTTGAGAGACTGCCGGGAACCCGAGGAATCTGGGCTGGGAGGCCAAGCCCCAGGGCACGTCACAGTGCAGCTCTTAAATTTTAAGGGTGAAACAAGCCCAATCGGGAATGGGAAACATCTCAGCAGAACCTCCAGGTGAGAGGACTGTGGGTCTTAAAAGTAAAAGTAAGCAGGCCAGCATCTGAGGTCTCGACAGCAAAACCACAGTGGGAACTCATTCCCAATGACCAGTGCGAAGGCCTTGTGAGCTTCTGAGGGGGTTAGATGCAGCCAAGCCACAGAAGCACAGTCACCAGCGAAGGAGAACTTGGGGACCACAGGGCTCCCCATCCTTTGGTGGAGTCTATTGGGTGAGGGGCTCTGCTGGCCAAGGAATAACTGGGGAACTTCAACCAAAGGGCCGGTGGTGAGCCTTGAGTATATATGTCCACACATCTAAAACTCAAAGGGGATGGGGACGATGGTAAATGGTTGTGTGTGGATGTTATATTTTCCAGGAGAAAAAAAAGATACAAATAAACGATACAAGGGAGGAAGAAAAGGGGCCTGTGAGGTAGGTTCACTGGTCATTGCATCAATAGGAATTGTGAGCCAGAGGCACCCTTTCAAGGCTGACCCACCAGAGGAAGCCTGTGAAGGCAGAGGGGACTCTGGGCTTTAAGGAGAAGATTAACCTAAGGATTATCGCAGAGCAAAAAGATGGAATGTCGTCTATACTAGAGGACGCCTATTTTACACGAAAAAGAAAACCGTGTATAGAAAGAGACCCAGAAAATACATCCTCTGATGCTGTTCATATTTCAGAGACACAATCAGGCATGTCGATCATTTCAACAAATGCAAGCAGGATTATTTAAACTCCTAAAAGATTTCAAATCCGCCCCTAGAAACGGTACACAAGAAACACACACAAGGCGATTCAGAAAGGCTGAAATAATAACGTGCAGTTGGGCAAAGGTCGGGCAAATACAGTAAGCCTCCTACTTGTGAACCTTCAAGATGCCAACTTTCAAAGACGCAAACATGCGTTCCATCAACGCCGGGTGTGAAATTGCAGCTGGCCCTCCGTCTCCAGGTGCTCAGGACCCTTCAGCTCCACCACCTCCCACCTCTTCTCTCTCCTCCAGTCAATAAGTCTTCTCGACTGCTCACTCAGTGCCAGCCCCTGCGTGCCAGCTGCTGAACTGAACTGCTATCTTTTTCAAGGTACTCTACTGTAAGCTGAAAAATGTTTTCTTGATCTTTTGTGTTTGCTTGTTTTATCTATTTTTTGTGTGAAAGTATTATACACCCATCACAGCACAGTACTGTACAGCCAGCCCTGTGAGTTGGGTAACTAGGCTAATTTTTTGGACGCACAAACAAATGGAACACACGAACAGGCTCTCAGAATAGAATTCGTTATTATACAGGGGACACGCTGAAGGAAGGAACAGAGAAGCAAGCTTGTGATCTGGATATTTTACAAGGTAGAACTCGTCGCCCCTCCCTCCCCCCCCCATTAAATGTTGCAAAGAGGAACGTTCTGTAATATGAAAGCTACTATTGAAAATGCGACGGATGTGAATACACATACCCCAGAGCCTAGCAACCGCCAGCTAGAAAGAAAAACTGCAGAAGATGTGAAGACAGCAGGAGTAATTCACGCTAGGAGAATTTAATGCATCATTTCAGTCTAAGGCTGGTCAAGTGGATTTTCTTTTTTTAAAAAGTAAAAATATAAAACCAATGAACTATGGAAGGTAGAGTCCATGAATATATATATATATATACACACACACACACACATATATATTTACAATTTAATAATAGCACAGCATCTTCTTAGTCACTCATGGAACATTTATAAAAATAGACCAAATGTTAGGTCACAAAGGAAGTGCCAAAGAGTTCCTTAAAGTAAAAATAGTGTAAACATCATTTACTGATCACAAAGCAATAAAACTAGTAATTAACGACTCACTTGTTAAACGGATCCTTCTGGAGATTCAAAACCTGTCAAGAGAGATGCAATCCAAAATTGCAGAACTTCTAAAGGACAAAGATAAGGAAAACACAACATTCCAGAATCTATGGAATACAGCAAAAATGGTGATCAGATAAAATCCCATCTTAGATGTGAATAAAAAGAGTCAAAATAAATTAAAATGTTAGAAATAGAATAATAAACTTTATGAAAAGAAGGAAATAATAAAGATAAAAGTACAAATCAATGAAAACAAAAAGTGAAGAGTTCATAAATAAGTAAAATTGCTAAAAAGAGTAGTAGATAGCCAGCTAGAATAAACTAGTTTTAAAAAGTGAGAAAGTGAAAACCTGCAAAGGCAGAAGGGAGGAGCTGAGAGCCTGAGCCCGTGAAGAGCAGGCAAGGCCCCAGCCAGGGCCTGGGTGATTGGCCTCAGCTCCGCATACCCACGGAGCCCAGCCTGGCTGCCCCTTCCTCCTCTGTGGGCCTTGTTGCAGAAACACCATAAGGGACTTTCAGCCACTTGAGATAAGCTGCTGTTTGGATTTTCTGCTGCCAACCCCCAGCCCCAAGACCACACCGGACAGTTGAGGAGACTCCCACCGTCCCCTGCGCTGCTCTGCCTGGACGCCTGCTCCTCCTCTGAGCTGCGGGCTCAGTGTGAGGCTCCCAGCCTTCATTGTTCCAGGCTGTTACCCCACATCCCACCCACTCCACACTCACTCACACATTTCCACAAGCCCCACCACGCCTTGCCACACTCCTGTACTCTAGAATAAACAATAAATATGGCTTTTGGACTTTGATGACGGATTGGGCCAAGAGCACATTCTGTATTCCATCATTCCCTTTTCAAAGCTGACCCTCCATTTGGGACATTCATCAAATATGGCAATGATATGTGTACCAAGCATGGGCTTACGTTCAAGAAGCCTGCTTAGTAAACTACCTTTCAGTGCTTCGTTGGAGGACAAAATGAAGCAGGGCAAAGGCTAATAGAGTTTTGCCAAGAGAATGCACTGGTCATAGCAAACACCCTTTTCCAACAACACAAGAGAAGACTCTACACATGGACATCACCAGATGGTCAACACTGAAATCAGATTGGTTACATTGCAGCCAAAGATGCAGAAGCTCTATACAGTCAGCAAAAACAAGACTGGGAGCTGACCGTGACTCAGATCATGAACTCCTTATTGCCAAATTCAGACTGAAATTGAAGAAAATAGGGAAAACCACTAGACCATTCAGGTATGACCTAAATCAAATCCCTTATGATTATACAGTGGAAGTGACATATAGATTCAAGGGATTAGATCTGATAGACAGAGTGCCTGAAGAACTATGGGTGGAGGTTTGTGACATTGTATAGGAGGAAGTGATTAAGACCATCCCCAAGAAAAAGAAACACAAAAAGGCAAAATGATTGTCTGAAAAGGCCTTACAAATATGAGAAAAGAAGAGAAGCTAAAGGCAAAGGAGAAAATGAAAGATACACCCATTTGAATGCAGAGTTCCAAAGAATAGCGAGGAGAGATAAGCCTTCCTCAGTGATGAATGCAAAGAAATAGAGGAAAACAATAGATTGGGAAAGACCAGAGATCTCTTCAAGAAAACTTGAGATACCAAGGGAACATTTCATGCAAAGATGGGCTCGATAAAGGACAGAAATGGTATGGACCTAACAGAAGCAGATGTTAAGAAGAGGTGGCAAGAATACACAGCAGAACTATACAAAAAAAAGATCTTAAAGACCCAGAAAACCACAATGGTGTGATCACTCACCTAGAGCCAGACATCCTGGAATGTAAGTCAAGCAGGCCTTAGGAAACATCACTACGAACAAAGCTAGTGGAGGTGATGGAATTCCAGTTGAGTTATTTCAAATCCTAAAAGATGATGCTGTGAAAGTGTTGAACTCAAAATGCCAGCAAATTCAGAAAACTCAGCAGTGGCCACAGGACTGGAAAAGGTCAATTTTCAGTCCAATCTCAAAGAAAGGCAATGCCAAAGAATGCTCAAACTACCATACAATTGCACTCATCTCACACACTAGCAAAGTAATGCTCAAAATTATCCAAGCCAGGCTTCAACAGCATGTGAATGGGTAAAATTCCAGATGTTCAAGCTGGTTTTAGAAAAGGTAGAGGAACCAGAGATCAAATTGCCAACATCCGCTGGATCATTGAAAAAGAAAGAGAGTTCCAGAAAAACATCTACTTCTGCTTTATTGACTATGCTAAAGCCTTTGTCTGTGTGGGTCACAACAATTTGTGGGAAATTCTTCAAGGGATGGGAATACCAGACCACCTTACCTGACTCCTGAGAAATCTGTATGCACATCAAGAAGCAACAGTTTGAACCGGACATGGAACATCAGACTTGTTCCAAATTGGGAGAGGAGTATGTCAAGGCTGTATATCATCACTCTACTTATTTAACTTATATGCAGAATACATCATGCAAAATGCTGGGCTGGATGAAGCACAAGCCAGAATCAAGATTGCCAGAAGAGATATTAATCACCTCAGATACCCAGATGATACCATCCTTAGGCAGAAAGTGAAGAACTAAAGAGCCTCTTGATAAAAGTGAAAAGAGGAGAGTGAAAAAGTTGGCTTAAAACTCAACATTCAGAAAACTAAGATCACAGCATCTGGTCCATCACTTCATGGCAAATTGATGGGGAAACAAAGGAAACAATGAGAGACTATATTTTCTTTTTTTTTGAAAGACTACATTTTGTTGGGCTCCAAAATCACTGCAGATGGTGATTGCAGCCATGAAATGAAAAACACTTGCTCCTTGGAAGAAAAGGTATGACCAACC
Organism: Bos indicus; assembly: GCF_029378745.1. NCBI lineage: Eukaryota > Metazoa > Chordata > Mammalia > Artiodactyla > Bovidae > Bos > Bos indicus. Next base: position 49,426,786 of record NC_091785.1, read on the forward strand.
AAGACAGCATTTTAAAAAGTAGAGACATTACTTTGCCAAAAAGGTCCATCTAGTCAAAGCTATGGTTTTTCCAGTAGTCATGTATGGATGTGAGAGTTGGATCATAAAGAAAGCTGAGCGCCGAAGAATTGATGCTTTTGAACTGTGGTGTTGGAGAAGACTCTTGAGAGTCCCTTGGACTTCAAGGTGATCCAATCAGTCCATCCTAAAAGAGATCAGTCCTGGGTGTTCATTGGAAGGACTGATGCTAAAGCTGAAACTCCAATACTTTGGCTACCTGATGTGAAGAAGTGACTCATTTGAAAAGACCCCGATGCTGCGAAAGATTGAGGGCAGGAGGAGAAGGGGACGGCAGAGGATGAGATGGTCGGATGGCATCACTGACTCAATGGGCATGAGTTTGAGCAAACTCTGGGAGTTGGTGATGGACAGGGAGGCCTGGTGTGCTGCTGTCCATGGGGTTGCAAAGAGCTGGACACGACTGAATGACTGAACTGAACTGAATGTTTCAATGAATTTTATGGAACCATAGAAAGAGGTGCTACAGCAGCTGTAACTGGTTGCCAGGTAACCTGCTGAAAACCGTCTTTGTGTGAGAAATCCGTGAACCGCTCTAATGAGCCCACGGCCTGGGGTGTGCTGCTTTCTGTCCGAGTTTCTGGTCACAAGCAGGCTCAGGGCAGTGAGGGATGTCGCCTTGGGGACACATGGACAGGCGGCAAACCGAGGGTCAGGGACTAAGTTCCACCCTAGGCCCACCTGCGACTGACCAGGATAGGCTGTAACTAATTGGTCTCAACTCTGGACTTCAGTTCTCTGATGCGAAAAGGAAGGTCGAGCTAGGCTTTCCCTGTGATTAAAGCTCTGATGTTCCATGCTTCTTCAAAACTCACAGCTGGGAAAGATGAGAGTAAAATCTGCTGACTGACTGAAAGAAAAATTCTGTTTTTCGGTTCCAAGCCCTGAGCAGGCAGGCTGGCCCAGCCCCAAGCTTCAGGTGGGGGGCATGGTGGCACGCAGAGGGGGCCCAGGACTCCCCGATTCGGCTTCAGAGACTGAGGTCCTTGGGTGCCAGTTCCTCACCGTTGCTCGGACCTTGCCCGATTTTAGGGTTGACAGTCCTGGGCTCAGCAGGATGGCCGTCCCGAGAGCTTGCCACTGGGGAACGTGGAGCGTGGCAGGTTCGCATGCTCTTGTTGGGCTTTTGTGGAGCAGACCTATGTGGTCACAGCCCTGGGGGCTTCCAGCCTGGGGCAATCTTCACACCCCCACTCTCTGAAGCCCCGCTGGTGACCTCATCCCATTCTCTTCTGGCATCTGTTCTGTAAGCGTTGACCTCATTGCTCACATTCGGGAAAACCATTAACGCGTTGCCGTAGCGGGCCTTGTGCTTCTGTTCCCTCGTAGGTGTGCACGCCGGGCCTCTCCTGTTCTACTCACATGTCTCCCCGGGGAGGGCCCGTGCGTCCCAGCTGGAGTCTGCTCTCCACGCCCCTCCACCCCTGCCCCGTATGTCTGGGCTTCACCACGAGCTGACCCAGTCTGTGTACATCACAAATACATCCAGATTCTGTTTGGGGTTTGCTCTCCAAACACTAGAATACAAGACAGACTGCAGAGGCGTCCTCTGTTTCAGCATCACACTCACAGCGACTTCCTCCATGCCAGGCTGTGGGAGGCCTTCTATAAATATTAGCTGAATTAATGAGTTTGCTTAGTCACTTCTCCAGTTTGAAGATTTCTTTACAAAGCCTGTTAAACCAATCATGATGCCTCTGTCAGGCACATCTGATGCCAAGGATGGACTCGTGCGAATCACCCGGTGATGGAGTCCAATCTAGTCAGGCACATCTGATGCCAAGGATGGACTTGTGCGAATCACCCGGTGATGGAGTCCAATCTAGGGGACCCTGCGTGTCACGGAGGCCTGGCCCATTTACTCTACACACATTTCTGCAGAATAAGGCTTTGTAAGTAAAGGCATTAGTTGAGAAGAGCTCCCAAACCACTGGGGTTGCTCAGTAATCAGAGCCACACTGAACACTCAAGGTACCAGCCATGGCTTACAAAACTCTTTAGAAAACTTATGCAACTCTCAGACAAAATGCTCATTTACAAGTGAAGCAAAATGAGTCACAATAGCTGGGACCTGACGCTGCAGGGTCTCAGAGCAGAGCATCCAACTTCAGGCTCTGGACATTCAGGCGCCAACTCAGGGTGAATTGTATCCCCTGCTGGGAGTGCATCTGAGGTCACACATCAGTTACAGCCACCTCCCCTCCCCACCCCACACTGGCCACCAAAACTGAACTCTCTGGACATGTCTTATCTTCACACTGTGGCCATCGTGTCCTTAGACTTCGTATGTTGGATCTTCCAAATTTGCTTTCAGTTGCTTTCTGCCAACACTTTCATATTTTCGTTTCTTTCTTCTTTGCATTGTGGCTGACTCTCCCAAGACTGTCTTCTACAATCGCACCTACCCCCGCTCTGCCGGCCACTGATTTTGTTTCGGTTTCCAATTGCGCAGTTATGAGTTTTAACGTCTACGCTCTTCTTCTTCTTGCAGTAGGACCTCTTCATGGTTGCTTGCAGTAGCTTCCTCTCCGTGATTGCTTGCTTCATTTCTGTAGATGGTTCCGACGGCTAACCTCTTACTGAGATGCACACCATAAACATTGTAACACACTTTGTTTCTTGCAGTGAATGCACTTTAGAGAAAAGGTTTCCTGGTTTTTCAGGGCTTGCCTCCCCGTGAATTGCAGCATCACTGGCCTGCTCTGGTGGTTTTCTGTTGTCCTCTTTGGTGCACTCACACCAACAATAATGTGGCCCATACACGCGACTCTGCCGTGACCATGACTGCCCTCCCTGGGGCCTGGTGACTGCAGCCCCCTCAGAGTCTGTTATGAGTCCCCACAGTCCCCCCGGAGGTGCCCACTGCCCTTCTTGCTCCTTCCACTCCAGCTGGAATCCTGGGGGATCTCCCATGGAGGATGAGGCCCTTCCACCTGGTGCCCTCACACCAGACTCCCCAGATGTGTTCACGCTGTGGGCCACGCACAGGAGAACCCATGTCTGGGGCGGGAGGTCTCTAAAGATCATCCTTGGATCACTGTCTTGCTCAGGAGTCTAACGCTTTTTCCACTCTCTGAACGCACCCTTCTAAGATAGCTGGAGATGACCTTGGACATCCGCAGGGAAGGTGAGTCCTGGTCACTGCACGTCTGTGGGGTGAGACTAGAGCCTAGGCAAGTGACAGAGGAGTGAGGTCGCTCCCTCCCTGGGGCAGCCTTCTTTGGCCTTAGGAAGGAGACAGTCCTGTTCTTGACTCTCTGGACCATTCTCAGGTCACGGTGGCTGGATTCCGCGTGTTTACAGAATTCTCAAGTCCTGCCACTGCTGTTGCTCACTCACTAATTCGTGTCCATCTCTTTGCGACCGCGTGAACTGCAGCTTACCAGGCTTCCCTCTCCTTTTCCATCTCTTAACGTTTTCTCCAATTCACGTCTGTTGAGTTGCTGATGCCATCCCACCATCTCATCCTTTGTTGCCCCTTCTTTTTCCTTCCATCTTTCCCAGCCTCAGGGTTTTTTCCAATGAGTCGGCTCTTTGCATTAGGCGGCCAAAGAATTGGACTTCAGCATCAGTCCTTCCAGTGAATTTCATTCAGGGTTGATTTCCTTTAGGATTGACTGGTTTGATCTCCTTGCTGTCCAAGGGACTCTTAAGAGTCTTCTCCAGTACCCCAGTTCAAAACATCAGTTCTTCGGTGCTCAGCCTTCTTTATGGTCCGACTCTCACATCTGGACGTGACCACTGGAAAAACCATAGCTTCGACTGTAGGGACCTGTCTCTGCTTTTAATACACAGTCTAGGTTTGTCATAGCTTTCCTTCCAAGGAGCAGCATCTTTTAAGATCACCTACCATGTCCTAAATCCTGGCCCTTTCTTTTGCACATTGATAAATCCATTTTTCCGTGTTCATCTGTACACTCACCTCCCCCCTCCACTGTTCATCTAACAGATTCTGACGCCTGCCACACTCACTATTTCACTCCCTTATCCTCACTCTTTGCTTTCGGTCGTCTGTAAGCTCCCCAAGGGCAGTGTCTCTGTTGCTCTGTCAGTTGCGGTCTCTCCCGGGCTGAGGGCAGGACATAGAACACAGTAGGTGCTCAATAAATAAACAGTTGAACAATGAATACATTGAGAGGCAAGGCACGTAGAAGAACTGGGTATGACATGCTGCCAGTCACACAGGTAGAGGATGACATTTAATATTAGCTTTTAAATGTGCAGCTTTTCTGGACACCTCCTGGAAGGTCAGTGGCACTTTGGGGAGAGGGTCTGAGTGTGGGACCCTGTTATCCGAGTCAAAGCTGGGAGGGACATTTCTCTATGTACATCCTTCTGAGTTTTGAGTTTGGGGCCATATGAGTCTATTACCTAAAAAAAAAAAAAATCAAATATATTTTTTAAAGGAAGAATATGTCCGTTTGGGGAGGAATACGTGGTCACTGATTACTAGACGCTCGGTTGACTGAATCCAGGGCATTCTGCAGTGATACTGACATTGACCATTATCCTTAATGGCCTTGCTTCTGTCAACAAACAGCCTGTTGACTTTTTGAGGACATGATCCAGCCCAGAATCAATTTCCCGCAGGGCCAAGCATCAAGCCCAGACTGCTGAAACGTTTGTGCTGGTGGTGATTGTGAGGGCACAGGACCAATTTGTGTGAAACACTCTAAGGCGTTGCTTGAGAAGGACACTCGTGGGTCTAGAGCCACACGATGGTGCTTTGACAGCACGGCAGCCGCTCCAGGCTGAGGCCAGCAGACAAAGCGAGCCCGCGGTGCTGAAGCTCCCAGCCCAGGGGCATCGCGTTGCCGGCCTGGGCCCGGTGCAACTGGCCATAAACCGAGGGACCGCAGAGTCCATGGCAGCCTCATTCCAGGCACTTAAAGGTGCTGTCGGTTATAACCTCCAGATAAAACCCAAACTGGATCAAAATTTATTTCGTGTCAATGTTTTATCATAGTTATAAACCCTATCAGGGCTTGAAAGCAGCCTGCCATCGCATTTATCCACACTGCAGACGGGACGCCAGGGAGCGGATGAGTCACGTGTTCTGGCTTTGCTTTATCACCAGGACACGAAGACATGAAATAGTCTGCACTTCCCAAGTGTGTCAGAACACGTGTTTAATTCTGCCCTCTCACTTGGGCCTACGAGTGTGCGGAACTAAAATATTTTTTTCCAGAGTACTTTGAGTCACCCGTTAACTGTCTAAACTTTGCTTGATTTGGGTATTATCTTTTGACCTACGTCAGAATTGTTGTTTAGTTGTTAAGTCATGTCTCACTCTTTTGAGACCCCATGGACTGTAGACCACCCGGCTCCTCTGTCCATGGGATTTCCTAGGCAAGAAGACTGGAGTGGGTTGCTGCATCTTGAATGGAAGAGGGGAGAGCTAAGAGTCAGAGGTTGAAAAACAATATCCTAGTGATGGCTACGCCCCGAATCGCGCCAGATCAAAGGGCAGCCCCTCCCACGGCTTCATGGCACATAGTGGGCTTCTCTTGAGCCCATGTTAAGGAAATTACACCCAGAAGGCTTCAGCCAATAACTATTACAGTGTAGGTAGCAACTCAGTGGTGTTGACAAGAGCTGTAGCTGGGAAGCCAGTTAAACAGCTTTTGCAAGGGTGAGACTGCCTGAGTACCGTTATACAGAGGAAAACGATGTTTTCCAGCCTTATCGTGCCTGGCCATCTATGTAATCTTCATCAAGTATTTGAGAAATCAGAGAGTCTTGATTACATAATCCTGAGAACTTTTCAGCAAAATGGAGAGGCAATAAAAATCAGAACCAAAAAACATTTCCGCCTCCTTCCCTACGGCAGCATGCGTGAGAGACCTCAACTTCTGGATTGAAGCCGGCCCTGATGGTGGGGTTGGGGAAGAGAGGAGAAAACCCAAGCAAAGAAGCCAGAAACTACAACCCTCGCCAGAGCCCCCAGCACTGGTCATCAGCCACTGGAATCACTTGGACGGTGCCCCTGCCCCAAGTGTTAACCTCCAGGGGCTGCGTGAGACAGGCAGCCTTGCAGGACAAGTGAAAAATCACAAAATAACCTCAGTGTAAGTTGTCAAGACAGACACAGAGATGTCCAAGATAACTTGAAAAGAGTGCTGCTCTTCCAGCTCAGCATCACAAAAACAAACAACCCAATCAAAATAGACATTTCTCCCAAGAACAAAGAAAACTTACAGAGGGCCAACAGACACCGTCAGGGTGGCCATCATCAAAAAATCCAGACAATGAATGTTGGGGAGGGTGTGGAGGAAAGAGAGCCTTCCTGCACTGCTGATGGGAAGGTAGATTGGTGCAGCCTCTACAGAGAGCAGCATGGAGGTTCCTTAAAAACTAAACATAAAGTTACCATGTGACCCAGCAGTCCCACTGTGGCGCGTGTGTCCTCACAAAACCGTAATTAGAAAAGATACATGCACCCCGATGTTCATAGCAGCACAATTTACAATGGACGGGCCCAGAAGGCGGCCTAGGCGTCCACTGGCAGGTGAGTAGACAAAGGGAGCGGTGCGTGTGTACAGTGGAATATGGCTCCAGCCGTGAAAGGGAAATGTTGCTGTTTCGATGGAGGGGACCTAGAGATGATCATACTGAGTGAAGCAAGTCAGACAGAGAAAGACAATATCATATGATATCCTTTATAGGTGGAATCTAAAAAAAATATTACTTAAGAATTATTTATTAGTACAAAGCAGAAAAAGACAATATCATATGATATCCTTTATAGGCGGAATCTAAAAAAAATATTACTTAAGAATTATTTATTAGTACAAAACAGAAACAGGCTCACAGACATAGAAATAGCTTATGGTTACCAAAAAGGAAAGGGCGGAAGAGGGATAAAATAGGACTATGAAATTGATAGATATACTAGATACACACTATATAAAATAAACAATAAGGGTTTACTGTACAACAAGGGAACTATATTCAGTACCTTGTAATAAGCTACGGTGGAAAAGAATCTGAAAGAACTACATGTATACCTGACACATATACACTGATACATACATATAAAAATATGTGTATCCCTGAAATGAGCACAGTATTGTGAATCATCTGTACTTTACTAAAAAGGCACCAAACATTAGAAGAGCTCATTTTTAATGAAAAAGTTTATCTTATTTAAATTTAAGTGATTAGTAGCAATAAAAATAAAATTTGATGTCACCCTGAAATGTTTATGCCTGCCTCACCAAAATGACCACCCGAAAGCGCATCTTCTCATCTCTGTCTTCTCACAGAAGCCCTGATGGGCAGCAGCTGGTGTCTCCTCTGTTTCTGCAAGCCCAGGCTGGCCTGTGACCTGGGATGAGGTCTGAAACAGGTGCCTGCCTCTTCCAGGATAGGGGGAAAGTTTTAGACGGCAGTGGTGTGGAGGAGTCACGAGGGGTCAAGGCTTCTTCCAGGCATGGAAGAGGGTAAATTCATTTCTAATAGGAAAGACCAGCAATTTGGGACTCTCACTGTGAGAAGGAATTCAGAACAGTGTCAGCTCATGGTAGGTTGTCAGTCAATGTTTGGGAAAAAATAAAGGAGTCAATATCATTTTCTGGAAAATAATTAGAAATGTGACACACGAACTTTTAATCAAAGAAATCTATCCAAACATAAGGGAAATTCTCCCAAGAGAAACTATTTTATTCATCAAGATGTTGATCAGAGTCTTATTTATAAAGCTGTAATTAAGAATAAATATCTGACAATATGCCATGGAAAGCACGTTCATTGGGAAAGTATGTGATCTTTAATAATGTAGCCTGGACAATGTCCTCATTTTCTGTTGATCGGACTACAAACTGTGAAAAACAATTCAGGAGGTAATTTGACGACAAGCCTCAAAGAGCTTAAAATATATTCAAAAATATTTCACTCTTAAGAATAGATCCTAAATTTATAATCAGACAAGGACTTAAGGCAACATGTGCAAGTCTGTGGACTTAGGATCCTTTATAATCTTCATGTTTGGGAGATGTTGGTGTGAGGGGTGGACGATGCTGACATCAGGGCCCAGGAGGTGGACAGCCCACTGACTATTGTGTGACCTGGTCACGGAATATATGTGGCTCTGTGTTTCCTTTTCCTCATCCAAATAGTGGAGTTAATAACAATACATACTTTGCATATTGTTATTTCATTTAATGAGGTTGTGCATTGAAAGTGCTTATCATAAACCTGCCCTGGGCCTGGGGTGGCATCTGATATGCTCCTCATCTGTACTTTGGGGCAGGAAGGTGACATGGTCACTGTTCATTTTAAAGGAGAAAGCACCTTGTTAAGAGAATCCAGAGAAAAAAGCAGAGACATTACTTTGCCAACAAAGGTCCGTCTAGTCAAAGCTATGATTTTTCTAGTAGTCATGTATGGATATGAGAGTTGGACCATAAAGAAAGCTGAGCGCCGAAGAATTGGTGCTTTTGAACTGTGGTGTTGGAGAAGACTCTTGAGAGTCCCTTGGACTGCAAGGAGATCCAACCAGTCCATCCTAAAGGAGACCAGTCCTGAGTGTTCATTGGAAGGACTTATGTTGAAGCTGAAACTCCAATACTTTGGCCACCTGATGCGAAAAGCTGACTCATTTGAAAAGACCCTGATGCTGGGAAAAATTGAGGGCAGAAGGAGAAGGGGATGACAGAGGATGAGATGGTTGGATGGCATCACAGACTCAATGGACATGGGTTTGAGCTGACTCCGGGAGTCGGTGATGGACAGGGAGGCCTGGTGGGTTGCTGTCCATGGGCTCACAAAGAGTTGGACACGACTGAGCGACTGAACTGAACTGAAGAGAATCCGGACGGCCACAGGACAGGTGAATCAGCTTTTTCTCCCCTTGCTCTGTGGCAGACACAGAGCTTACACTTTGCAAACTGTACTTCAGTTAATCCTCAGGATGGTTCCTTCATATATGATTCCATTTCTTGATGAAGACTGAGATCAAGAGAGGTTAAATAGCTCACTCAAGTTCACATACAAGGTCATGATCAGAGCTGGGGTCTGAGTCCAGGTCAGGCTGTATCCATTTAACAAGTACTTATTGAAGATCTACTTTGTGCCGGAGGATGCTGTAAGTAGTTGAGAAGCATCAGTGCACCTTTTTTTTTTTTTTTTCCCCTGAGAGGGCTTACTTTCATCAGGGGACAGGCAGTGAGACATAAATATATTAAACGTGTAAATTGTAAAGTGTGTGAGACGGTGAGAAAGCCTGTGAGAGGGCTGGTGGCTCCGTGGTAAAGAGTCTGCCACCAATGCAGGAGATGCAGGGACCCGAGTTCCATCCCTGGGTTGGGAAGATCCCCTGGAGGAGGAAATGGCAACCCACTCCAGTATCCTTCCTGGGAAATTCCATGGACAGAGGAGGCTGGCGGGCTACAGTCCACGGGTCACAAAGAGTTGGACACGACTGAGCATGCACACACTTACAAGCCAAGCCTATAAAGGTGGAAAAAAGGAGAACAGAGCAGCAGCCAGGTTAAGAAGGGGCAGGAGGGTAGACCTCACTGAGAAGCTGACATTGGAACAGTACTTGAGGGTGCTGATGAGGTCAGCCAAGCAAACCCAAAGAGGAAAGGCACCCCAGGCAGAGTGGACACGAAGAGCCAAGGCCAGAGAGCGAGGGAGCCTGGTGAGTCTGAAGAGGCAGGAGGTCTGTGCTGCCAGAGCTGGGTGAGAGAGGCCAGCATGCAGCTGGCACAGCAGTGCCGGCCAGGTCACGGAAGACCTCCTGAGTCTCTGGGGACTTTGAATTTCGAGTAAAGTGAGGAGCGCTTAAAGGATTTCAAATCTCTCTGTGACATGATTTGACTTTTATAAAAAATCATTCTGGCTCCTGCATAGAGAATATGTTATGGAGCATTGAGGGGAGACGCAGGAGGTAGCAATAGAAATAGAAAGAAGGAAGAGTGTTTTGCCACATTTTGAGGTACAGCGAGTATAATTTGATGGTGGATGAGATATGAGCATGGGAGAAAGTGAAGAATAAAAGATTCTTGCTAGGTTTTGTCCAAAGCGAGTGGAAGGATGGATGGGAGGCCACCCAGACCGCCGGGGAGGGGGTGGGGGCCAGGCGCTAGTCTCGGTGAGCGGAGCCTGTGATGTCTTGAGACACCCCGGCGGAAATGTCACACAGACCACTGAGTGTATGAGTGGGAGGGAGTGTAGACGGGAGGGGTGCCTGTCCGTGTCCTGACGCACTCTGACCTCAGGAAGTCAGCGAGAAGAGCAGGAACCAACAGAGGGTGCTGGGAGCAAGGAGCCATGAGGCATAAAGTCCAAGCTGAAAGAAAAGGCAGAGTTAGATCTGATGCAGAACCAGAAGGCTTCTCTCTGGTGCTGTGCGGGCCTCTGCCCAGCTCTGCTCCACCGGAGCGCCAAGGTCCCCTGTCCCACTGGAGAATCTTCTCCCTTGAACCCAAAGGGACGAGACAACGTGGGGAGATGGCAGTGAGATATGAAGTCTGCTGGAATAATACAACATGAGGCTTCTTGAATAATTGTGAGATCAAACATCTCAGTTGAGGATAATTTAAGATGTATCAAGATTTCCTTCTTTGAAAGGAAAAGAAAAGAATCTTCAAATTGTTTAGAAAAATGTTTTGCCTGTGGCAAAGAACATTATATAAATGTCCACCCTGCCAGAAACTTTGATTGTTTTAGATGTGAAATGCAATTTATCAGCTTCAGTGTAATATCCAAGACAATAGTTTCAAAGACAGTAAAGGAAAACATAAGGACAGCATTACCAAGAAAATGTGTTCATTTAAATACAGTAAAAATGAATAAATAAATATCATTAGCTACAATATCTCTACCCTTATCTTCAGCATAGTAACTATACCTAGTTATTGTAAGAAAGCTAAGCCAAAAATCAAAACAAACAAAGACAGCTTGTCAATGGTCATAAAATACCCATTATGCTTCTTTTTTCACTTTTTTTTTTTTTTTTTTTACTGGCTGCCTTAGAGTTTGCAATATACATTTATAACTAATCCAAGTCCACTTTCAAATGACATTCTATACTTCAAGGGCAGTGTGAGTGCCCCTAGTAACAAACTAATCCTGACCCCTTCTTCCTTTATCTTTGCTGCCATTTATTTTACTCACATGTAAGCTTCCCTGGTGGCTTTGTGGTAAAGAGTCCACCTGCCAGGGCAGAAGACCCAGGTTTGATCCCTGGGTTGGGAAGATCCCCTGGAGGAGAGCACGGCAACCCACTCCAGTATTCTTGCCTGGAGAATCCCATGGACAGAGGAGCCTGGCGGGCTACAGTCCATGGGGTCACAAAGAGTCAGGAGTAACTAAGAGTACACACAGACACACACAAACATATGTAAACATACACACACACGTACATGTATATAATATACAAAATTGTGTGTGCTTCATGCTAAGTGGTTCAGTCATGTCTGACTTTTTGTGACCCTATGAACTGTAGCCCGCCAGGCTCCTCTGTCCATGGGATTCTCCAGGCAGGAATGCTGGAGTGGGCCGCCATGCCCTCCTCCAGGGGCTCTTCCCCACCCAGGGATTAAAGCTGCGTCTCTTATACCCACCTGCACTGGCAGGCGGGTTCTTTAACACTAGTGCCGTAATTACACCTAATCAAATCATCGTTGATATTGTTACTTTGAACAAACTGTTGTCTGTTAGATCAATTAAGAAAAATAAAAATGAAAGTTTATTTCACCTTTGCCTATTTCTTCTGTGATCTTCCTTTCTTTAGGTAGACTCGAGTTTTCTACCTGAATCATTTTATTTCTTCCTGAGCATACCTTTCGAGGGCTTCCCTGGTGGCTCAGATGATAAAGAATCTGCTTGCAATGCAGGAGACCCAGGTTTGATCCCCTGGGGAAGGAAATGGCAACCTGCTCCAGTATTCTTGCCTGGAGAATCCCATGGACAGAGGAGCCTGGTGGGCTGCAGTCCACGGGGTCACAAAGAGTCAGACACGACTGAGCGACTAACACACACACACCCCAGAACACCTTTTAACATTTCTTATAAGGCAGATCTACTGATAACAGATTCCTCAATTTTTATTTCTCTGAGAAAATCTTTTTTTTTTTTCATTTTTGAAGGATACTTTTTCAAGATATAGAAGTCTAGTTTGTTGTTTTTTTCCTCTCAAAACTAAGTATTTCATTTTACTCATTTCTTGCTTATGTGACTTCTTAGGTAAAGTTAGATGTGCATATCTTTGTTATCTATGTTAACATACTTTTATCCTCTGGCTTCCTTCAGGACTTTAAATGCACCATATAGATATCATAAAACAGTGTCACATGGTGCAGTTTCACATATTTTTAAAAACAACTTTGTTAGTTTCAGGATTTATTTTGGACAGTACATCCAGAAGCTCAAATTTCTAATTTCTCTGATGGTCTGATAATTAATGTTAAAATTCCAGTATCAAGTTAGTTTTTTTTTTACATAAATGAAACATCCTTAATCTCATAAACTCTTTTTCACTCACTTTGAAGAGCATTGATGATCAAGAGATGCTTAGAAACCATAGCACCCTAGTCTCAGGTATAAAGTGTAAGTAGATTCTACACCCTCTAATGCCCTTGCCCCTTAGGCAGGGCTGAGACCAAGGCAAAATTTCATCAGCAGGTAGAGGATCCCACTAGTGAATGTTCTAGAAAGGAGGCGTGGGACCACACCTCCTAGATTGCGCCTCTCACTGAGGGTTGATCAGCCTTCTAGATAAAGCTCCCAGGTTCATCTGGGCTAACACAGGCCAGAGAAACTACAGGGCCACCTGTGTGCTTCCTCTCTCTGAGCCCCTCAATTCATGTGGGTTTCTTTTATAGTTTTTCAACACACTGATCCTATATAAACCCACTGTTGTTCCCCAGCTGGACGTGAACTCCTGGAACCTGTGTGTGCATCTCAGCACCCACAACAGGCGTGTTCGTGACATAGTTGTTCAGCAGATGCCTGTGGAGTGAATCCTACAGATGAGGAAATAGTGGGCAGCACCAGCCACTGAGCAGACAACTTGAAGGGACATTCACTCGGGGCCTGGCATCAGTACCCTGTTTGGTATCAGAATATAAAGGAATAAGGCAGACAGTTTTCTTAAGAATGATCTATAAACCCTCCCCAGGGACATGGAAGTGGAAAGCCAATCAGAGACCAGTCAGGTAAGGGAGAAGCTCAGAGATACCCACCCAGGCCGCTGGGGGCTATAATCCTGATTGCTCGCCCTAGTTCTCGGGGCAGCTCCTCACCCCAGAAGCAAGCTCTTAGTTCAGTTCAGTTCAGTCGCTCAGTCGTGTCTGACTCTTTGTGACCCCATGGACTGCAGCACACAGGCCTCCCTGTCCATCACCAGCTCCTGGAGCTTGCTCAAACTCATGTCCGTTGAGTTGGTGATGCCACCCAACCATCTCATCCTCTGTCATCCCATTCTCCTCCCACCTTCAACCTTTCCCAGCATCAGGGTCTTTTCCAGAGTCAGTTCTTTGCACCACGTGGCCAAAGTACTGGACTTTCGGCTTCAGCAACCTCTTAGCACTGCACTATTCATGGTGAAGAGTCTCTACAGGCTGAGACTCTGTAGTGTCAGAAGTTCAGTTTCATGGAGCTACATTCATGCTCTGCAAGCATTCTTCCCTAATTTCTGCAGCTCCCATCAAGCACAAAGAAAAGAAAAAATACTCCCTTATAAATAAAACAGTCAAAAGAATTGCAAAAGCTGTTTTGCATTCAAAGTCTCCTGCAGCTTTTAAAAATAGACTGTTTTCTGTTGTACAAGCCATGACTGTTCTACAGAAGGTTAGCAACCCCAAGCCCATAAATCCAGGGTCAGCTAAATGTAGCACGGGAAGGCTCCCCTCTCATTCAAGCCTCCCACCTCTCCATTAAGCTGCTAACGAGGTCATTAACCAGGGACCCGAAGCCGCCCATCAGCCCCGTCCTGCCTGCTCACAGATGGGTCTGGAAGCTGAGAGCTCGGAATGATGGATAGCGGCCCTGCCAAGGGCTTGTCTCCGTCCCCAGGGCGCCTTCTGGGGAGGGAGTCTTGTGGGCCTGTCTGGGCTCACAGTAAATAAGCACTTGGTAATTTTCTTTCGAAAGATGGATGCAGTAGATGCCCTTACAGCCACTGGGGCTTCACAGTGAGCAGGGCTGCTCGAACCAGTCACTCTGGGAGACAAGAACAAAGGACAGTGACGGCAGCTGATATCCGACTCAGAGAGGGAAGTGCCGTCGCCCTAGTGGTTACTGAGCGTCATCTGACGTGTCCGCGTAACGTATGCACATTCACATTAATGTGGGCGTGTGTGGAACACACACACATGCTCTTGTGGCTCCCCCACTGCTCCTGCTTTCCTGAGAGTGTATCTCACACACACATACACACACACACACACACATACATACATGTTCTTATGGTTCCCACCACTGCTTCTGCTTTCCTGAGATTGCATCACACACACACACACACACACACCGCACATACATACACGTACACACACACACACACACTGTTCTTATGGCTCCCATCACTGCTCCCACTTTCCTAAGATGGTATCACACACATAACACACACGCACACATCACACACTCACAGACACACACACAACACACACACACACACAGACACATACACACTACACACACACATACACACTGTACACACACATACACACTGTTCTTATGGCTCCCATCACTGCTCCCTCTTTCCTAAGATGGTATCACATACATAACACACACACACACATCACACACACACAGACACACACACACCACACACACACACACACCACACACAAAGATACACACTACACACACAAAGACACACACTACACACACACACACATGCTCTCATGTCTCCCCCCACTGCACCTGCTTTCCTGAGAGTGTATCTCACACACACACACACACACACACACTCTTTTCTGATTGTGTCAGTTTCGCAGGTCAGGTGCCTAAGGATCAGGGAAAGTCTACGGAGCTGCTCTGTCTGATTCTGAGGCCGTTCTCTACACTAAGGAGCCACCCCTTCACCTGCCTGCTGGTTCCAGGTTTCTCACCCCGTGCCACGTGCCACCTCATGCCCGTGTCACAGCCAGTGCCCACAGCTGCTGCGGGAGCTTCAGTCTCGGAAGGCCTACACAACCACCTTCATTTGCGTGGAAGACTTGTAATCTATCCATTCGCTCTCAGCTCAGCCATCACTTCCTCCAGGAAGCCTTCCTTGACCTCCCTGAGTAATTCAGTAGCACGGCCTGGAACTTGCTACCATAGAACCGGTCACCACATCGAAGGAACCTGTCAATTTTTATAAAAATCTTTTATAAATCCATGGAGGCTTTCTACAGGCAAAGGGCATCTCTTTTGTGCATTCCATTTTGGTAGAACTCAGAGCACAGTAGATGCTTTAATGAATTGAAGAATGATGACAAAAACTGGGGGGGCCTCAAGGAAATGGCAACCCACTCCAGTGTTCTTGCCTGGAGAATCCTAGGGATTGGGGAGCCTGATGGGCTGCCATCTATGGGGTCGCACAGAGTTGGACACAACTGAAGCGACTTAGCAGCAGCAGCAGCAGCAAGTAAATGTGTTATGAAAAATCAAGCATGTGTCAGATTGGGGTGGTTGGAGAGGGGTGTTCTTAACAGATGGGCAAATCCAGGCCCATCCCTGGATTCTAGAAGCACCTTGTTTGCGTGAATATGGAGCTGCACCAACTGTGCGGGGGTCTCAGATAAACCCCTCCATCAGGAGTGGGTGGGCTGGGTCATCTGTACTAGTGAACGCAGCACCTCTCACCTGCAAGAGATCCCGAGGAGGTGGTTGGGCAGGTGTAATGTGCACATGGCCTTTGGGTGGGAGCTAGACTGGGACTGATGGCGTGCAGACCACTTTGATGGCACTTTGCCTGTGGCTGCGCATGCCTCGTGCTGCGGCTCTTTGCTTAGGTTCTGCCCCACAGTCTAGGGCTCTGTGTTGGGGTGGGGGTGAGGCAGGGGGGATTCACCGTCTCTGCAGCTTTGTAGGGAAGCTTGCTTATCTTGACTCACTGGGTGATGCTTACCAAGTGATCCTGGTGATCCTGATTTCAGGGACAGTCGAGTCTGATTCTAAGCTTCTGCCAGGATCTTACCTTCACCTGTAGCCACCCTGCCCCCCCCCCCCCACCACTTCTCCAGGATGAGGCCCTACGTGGCCCGTGTCTCTCAGAGATGTTCACAGGCAGCATGGCCTGGTCACCAAACTATCAAAGAGAAGAGCCTGCTGCGGCTGCAGCCTGCCATTTGTAGGAAGTGCGCGGCAAAGTTAACGAGCAGTTTGTTAATATTCATAAAGTCGAGATGCACTTCAAACTCTCCGTAGGCCTGGGCAGGTACGGGCACTTGCTATGAGAACAAGCTCTGCTCCCCGTCGCTCAGCAGATGTGACATCAGCTTGCTTTTGGTCTGCTCTGCTTCTCTCCATGGAGGTGGCTGACGTTAGGTAACCAGA
Source organism: Bos indicus (assembly GCF_029378745.1). Classification (NCBI taxonomy): domain Eukaryota; kingdom Metazoa; phylum Chordata; class Mammalia; order Artiodactyla; family Bovidae; genus Bos; species Bos indicus. The sequence continues at coordinate 49,443,355 of NC_091785.1, forward strand.
CCAGGCCTCTGTCTTTGGATCCCCTGGTGCCTCAGATGGTAAGGAATCCACCTGCAGTGCAGGAGACCTGAGTTCAGTCCCTGGGTCGGGAAGATCCCCTGGAAAAGGAAATGGCAATCCACTCCAGTACTCTTGCCTGGGAAATCCCATGGATGGAGGAGCTTGGGGGGTTACAGTCTGTAGGGTTGCAAAGAGTCGGACACGGCTGAGCCATTTCACTTTCTTTCTCCATCTTTACCCTGATTTTTTCCTGAAACCACTCAGTTCCACGTGAACAAACAGGAGTTGAGATCTGGGCGAGTTTCTGCCCTGGTGGCCTCAGGCCAGTTATCTGTTTTGCCCCTCCCCTAGGCTGAAACCCATGGGCAAGGCAGCCGCAGATCCCAGGGCAGTCCTCTGAGGAGGTGGTGGGTGGGGGCTGTTAGCTGCAGTCCCAGCAGCAGCTGGTGAAGGGCCCCCCGGGGGCCCGGGGAGGCCACCAGCAGTGTCTGCCCAGGGGTGAAGTCAAGGCGAGGACCAGAGTGGTCGTGGTCTCCATCCCCTGATCTGGCAGGGAAGCAGCCATGGTCAGGTGGGGCTGGGGAGTGTGAAGGTTGTGATCCATTTCACATCTGGACGGATCAAGGCCAGAAGAGAAAAGATCCCCAATCAGCAGGAAAGGCAAGTTGAAAAGTGAGGCAATGAATGTGCCTGAAGATGAAGCTTTGGAGGGTGGGGCAGGGGTCACATAGACCATGGCAGAGGTGAGACCAGAGCAGCAAATGACTAGAAAAGTGACGCTGAGACGGCACAGGGATGGGGCAAGAGAGAAAGGAGAAGAGCAGAGCCCAGGGCGTCTGCAAAGGGCACGTCCCGGCCCCCCAGGAGGGAGCCACTCCCCATAACGTGTCCAATGCTGGGGGAAGGTGGGGAGGAGGCTGGCGGGGAGAGGACCCACCACGTGCAGGAGGGACGCTCTGGAGGTGGCCCTGCACGTCTCTAGAGCCGTGAAGCAGTGAGGTTCGCCAGGTTGTCCGCACGCAGGTGTGCAGCAAAGGTGAGGTTGGAGGTTGCTGACAGGCAGTGTGGGCCTCAGAGGTTCTTCCAGGGCCGGGAGAAGCTGGGGGCCTTGCTCTCATTGGTGTGTCTGACTCATTGAAGGAGGCCTCTCTGAAAAGTCCTCAAAGATCTCCTTGTTACAGAGGTAGGGGGCAGGCAGAGCGAGCAGGGCAGGAAGAGACTCACCTGGGTGGGGAGGAGGGAAGGCTCCAGAAAACAGCAGCAACGTCTAACTCCTAAGGACTGATGCTTCTGAATCTCCCCCTGCTGGTTTATGGCCAGGAGAAGAGAAGCTGGGGCGGGGGGAAGGAAAGACAGAGGGCTAGATGGCTACACGCCGGCTCCATCACCATCCATCTGTCCTTCTCTGGCTGGTGCTCGCCCCAGGGAGACCTCAGGAAGCACTAGCCTGCGAGGATGAAAGGAGAAGCCATATTCACTCGCACTTTGGGAGCAAAACTGCTCCATAAATACAAAGAGCGAGCCGGATCTCCAGGCAGAATTTATTTCAGAAATGCAGCCCGATGCTCCGGGAGGCTGGAAATGCCAGTGTTACCACGTCTTTGTGATCCGTTTGTCATCTGGATGGTACATGCTTGCTTCCTCCATGCTGGCCAGCCCCAGAAGGAGACACGAATAAATCAGCGGGAGATTGTGTGTTTTCTACAACGTCAAACAATGTTTCCCATGTTGGTGTGGGGAGAGAATGAACTCACCTCGTTTGCCAACCAGCATCAGCACAAATGCATCTCACGGGGTCTCGGGCAGGGAGGGGGCAGTGCCGGGGAGGCTGCTGTGGAGAAAGGTCGCGGCTGGCTCTGGTCTCTGGCCACAGATGCTCCAGCCCCCAGACAACCGGCTGCAGCCAGCTGCCTGCCCGGCCTCAGGCAGCCCGGCACGCTGCCTCCATGCTCCCGCTCTACAAACCAAGCTTCCGGGCCCCTGGTCTTGTCTTCATCCACCCCACTCACTTACTCGAGGCAAGTCTTCCTCTGCAAGTTGCTGTAGAAACGCACTGAGCTGTGCCACTTTGGAGAGGGGCCCGATGTCCTTGTAGGATGCAGCAGACATGCTGGCAGAAAGACACCAACCGAGGAGACCAGGAACCCACTGCCTCGCCAAGTCCCCGCTCAGCGACTTCCTAGTAAAGCTTTGTTGCTGTTCAGCTGCTGAGTCCTGTCTGACTCTTGGTGACATCATGAACTGCAGCAAGCCAGGCTTTCTGGTCTCCCACTGTTTTACAGAGGTTGCTCATACTCGTGTCTATTAGATTGGTGATGTCATCCAACCATCTCATCCTCTGCTGCCCCCTTCTCCTCCTGCCCTCAATCTTTCCTGGCATCAGGATCCTTTCTAGTGAGTGAGCTGTTCGAATCAGGCGGCCAAAGGATTGGAGCTTCAGCTTCAGCATCAGTCCTTCCAGTGAACACCCAGGACTGATCTCCTTTAGGATGGACTGGTTGGATCTCCTTGCAGTCCAAGGGACTCTCAAGAGTCTTCTCCAACACCACAGTTCAAAAGCATCAATTCTTCAGTGCTCAGCTCTCTTTATGGTCCAACTCTCACATTAGTACATGACTTCTGGGAAAACCATAGCTTTGATTATATGAACCTTTGTTGGTAAAGTGATGTTTCTGCTTTTCAATACATTATCTAGGCTTGTCATAGCAGTTGGAAACACTCATCGTGCTTGCTTGCCTTCAGATGGAGTCAAGTGGTTGAGTTTAATTAAATCCTCTCACACTGGGAGGTTAGCATTTGTATTTATTGTACTGAAATATCTTCTATATAATATTATACTCCTCAGCTAATATCTTGCCCTCATCCTTGAATTAAAACCAATTTACACCTGTAAAAAAGTGACTCGAATCATCTGCATTAGTGAGCCCTGCCTCTCGTCTGTTTTCAAACTGAGGTTTCTGGGTTTACTGTTCAAATATTTTTGCCGTCAGTTTGGAATTTCAAAGGGCTCTGTGGCCCATTGACGTCTATCATGAAGCGTCTTTCTGAAAAAAAAAAAACACCCAAACCTAACTGAATCACTATATAACCTGAGACTAACAGCACTGTGGGTCATCTACACTTCAATTTAAAAAATATATTAATTAAGCAAAACACAAAACAGAAAAGTAACCTGAGACATCCTTGTGAACCATCAAAGTCATGGCCATTCACCCTCCTGTATTGAAGCACGTTTATTGTTTATTTAGGGCTGCACTGGGTCTTCTTTGCAGCAAGTCTCAATGGTTGCAGCGTATTATTTGCTCCCACGGCACATGGGGTCTTACTTCCCCTACCAGGGGTGGAACACATGTCCCCTGCATTGGAAGGCAGATTCTTAACCTCTGGACCAGGGAAGTCCCCTCTTTGTGCATCAGTAAATTAGCTCTATCTTGCCTGGAGAATCCCAGGGACGGGGGAGCCTGGTGGGCTGCCGTCTCTGGGGTCGCACAGAGTCGGACACGACTGAAGTGACTTAGCAGTAGCAGCAAATTAGCTCATTTCCCACTTGCTGTCTGGGATAATCAAGTGACAGCCACTAACTGACTGGCTAGAGCCATGAGGTCCCCAAAGGAGCTTTATGTCCCCTCCAGCCCTGTCCCCAGCAGCGTTCATTGGTGAAACCTGGACATGCCACCTGGGAGAGGCTCTGCTTGCCTTTATCTTTTCCAGAAGGAAGAACTCAACTTCTAGAAAAACAGAACTGGCAGAATCAGTGTCTACAAAACTCTGGCCAGACGTACGGCTGATGAGAGAGGTTGGCCTGCCTTATACAAATAATATTCAAAATTATTTTTGAATTAGCTTATTTCAGAAATAAGACAACAGCTGTATAGACGATGATGCTAAGTACTTCATTCCTCTGTACACAAGTTCTCTCTGAAGGCTTGGAAGCATAGAAATCTCCAAACCACCAAAGGCTTGCTCCAAGAGTTTTGTTTCTTTCTTGTTATTCAGTGGCCCAGTCGCGTCTGACTCTTCGCATCCCTATGGACTGTAGCACGCCTGGCCTCCCTGTCCCTCACCATCTCCTGAAGTTTGAAGTTCACGTCCATTGCATTGGTGATGCCATCCGGCCATCTCATCCTCTGACGCCCTCTTGTCCTTCTGCCCTCAATCTTTCCCAGCATCAGGGACTTTTCCAATGAGTCAGCTGTTCACATCAGATAATCAGAACACTGGAGTTTCAGCTTCAGCATCTGTCCTTGCAATAAGTATTCAGAGTTGATTTCCCTTATGATTCCTTACTTTCTCTTTTTCTGCTGTAGAAAATGGAAGCAGATCCAAAACACATATCAGTGTAGGAGAGTGGGTTGGCAAATTTCCTTTAAAACTGTTGTTTTGAATTATTTTACATGTTCAAGAAAATCTGTCTAAAATATCTAAGACATTAAGAGCAATAAAATGAACAGCAAGGTGCCCATCGCCTTGCTTCCAAACTGGAAGTTCAGGTGAAGTTCCTGAAGTTCCCTTGTCGCATCTTCCCTGCCCCCTATCTCCGTGGAATTTTGTATTTATCATTCTTCCAGTGACTTTATACATTTCCATAAATAAGATATTACTGGTATGTTGCTCATTTCGAATTAGAAACTTGAGTAGAAGAACAGTTCTCTCTGACGGCTGAGAGCCGATTTAACTGTGTCCTGATGAGCAGGACCAGTTACTCAGGACCAGTGTGCGAGACTGCCCTTCTCCTCCGTGTCAGTTCGGTGCCGCCCAGCTGCTCTGTGCGGTGTCCCTGAACTCCTGGCTCTGCTTTCGGCTGTTTCCTCCTGTCCGCCCGCGTCCTTTCTTGTCCCAACTCCTCACCGTCCAGCTATTACAACTCCAGAGCGCGAAATTCCAGCCACGCCGCCGGTGTGCTTAGGTGCGTAAGCCTTCTCCACGTCTCAGCTGTTCCGTGTTTCCCACATACATCTTAGATTCAGCTTATAAAGTTCCTGGCACCATCCTGCTGAGATTCTGACTAGAATCACACTGGAAACACAGGTCAATCTGGGGAGACTCCTTTGATTTTGCAGTGTTGGGTTTTGTCGTCGGGGCCTGGGGTCCCCTCCACTCTCATGCAGCGCTCGGCGCCTTACGAGGGGGCCTGTGACACGCGGGCGCCAACAGAGCAGGCTGGCTTCACATTGCCCTGTGTGGCCGCCTCTGCCCACACGCTGAGGGTCACAGCTGGTACCTCTGAGGGCCGAGGAGGCAGGGCCAGGTCTTGCACGAGTAGTGGAGGCATCAGTCTGGGGCCCGCACAGTCCCAGCTGACGTTTGTCTCCTGAGCATAACGTTCGATAGGTCCCTCTCTGCTGTCAAATACCTGGTGAATGATGAATTATGCGGTCACCGTCACTGAGGGTCTTTCTGAGGAGACGGGAGGTATAAGCTTCCATGCTCCTGTAAATGAGCGCTCTGGCTGGCTGGACCGCCCTGTGGGCCCCGGGAGAACAGGCTGAGTCCCTGCTCTGTGCTCAAAGGCCTCGGACTGCTGCAAAGCTAAGCAAGCGGCTGTGGACCCCTGACTGCCGGGGCCAGAGAAAACGTCTCGCCCACTGCCCGCGGCTGCCTCTGGCCGGGGCCCGGGCAGCACTGCCTGTGGGGTGTCCGCCTGGCTGCCCAGCCCTCTGCTCCAGTGGACGCTGCAGGCGCTTCCCGGAGGTGACCTCACCAGGACGCAGCAGGCGAGGACCCAGCTCAGGGCTGTCCAGGCTCCCGTGTCCCGTGCCTGCCCTTGTGCGAGTTCAGATGGTCACTGAGGTAGCTCAGAACCCATCTTGAGCCGTCACCCTTCACAGAGCAGACGTATTAAATCGTGGTCCAGTCAAGCGCCTTAAACCAATACTGTGGGGCAAAGCAGATGGTCGTCTGCAGGCAGTGGGGCGGGCTTGATGGACGCTCCAGCTGCAGCTGGGACACGTGGAAGTGACAGCAGGGGCGGAACAAAGAAGCCACACTACAGATGTGAGTTACTGAGCCACGTGCGTGCAGCTGCCCGGAGATAGCACACCAGGAGGTCCATCGCAGGCTTCTCTCCCAAATGCTGATGAAACAGAGATGAAATTCACCCATAAAATTAGTTCTTTACATGACAAAGTATCCATTCTCCAACCACCCAGGCTCTGGGCATGTGTTTTAGGAAGACATGGATTCTGTGGTTTTTTGTTTTTTGTTTTTTAATGAGAAATGAGACATGAAACACATTGCCGGTCTGTATGGGAGAGCTGTGCTTCTCAAACCGGATGCGGGAACAGATGGTCACATTCTGTGTCCAAATGTGACACGCTCATGTCCAGTGTGAGGAGATGGGGTCCTGGCTCAGGGACTGTGTGCACGGGCCAGCCCGAGAAAGAAGAGGAAACATTACACGTCGTTCAGCCATTCCAAACGTCTATTCCAATCAGCATTTTATTTTGTGTTCACCCATGTTGACACATGCAACTTGTTCATTTAAATGCAGCATAGTTCTCTAACACATGAAAATATACATTTTTGGACTTCCCTAGCAGTCCAACGGTTAAGACTCTGCACTTTAAATGCAGGGGCACGATTTTGATTCCTGGTTGGGGAATTAGATCCCATGTGCTGCACTGGTCTGGGCAAAAAACAAAAGAAAGAAAACGCACTTTTTACCTTACTGATGCTTAGGCACCTCAGTCGTGTCTGACTCTTTGTGACCCTATGTGAGCTATGGTCTGTAGCACGCCAGGCTCCTCTGTCCATGGAATTCTCCAGGCAAGAACACTGGAGTGGGTTGCCACTTCCTTCTCCAACCTTACGGATAAAGTAGGTAAATTGTCTCCATTTTTCTATCTATGTGCAGTGATGTTGTAAGTGTTCTCATGTATGAAGATCTGGCACGTGTCTGAGTGTTTTAAAATGTAGACTTCAGATTGAAACTGCAGGACGGAGGGAATTTGAGTCTCTAACTTTATTAAATATTGCCCAGCTGGTTATACCAGTTTAAGCTACAATCACCATCATTACTTTCCAGTTTTATTAACACCTGATACAGCCAGACCTTAGGGTTTGTCAGGAGAGGCTGGCCTATTTTTTTGTTTTGTTTTATTAAACACTTTTCTCTGATTCCTAATACGATTGTGAATCATTTCATGTTTCTGGGTCTTCAGATTCTTTATCACATTAATTTCTGTACATATTATTTGCCCATTTTTCTGCTGGGTTGGCTTTCTTTTTAAAAATATATTAATTTGTAGAAGTTACTTATTCAGAATTCAGCGGTTGTTGTTCAGCAACCCAGTTGTGTCTGACTTTGTGACCCCGTTGCCTGCAGCACCAGGCTTCCCTGTCCCTCACCACCTCCGGGAGTTTGCCCAAGTTCACGTCCATTGAAACAGTGGTGCCATCCAGCCGTCTCACCCGCTGTCACCCGCTTCTTTCCCTGCCGTCTATCCCTCCTGTGTTATAAATATTTTTCCTCAGTCTGTGACATGTCTCTTTATTTTATATATCATTTCTTCCAAAACAACATTTTAATTCTCTCTTTTCCAAATCATAATCGAATTCTATATTTTTCTAGAAAAAGCTCTGAGGTTTTATTTTTATAGTCCTTAATTGCCTAGAATTTATTTTACCAATTACCTGTCCTCCATAAACTGAACAGTTAATTATTTCTTAAAGAATTTGTATTAAAGTATAATTGACTTCCAGTGTTACAATTTACTTACAAAGTACATCAAAGTGACTCAGTTATACACCAACATACATAGCTATTCTTTTGCAGTTTCTTTTCCATTATAGATTATTGCGAGTCACTGAGTGAAGCTCCCTGCGCTACACAGGCAGGTCCTTGCTGTTTATCTATTTAATATGGAACAGTGTGTATTGAGTGGTGCATCTGTTCCCCATTAATTTGCAAAGCCTTCTTGGTCAGAGATGAAGGAATCTGTTTCTGGACCTCACAGATGTCTCTGTGGTCTATTTTTTATTGCCTGTAACAATATCACATGATTTTAAGTACCGTAATTTTATAATAAGTCTTGATATCTTCTAGAGTGATATTCTAGCTCTCCCTTTATTATTTTACATTGTTTAGGAATGTTTCCACTTCGTATCTGCATATGAATTTTTACTGTTAGTTTGTCTAGATCTGTATCTCTGATTATTTAAGCTGACTTTTATCTTATTTAAAAAGAACTTTAACTTTTTTTCATTAAATTGTTTTTTGGTAAGTTTATCATTAGTTCAAATGGGTATATCTTTCCTTTTCTCCTTTGCCTTTCGCTTCTCTTCTTTTCACAGCTATTTGTAAGCCCTCCTCAGACAACAATTTTGCCTTTTTGCATTTCCTTTTCATGGGGATGGTCTTGATCACTGCCTCCTATACAATGTCACGAACCTCCGTCCATAGTTCTTCAGGCACTCTATCAGATCTAATCCCTTGCATCTATTTGTCACTTCCACTGTGTAATTGTAAGGGATTTGATTTAGGTCATACCTGAATGGTCTAGTGGTTTTCCCTACTTTCTTCAATTCAAGTCTGAATTTGGCAATAAGGAGTTCATGATCTGAGCCACAGTCAGCTCCCGGTCTTGTTTTTGCTGACTGTATAGAGCTTCTCCATCTTTGGCTACAAAGAATATAATCAATCTGATTTCATTATTGACCATCTGGTGATGTCCATGTGTAGAGTCTTCTCTTGTGTTGCTGGAAGAGAGCCTTCCTCAGTGATCACTACAAAGAAATAGAGGAAAACAACAGAATGGGAAAGACTAGAGATCTCGTCAAGAAAATTAGAGATATCAAGGGAACATTTCATGCAAAGATGGGCACAATAAAGGACAGAAAGGGTATGGACATAGCAGAAGCAGAAGATATTAAGAGGTGGCAAGAATACACAGAAGAACTATACAAAAAAGATCTTCATGACCCAGATAATAACGATAGTGAGATCACTCACCTAGAGCCAGACATACTGAAATGCAAAGTCAACTGGGCCTTAGGAAGCATCACTGTGAACAAAGAGAGTGGAGGTGATGGAATTCCAGTTGAGCTGTTTCAAACCCTAAAAGATGATGCTGTGGAAGTGCTGTGCTCAGTATGCCAGCAAATTTGGAAAACTCTGCAGGGGCCACAGAACTGGAAAATGTCCGTTTTCATTTCAACCCCAAGAAAGGCAATGCCAAAGGATGTTCATATTACCACACAATTTCACTCACCTCCATTCAGTTCAGTCCCTCAGTCGTGTCCTACTCTTTGCAACCCCATGAACCACAGCACGCCAGGCCTCCCTGTCCATCACCAACTTCCGGAGTCCACCCAAACCCATGTCCATTGAATCGGTGATGCCATACAACCATCTCATCCTCTGTCGTCCCCTTCTCCTCTTGCCCTCAATCTTTCCCAGCATCATGGTCTTTTCAAATGAGTCAGCTCTCCACATCAGGTGGCCAAAGTATTGGAGTTTCAACTTCAGCATCAGTCCTTCCAATGAACACTCAGGACTGATCTCCTTTAGGATGGACTGGTTGGATCTCCTTGCAGTCCAAGGGACTCTCAAGAGTCTTCTCCAACACCACAGTTCAAAAACATCAATTCTTCCACACTCAGCTTTCTTCACAGTCCAACTCTCATATCCATACATGACCACTGGAAAAACCATAGCCTTGACTAGATGGACCTTTGTTGACAAACTAATGTCTCTGCTCTTTAACATGCTATCTAGGTTGGTCATAACTTTCCTTCCAAGGAGTAAGCGTCTTTTAATTTCATGGCTGCAGTCACCATCTGCAGTGATTTTGGAGCCCAGAAAAATAAAGTCAGCCACTGTTTTCCCATTTATTTGCCATGAAGTGGTGGGACCAGATGCCATGATCTTCGTTTTATGAATGTTGAGCTTTAAGCCAACTTTTTCACTCTCCACTTTCACTTTCATCGAGAGGCTCTTTAGTTTCTCTTCACTTTCTGCCATAAGGGTGGTGTCATCTGCATATCTGAGGTTATTGATATTTCTCCCGGCAATCTTGATTCCAGCTTGTGCTTCTTCCAGCCCAGAGTTTCTCATGATGTACTCTGCACATAAGTTAAATAAGCAGAGTGACAATATACAGCCTTGACGAACTCCTTTTCCTCTTTGGAACCAGTCTGTTGTTCCATGTCCAGTTCTAACTCTTGCTTCCTGACCTGCATACAGGTTTCTCAAGACACTAGCAAAGCAATGCTCAAAAGTCTCCAAGTCAGACTTCAACAGTGGGTGAACCGTGACCTTCCAGATGTTCAAGCTGGTTTTAGAAAAGGCAGAGGAAGCAGAGATAAACTGTCAACATCTATTGTATCATAGAAAAAGCAAGAGAGTTCCAGAATAACATCTACTTCTGCTTTATCAACTATGCCAAAGTGTTTGACTATTTGGATCACAACAAACTGAGGAAAATTCTGAAAGAGATGGGAATACCAGACCACCTGACCTGCCTCATGAAAAACCTGTATGCAGGTCAGGAAGCAACAGTTAGAACTGGACATGGAACAACAGACTGAGTCCAATCAGGAAAAGAGTAAGTCAAGGGTGTGCATTGTCACCCTGCTTCTTTAACTTATATGCAGAGTACATCATGAGAAACGCTGGGCTGGAGGAAGCACAAGCTGGAATCAAGACTGCCGATAGATATATCAATCACCTCAGATATGGAAGTGACACCACCCTTATGGCAGAAAGTGAAGAAGAACTAAAGAGCCTCTTGATGAAAGTGAAAGAGGAAGAGTGAAAAAGTTGGCTTAAAGCTCAACATTCATAAAACAAAGATCATGGCATCTGGTCCCGCCACTTCATGGCAAATAAATGGGAAAACAGTGGCTGACTTTATTTTTCTGGGCTCCAAAATCACTGCAGATGGTGACTGCAGCCATGAAATTAAAAGACGCTTACTCCTTGGACGGAAAGTTATGACCAACCTAGATAGCATGTTAAAGAGCAGGGACATTAGTTTGTCAACAAAGGTCCATCTAGTCAAGGCTATGGTTTTTCCAGTAGTCATGCACGGATTTGAGAATTGGACCATAAAGAAAGCCGAGTGTGGAAGAATTGATGCTTTTGAACTGTGGTGTTGGAGAAGACTCTTGAGAGTCCCTTGGACTGCAAGGAGATCCAACCAGTCCATCCTAAAGATCAGTCCTGGGTGTTCACTGGAAGGACTGATGCTGAAGCTGAAACTTCAATACTTTGGCCACCTGCTGTGAAGAACTGACTCATTGGAAAAGACCCTGATGCTGGGAAAGACTGAAGGTGGGAGGAGAAGGGGACGACAGAGGATGAGATGGTAGAAAGGCATCACCGACTCAATGGACATGAGTTTGACTAAACTCTGGGAGTTGGTGATGGACAGGGAGGCCTGGTGTGCTGCAGTCCGTGAGGTGGCAAAGAGTTGGACACGACTGAGCGACTGAACTGAAGTAAACTGATTATTAGTTACTTCTTTATCTGTGTTGTTATAGGGTAGAATTTTCTTTAAAACTACACTTTTTAATGAATGCTACTGTGTCTAGGAGAACCTTTGATCTCTACATTTTCTCTACATTCTCTCTCATATCTAGCAGCTTTGGTGAACCCTCTTGTTCATTTGAAAACTGCAAAGTCTCTTATATCTGCTATGTTGACAAATGTACTCTATCCTTTTGATGCCTTACCAGTTATTTTTCCTGCTGCACTTTTCACTCTAGAAGCTCTAATATCATGTTGTATAGCACTGAGAGATGACAACTACTCCTATTCCCGACTACAAAAAGGGATTCTCTTAATCTGTGAACATCATATTTGAATATTGTGGTTGATGATGTGTATCACGCAGAGGGTCACGGCTTGGGGGTCTTGGGAAGAAGATGCTAAGCCAGAGATTTGGGGAAGGATGTCTCTGACGGATGGCAACCTGTATAGGGGCAGGAGATTGATGGGGCAGATGGAGAACTGTAACTGTGACCGGGGGAAGCTTGGCCAGCCTGCTGGGAGAATAGGGTGAGACTTGGCAACCAGAGCTGCTCCAAGTGGGGCCACAGTGGCCAGGACTTCAGCTCCTCCCAGCTCAGCCTTCAGATAGATCTGTCCCAGAGCGACATCACCCAGGGCGGTCACCGATAATGCTGAGCCTACACCCAAAGGGGCAGAGCGCCAGAGACTCACCATGACTCTAGTCCATGTGGCTGGACACAAGCCCTTCCCTAGCAGGAGAGGGAAAAAGACACCTCTGTGTCCACCATGACTAGGGTGAGTCCTCCTCTAATTTCCTGAGTTTTTTTTTTTTAATGAATATAAAATTTTATTAATTACTGCCTTTGGTGATGCTGGTGGAAAAGAATCTGCCTGCGAACACAGGCAATCCAAGAGACACGGGTTCCATCCTTGGGTCAGGAAGGTCCCCTGGAGGAGGAAATGGCAACCCACTCCAGTATTCTTGCCTGGAGAATCCCATGGACAGAGGAGCCTGGCGGGCTACAGTCCACAGGGTCACAAAGAGTCAGACACGACTGAGCAACTGAGCACGCTTGTCACAGATGAAACTGGATCACGTTCTTTTTTTTCTTGTCTTGCTCCAATTTTGGTACCTTGGCTCTGTTGGTGTAAAAAAAGGACTAAGCACGCTCCCCTGTCTTATGTCCTTATTTTGCAGTCTAGGAGGCTATTTGTGTAAGAAGTACGTTATTTCTAAAGCTTGGGTAGAAATCTGTGTGACACTACATGGACGTGGCCACATTTCCTCTGGTGGCAAAGTGACGGTGGAGAAGAGCAGGGGCCTCTGCTGGGTTTTGGACTAAAGATTCTTCAGTGATTTTACGTCTGATTCAGGGAGTCACCAACCCTGGCTCACGCCCCATCCCCTCATCTATTTATCACTCTCCTAAAGCTTAATCTATTTGTTTGATTGTTATCTGTCTTCCTGACTAGAATGTAAGTTAATTAGGGACTTTGCCCGTTTGCTACTCTATTTCTAGATAATGGGAAAGTCCCGCCGCATCAAAGCACTTAATAAAATTTGAAAGATTGCATGACATTATGTATTTAGAATATCGAGCTTCTCCTAAGAAAGCTGGAATTAGTCAATATTCTCCTTTACTGCATCACATTGCTACATCAATAGGAAACATAAGTTCATCCCAATAGAGAACAAAATATATTTAGGTATCAATAATAAATATATTTTCTAATGAGTCTAAAGATTTTATAAAGGTACCTACAGACCATAAAGAGGGCTGAGCAATGAAGAATTGATGCTTTCGAACTGTGGTGTTGGAGAAGACGCTTGAGAGTCCCTGGGACTGCAAGGAGATCAAACCAGTCAATCCTAAAGGAAATCGACCTTCAATATTCATTGGAAGGACTGATGCTGAAGCTGAAGTTGCAACACTTTGGCCACCTGATGCGAAGAGCTGACTCATTGGAAAAGACCTTAATGCTGGGAAAGAGTGAGGGCAGGAGGAGAAGGTGTTGACAGAGAATGAGATGGTTGGATGGTATCACTGACTCAAAGGACATGAGTTTGAGCAAACCCTGGGACATAGTGGGGTAGGGGGACAGGAAAGCCTGGCGTGCTGCAGTCCTTGGGGTCATGAAGAGTTGGACACGAGTGACTGAACAGCAACCATTAACAGTAACGCGGTGTTGCGAGTGCAGGCGAGATATGTTTCTCTGGGTCCATAAATGCTCTTCAGCTGTGAACTGCGCTCCAGTTCCCAAGCTAGAGCCAGGATCGAGATACAGTGCCTCCGCTGGGTGGACTTTACTGAGCCCCATGAGGCGACAGAACCCAGATCGTGCACACGGGCGCAACCTGTTCTCTAAGTGAGACAGACCCGGGGGCTGGGGGGCTTCCTTGTTAGGGGTCCGCTGTGGGCGGGCCTCAGTCTGTCGGTAACTGACCTGTGGCTGGGCCCGCCCTTGTGGTTCTTATTATGACTGCAAGATGCCCTTTAGCAACGACCATTAGGAAACTTTGAAAACAGAGGTTTATTTACAGCGCCTGCAAATTACACAGCACACCTGGGGCCACACAGAGAGGCCATGGGTGGGGAGAGGGCGAGCAGGGCCCGGGGGTGGCTTTTACTGGGGTCAAGAGCAGGATCAAGAGCAGGGCCCAGGGGCTTGTGGGCTTCATTGGAGAATTTAAAACACAAGAGCAGGGATTTAAGGCACTGGAAGAGGAAAAAGCAAGTGGCTGAAAGGGTCAGATATCAGAATCAACCAAGTTCTCTGAAACAGAAGAGTTTCCGTGAAAGAAGCAGCTTGGACTAACTGGTCCTGAGGCTGCAAGGTGCTGCTCCAAGAAGGCCGTCTCAGAGGTGGGTGCCTCCTCCGTTACCAAAGCTCATTCCAGGGGCTTGTGTTTCAAAGCAAGTAAACAAACGGCCCGGGAGCCCTGCAAGGCTCCTCTGTCCGTGCGATTCTCCAGGCAAGAATGCTGGAGTGGGTAGCCTCCCTTCTCCAGGGGATCTTCCCATCCCAGGGGCTGAGCTGTGGTCTCCTGTGTTACAGGCAGATTCTTTACCCTCCGAGCCACTGGGGAAGCCCTGGTTTACATTACAGTGTCTTAGTTCTTAATTAAAATGCTTAGCAAATAGTAAATGAAGTATGCTCTAAGATGCTAATTTTCCTACACTGTAGAATTTCACAGAGCTACTCAGCACCCAAAGATTGAAGAAAAGTGTATTTCCCCCAGTTTATTTGGTTGTGTGACTCTTTTTTATGCAGGATACCCAGAGAAAGTATATTTCCAAAATGAAGAAGAAATAAACAGTCTTTCATACATACAAAGGCTGAAATAATTTAGAACCACAGAGCAGAACTAAAAGCATAAATGCCATATATTACTCCCTTCTTTTGAAGTCTTTAGTTATTTCTTGCGGCACTAAAAAATAACAATCCTTATTAGATAGGTATAGATAGATATAGATTATAGGTAAGTGAGTAAACCCAATATGTGATAGATATTGATAGATAAATAGGTTGATAGACATAGTGTGTGTATTCAGTCGCTCAGTTGTGTCTGACTTTTTGCAACCCCATGGACTGTAGCCCGCCAGGCTCCTCTGTTCGTGGAGTTTCCCAGGCAAGAATACCGAAGTGGGTTGCCATGCCCTCTTCCAGGGGATCTTCCCCACTAAGGGACTGAACTCGTGTCTCCTGCATTGGCAGGTGGGTTCTTCACCACTGCGCCACCTGGGAAGCCCAGATAGACAGACTGACGGGTAAACCAGTAAACCCAGTGGGTTTGCAGTGTCTCTGTGGGAACCTGTGGCATCTGGGCACAGAGTCCCGGGCTGAGCCCAACCCAGCCCAGACCTTGAGAGCTGATACCGCCTGTCTTCCAGCTCACACTGCTTCCAACAAGACAGCTCTCATTACTGCAGTCTTCTGAGGCGGTATGTCTTTTAGAATCTCCCCTTGACAGCTGATCCTGGGTGATCTGATTATACTGTGTTTGGGTGTAGGACCCAAGGCGCTGGCTCCCACACCCCCTCCCTGCCCTGCAGACCACTTACAGAGGGAGACGCTGTCCATCCCGGGGAGAATGTCCACGCTGCAGCCTCACTAGGGGAACGCCAGTTACCCGCCACTCCTGGACAGGAATTCGATACTCATCTCATTCCATTCCCATTACTCCTGAAGCTTTTAATTGCACGTCAAGTGTCTGGGCCTGGTGTTTGATAAATATGTCTTGAAGAATCTTAGAGAAGCCAGAGAGAATAAAACTGCTGGAGCACACGGGGTGTTAGGGTGTTTCCCCAGCTTTCCTCCAGGCAACTTGGAGCTCTTGCCCATTCTTGCAGACTGGACAGGCTCAGGGAGCACTTCAGAGCACCCTCCCACCCGCATCCCACCAAGACACCCGCTCTTCAGGCACTTTGCAATCACACTGAGCACAGAGCCCCTGCAGGCTTCCGTTTTCCTTCAGAGCTCCTAGAAATCTGAGTCTGCTTTGTCCCCTCCATGTTGGTCTACACCACACCAAGCTGTCTACACCACACCAAGCTGTCTACACCACACCAAGGTGTCCATCCCACACCAAGGTGTCCAGGTTGACCATGGAAACAGCGATCTCCTGCCTCATTGTGTCTCTCCCATGAAATGAAGGCTCTTAGCCTTCCTGGATGAATGCTCTCATCTTGGAGGGTCTTCCAGCTGTTCTGGTGCTGTGGGCCCACAGACTGGGGCACAGGGTGCCAGGAAAGGGGCTTAGAGTGCTGTTCCTGCCTTTATCCCGGGGACAGATGGGCTATGTGAGCAGTCCACTGGGGAAAGGGGTGACCATATTTTGTCTTTTACAGGACACATGGAGAAAATATAATGCCCAGTGGTATGGAATCAAGCCAGATAAAAAAATCAATTTATTATTCCAGCCACTCCTGAACAACACCTCTTTGGCGTCCCCAGGCCTGGGATGTGACGAGAAGCAGCACCACACTCCATAAACCATCTGGCAGCAAAGTGATTCGCGAAGCGAGCCCTCCCCTCCCTCCCCTGGCAAACGACTAGACAGAGGGGCGGGGCGGGGCGGCGAGTGTGGGGCATGCAGTGAACCTCTAGCCTGGCTACTCTTTCTGTGCATATTTCATCTTTGTGTGTGTTAGTCTCTCAGTCATGTCCGACTCTATGACCCCATGGGCTGGGGTGCATCAGGCTCCTCTGTCCATGGAACTCTTCAGGCAAGAATACTGGAGTGGGTAGCCATTCCCTTCTCCAGGGGATCTTCCCAACTCAGGGATCGAATCTGGGTCTCCTGCGTTGCAGGCGGATTCTTTACCATCTGAGCCGCCGGGAAAGCCCTGTGTGCGTGCCAGCTTTTTAATGTTTGTAACAAACCTGTCACCCTCATGGGGGTGGGGACGTCTGAGCCATCAGGACGCGTCGGGTGCTAAGAGGCCCGCAGCCTGGCTCAGCGTGGCCAGGAGGACACAGCAGTGGCAGATCCTTTGTATCTGGAGCTCAGGCTCAGCCTTCAGGAGGCTCCTGGCTGGACCACGGAAGCTGAGAGCAGTACTTGCCTCTCTAGTAAGGTCCATCTCTTCCTGGAATTGGCAGGGTCCCCTTCAAGCCCTCGTGAAGGTAAAACACGTCCCTCCCTCCACCAAGGATAAGGCAGACCAGCTTCTGAATCCAGGACGAGAGTACCAACCACCCAAACCTTGAGGTCTGGAAGGATCCCAGGACACCCCCCGGCCCCCATTGAAGAAAGCCCTTCCCAGTGTTCAGTGACGCCCCATCTTCATCCCCCCAGGATCTGCTCTTTGATGTAACTCAGCACTGCCTTTGTGTCCTTTAGAATCAAGAAAGCACTTGATGACTCTCGGCTGGTTCCGTCTTCACGGAGAAAATGAAGGACAGACCCCAACCCCAGGGCGGCCGAGGAGGCCCAGGTGGTTGGAGCCAGGCGTGAGCACACTTGCAAAGGACGTCAGCAGTGACAGCTGAGGTGCCACACCCCAGGGTGCTTGGTGGGGTCGCCCAGGGTGCTCGGTGGGGTCACCCAGGGTGCTCGGTGGAGTCGCCCAGGGCCCAGGTGCCCCAGAAGGCCAGCCTCGCTCCTCTGAGCCGCTTGCCTCTAGTCTGCCCCGCCACACCCCAGGGTGCTCAGTGGGGTCACCCAGGGTGCTCGGTGGGGTGGCCCAGGGCCCAGGCACCCCAGAAGGCCAGCCTCGCTCCTCTGAGCTGTTTGTCTCTGGTCTGCCCCGCCACACCCCAGGGCGCTCGGTGGGGTCACCCCAGGGTGCTCAGTGGGGTCGCCCAGGGCCCAGGTGCCCCAGAAGGCCAGCCCCGCTCCTCTGAGCTGCTTGTCTCTGGTCTTCCCCGCCTCCCCCATTTCACCCGGAAATGAGCCCCATCACTTCCTGCCCTTCTCTCCCGCTCCGTGGACTCATGGTCAGTGTGGGGGCATCGCTGAGCCTTCCCTTCCAAGCAGCTGCACAGTAGAGAGGTCCTCGGCGCCTCCCCCTGGGTCTCCTGAGACGCGGGTAGGAAACCGGACGGCAGGTTCCCGATACTTGGGCACCTCCCGGGGCCACAGCCGGGGCCGCCGTGAGGCCAGGCACCTAACACCCAGCTGGGCACATCCGGGCTGAGCAGGAGTGAGCACTGCCCTTTTGTGCCTCCTGTGCATCTTTCCGGCTTTCCCGCCTTCTACTCTGAAGTCCTCCAGTTGCTATGGAAACAAAGGGCTTCTTGGGGCTGCCTGAAGGTGACCCACGAGGGGCACTGATCTCCATCAGGGCTGATGGCATAACCCAGCACAGGTGGGGCAAAGTACCACGGACACCACCTCCACTCTTCTACATGGTAGGGATCCGGCTGCTGCAAGCCGTGAACCTAGATGTGGGCACCACACTTTGCCCTAACTCACCAGTTCGGTTTGAAATCACGAACTCGGCCTCATGATGATGCAGCTACGGAGAAACACCCGTTTCCACATGCATCTTCTCACGTTCCTCAGGGCCCTCAGGGCTTCTCGGTTGAGACCCCACCAGACCCACCTCTGTGGCCTTACACGCAATCTTCCTCCTGGGCTCTGCCCCCCAGGGACACGCCTCTGCTCCCCATCCTCTGCTCTTGGGGGACCCAGGCCCCTTACATCCCTGTCCTGAGACCTCAGGGCAGGCTGAATAACCCCAGAATGGCTTCTGAGGGCTGGTCCAGGCTGGACTCACCTTCCATGAGCTCAAGTGCCAGGATCCAGGACCGCCCTGGGTTCTTGCCGCGGGCCAGGGCTAGGCAAGTTGGCGTTTGTCTCCCAAACAGGCTCCTGGGGGCAGAGAACATGTGCTTCCCTGGCACGTGAGCAGCCCAGCCTCCCCGGGGCCCTGGCTTCTTTTCCCGCCCAGCCCCAGGGTTCTTCCAGCCCCTTTCTGCAGAGACCCTGGGCTCTGGGTGTCAAGGGCTCTCAGGGCTCCTGAGCCAGGGCGGGCCCTTCAGACACCCCACGGAGCTGCACACCCACTCAGGCATGGCGAGGTGCGGGCCTCCTACCTGAACCTCCAGCAATATTAATAACCAGGCGCATCCACTTCCATGGCCTGTACCTCCCAGTGGGGAAGGCCCCTCCCTCTCAGAGCAGGGCGCACACTGTACATGGCCAGCAAAGCCCCCCGGCCAGCTCTCCGGGCCGTCACCCTGCCCATGGGGAGCAGGGAGCTCTTCCCAGAAGGATACAAGCCCGTCGTGTGTGGTCTTTTATGATGACGTACAGAGCAAACACTGGGGCACTAGACATAGATGGGAGGTGTGTGTGTGTGTGTGTGTACACATGTGTACGTGTGCCTGTAGAGAGAACGAGACAGCATGTGCATCAAAAACTGACCCTTGGGGGAGGGTTCCTCATCTTTTATAGTCTTCTGTATACTTCTTTAAGACTGATGCTTATGTAAGATGCATAAATTGTTTTTGAAATCAGAAAAAAAAACAGCCAGTGTACCCACGACATGAAGCAGCCTGAGGTGGCCAGGCTGGGGTGGCCTGGAGACGCTCCTCGCTGCCCCGTCTCTGTGTCCCTCTGAAAGGTCACGTCTGTCCACTCACGTCCACTCCCAAAGGCCACTGTGGAGAAAGGACACTGATTTGCCGTCTCTGCTGAACCCTGGCCATTTCCCAGATCATCCGGGAGCTTAAGGGGCAGAGGATGCTGCCAACTGTGGGAAGAGAGGGACACTCAGCCCACCTTGTCCAAGATGGAGGTCTGGACGTGTCCCTGGTGGTGTGCTAACGAGCGTGCTCCAGCAGCGTAAGGGTGGGCTGTCCAGAGCCCCGGGGGCTTGCTGAGTAACCGGAAAGGCAGGATGAGCCCCCGCTGGAGAGCTCACCGCTCAGCCTGCTGGTGCCGCTGCTCTGCTGCCCCTCAGCCACCTGAGCCTGTGCCCTGCAGGGTCCTCATCCTCCCCCTCCCTTTAGGCCAGAGCTGAAATCCAGCCTACCTGGGAGCACAGGTCTGTGGACCCACGAGCTGCATCTGAAGACAAACAAGGGGCGTTTAAATTACCCACTAACCCCTGCATTCATGCAGAGAATGGACAATTGACCAAATGCTGAACCAATAAGGATTAGGAGGCTGGCAGACGAAGGGCTCACCTGGGCGAGGCTCCATCCAGGAGAAGGATGGACTGATTCCAGGGCAGGCACTGGGATCACTTCGTCCACAGCCCTGGCTACACAAAGAGCAGTGAACTCAGGGTCTTGATCCAGACTATGCACTTTGGGGCCTGCATCTGCTGATGCTTCTGCAGGCCCCCTCTGTCTGGAGATGCCCCCTTGCAGGTAGGGCTCTGGACCAGCCACGCCTGGAGCAAGCTGCTTACCAGCAGAGAATCTGGTAAACAACCTCCCTCTGGCTGACGCATATGTAGGAGAGTCATTTGTATGAGGTCGGGGATTTGGATAAATACAAAGGCTGCCACGTTGCCAAAGCATGTGACTGTACTTGTGTGGTCTCTGGAGGGACGCTGGCCCCCCAGTGAGCTGGGACAGGACTCAAGAGCTCAGAGCAGACCTGCTGACCCTCCAGAGGTGGCCTTCTGGGCCCAGGACCCCACCGTCCCCCTTACATTTTCTCTCTCCCTGCCTCCTTCCCTCCTGCTCTCCTCCCAGGACATATCTCACCAGTAGCACTGCTGGCCCCTCAGACATTGGGGGGCGCCCTTTAAAATGGCAAACTGCATCCAAACGCCTGCTTCCCAGCCTCTCTCAGATTTAATTACAACCGTTTGTAAACAAGCTGCCGACTGTCACAAAAGTCGCATCCGCGAAACGAGAGCACAGCAATCCGCTCAACATGTAACTGAGAGAGTGTTTTCTGAACTTTCCAGATAGGATTGGGATGTGGGGTTTAACAGAAGATTACGAGCTGCATTAGCCAGTGAACATGCAAATATTTGCCTTCTGTATTCAGAAGGCATGGTATGGAGTCATTTTTCAGTGTTGTGTCTTTCGGCATCTAGTCAGGAGCTGGTGCCAACAGATACAAAAGCGAATTAATTCTGGACACATTCAAACAACAAATTCCAGCCGACCACCTGTTTTTGGGTGACAGCTTTATGCCATTTCACTGGTTTATAAACAGGCCGGCAAATCAACTCCTCGTTTCTGAGCCACACGGAGCGAGGCCAGCTCGTTATCCTGCTCGGCCAGCTTGGTACCCTCACTCAGGCCTGTTGACATTAAGCAACGGTCAGCTTTAAGGGCTTTGCCAATTGTGAGAAGATTCCAGAGTCACTTCCTTTCAGTGAACAGGGGGAAATTTGCAGCAAAAAAAAAACAAAAAAACCAAAAACTCTTTAAGGAGGAAAAAAAAAATCTCAATACACTGGGAACCCACACCAGAAGTGAGAGTGATGCTGGAGGGCAGGTCTTTGGATGCAGCCCTTGATTAAGGCTGTCCACTCAAGTGAAAGTGAAGTCGCTCAGTTGTGTCCGACTCTTTGTGACCGCATGGACTCTACAGTCCATGGAATTCTCCAGGCCAGAATAGCCTTTCCCTTCTCCAGGGGATCTTCCCAACCCAGGGATCAGGCCCAAATCTCCCACATTGCATATGGATTCTTTACCAGCTGAGCCACAAGGGAAGCCCAAGAATACTTGAGTGGGTAGTCTATCCCTTCTCCAGTGGATCTTCCTGACCCAGGAATCGGACTGGGGTCTCCTGCATTGCAGGTGGATTCTTTACCAACTGAGCCACCAGGGAAGCAGACAGCAGATCTTCCCCTCCAAGGTTTAGCAGATGGGGAAGATCTCTGTCCCTAGACACAGAGGAGAACTGGGGGCTTCTGGAGGCATTGTTGCCAGGTCAGTTTCAACTGTAAAAGGCGAAGGGTGTGACCTGGTGCCCATCAAAGCCGCCTGGTGGGCTGGCAAAGTTGGTCTGAAAAGATCTGAGACTGGATAAAAGGGCGATTCTCTTGAGATCTACAGAGAAGAGGCTAAATCCCAGGACTTGCAAGTACTTGGGGAAATGGCAGCAGGGCCGTGAACACCGAATGCTTCTCTTCTCCAGGCTCCTGTAGCCCAGTGTGCCTTGGGCAGGGAAGACTGCGCTCTGGCAGGTGGGGAGGCCCGGGTGGGAGGCAGGGGATTGCCCCTGTGGGATGGATCCAGCTGTGCAAGTTAGAACTGCTTCAAGCACTTTTCAGCAAATATCCTTTCCCTTGATGTATGTTTAGATGAACTCTTGTACCAACTCCATCAACATGAATTTGAGCAAACTCCGGGGGAGGGTGAAGGACAGGAAGCCTGGTGTGCCGCAGTTTCTGGGGTTGCCAAGAGTCAGACACGACTTAGTGACTGAACAACAGCGAATCGTGTAATTGTGTGCTTTGTATGTAATCATGCACCATTGTAGACGTGTGCAGTGTAGATACGTGCGCTGTACGCACACACATGTCCATGCAGGCACACCTTGCTTTATTGTGCTTAAGATAACTGTGTTTTGTTTTTTTTAATAAAAGGAAAGATTGCGACAGCCCCGTGTTCAGAGAGAGTCGGCACCATTTTCCCAACAGCGTTGCTCGCTTCCTGTCTGCATCACGTCTTGGTAATTCTCACGTTACTTCAAGCTCTTCGTTATTATCGTACATGTTTTGGAGATCTGTGGTCAGTGATCTTTGAGGTAACTACTGCCACTCAGATGCGGAAAGCTTGGATGACGGTTAGTGCTTTTTAGTAATAAAGTAGATTTAGTTCAGGTGTGAACATTTTTAGACATAATGCTATTGCATACTTCATAGGCTCCAGTATAGGAGCAAAAAAATGCTTTTATACCCCCTGGGAAACCAAAAAGTGTATGTGTGAGACTTGATTTATTGTGACATTAACTTTACCGGAAGCAAACCCACAATACCTCTGAGGCTTGCCAAGGCAGCATGTATAGTTCTTGGGTTGGCCAAAAAGTTCATTTGGGTTTTTCCATAATATTAATGGAAAAACTTGAACAAACTTTGCAACCCAATATACATGCATAGCTGTGTATGTAATAAGCGTTGGCTTTTTCTGAAGCATAGAGAGACCAGCAACATGGCAACTGTCTCTCTCACACGCGCACACGTCTGCCAGCAGGGGAGGCTGGAGAGAATCCTCAGCACCGTTCAGCCTTGACCTTCAGCTCACAGGGGCCCATCTGCTCATCTTGGTTGATGAGTTAACTGGGCCATGTGTCCACATAGCACCATGAAACACACCAGAGGGTCAGGGGAAGGTAACCTGAGGAGCCACCATCACAGATCTCCGCCTCAGCTGTCGGCAGACACGTGGAAGCCACAACCGGCAGGGCCTGTGTCCCCTTCCTTGGACCCTACGCTATCTTTCTGTTTAAAATGATGATTGTATTCGTTTTCTCTGGCTTGCTGCGGCTGTGCTGTGCCCTCGCTGCGCACACTGGCTCTTCACTGCTGCGTGTGGGCTCACTAGTTGTGTGCAGCTTAGTCACTCCACTGCACGTGGGATCAGGGATCGAACCTGCGTGCCCTGCAATGGCAGGCGGGTTCTTAACCACTGGACCCCCGGGAAGTCCCTGCATCATGATTCTTTTAAACGAAAGTGATGGCTCTTGGGGAGAAGGGCACTTTGTGCTTAAACAGTCAGCCTGAGCTGTCCTGTATTTAGTATTTCCATTGGTCAAAATAAATAAATAAAAGCACCTTCCCAGCCCCCACCCTGGATCTGCCCATCTCAGTGACGTGATCCTGCAACAGTCCAGCTGCTGGTTTCAAAGACTGATGCTTGTTCAAATGATCCAAGTCGACAGCTTTATAATTGTGTCCACTCTATTCCTGGATTTAATGGCTTTGTAAATAGGGGGCATTCACCAAATTATTCCCCAGGGTCAGAGAGGGTCTTTTCTATTACGGACAACTGAGTTAGAAACTCACTTGCAGAAGTTGGACAGGGAGCTGTGTGTGCTTCACAAAACTTCAGAAGGTGTTTCTTGTTCCAGTTTGTTAGTACTAAAATTACATTTTGTTCCTTCTAAATGCAAATTCATCAAGGCTGTGACTTAAACTTAAAGGCTGTTCCAGCTCACCGGAAATTAATCTGATACTCCGCACCAGCGTGGCTAGCCTGGGCAGCAGTTCCTGTCTGCGCCGCCCTGCAGGACAGGACCACGTCCAGGACCACCTGCTGCCCCCGGGAGGCCCCGCCGGCGGGAGAGGGCCTCTGCAGTCTTGCTCTGCACGTGTCCGGGAGGCCCGCCGGTGGGAGAGGGCCTCTGCAGTCTTGCTCTGCACGTGTCCGGGAGGCCCCGCCGGTGGGAGAGGGCCTCTGCAGTCTTGCTCTGCACGTGTCCGGGAGGCCCCGCCGGCGGGAGAGGGCCTCTGCAGTCTTGCTCTGCACGTGTCCGTGATAACCACATGCGGCTTCTGCCCGGCCGTCTTTCTTAGAGACTCAGGCTTCGAGAGGCTGGAGCATCCTGTTTCCAGATTATTCAAAAGGAACGAGGGGACAGGACAGGTTGGCCCTGGACTCTGGACCTTTCCACCCAGAGTGACAGGTGTCGCTTCTCCCACCACCTTGGTCAAAGCAAGCTCAAGGTCATGCTTCATGTCCTCAAGGGCAGAGGCTCTTGAGTCTTCTTTGAGCATGGAAGGAACCACGTTGGAGATATCCAGAAAGCTGGTGATGCTGGAGGTTAAAATAGACAGTCGTGGGTGCATCAGGGTCACTCACTCTGCTTCATCAAGGTGGATGCCTCACGCAGACGGAAACTGAAATGGGTCCAACTTTATTCTAGAAACATGACTCCCACCCCCAACATTGCCGTCACTGCTGGAGATGGAACTGGGCACAGCAGGTCACAGCCCACAACACAGACATGCTCTCTTCTTGGGACCCACTGAAATGCCCGCAGTCAATTGACCACTCCCCCAGTCCACCACCCGGCACAGGCTACTGGCCATGAACCCCTTCGTTAGACGCACGGAGTCCACCACCCGGCACAGGCTACCGGCCATGAACTCCTTCGTTAGACGCACAGAGTCCATCACCCGGCACAGGCTACCGGCCATGAACCCCTTCGTTAGACGCACGGAGTCCACCACCCGGCACAGGCTACCAGCCATGAACCCCTTCGTCAGGCGCACGGGGCCAGCGTCATCTCCCCTGCAGGAGGGGGGCCTGAGGTGGGCTGTCTCTGGTCTTGGCGCCCCTCAGGGCTGGCCTGGTCTTGGGAACGATGCTGCTGTCAGTGCAATGCCAGTGGGAGCTGCAGAGTGGTACCTGCTCCCCAGTGGACTCTTCTGGTCGCAGGTCACGCAGCATCCGTGTCATCCCACTCCCAGCTCCCCTCTGCCCCACAACCCCGAGGCACAGCCCTTTACGTAGGAGCACAGGGCTGGAAAGACAGCTCGTGCTGTGTCAACTCTTTCTGGTCACTTGATTGACTGTCGAAGGGCTTCACACAGCCCTGAATCCCAGGGCGCCCCTGGGGTGTGGAGGAAGGGCCAGGGCACTCAGTTCAGAGCTGGGGGAGCCCCACCTCTTCCTCTGAGCCCAAGGAGACCGAGGTCTTGCACCTTCTCAGCAGCGGGGCTAGAACCCGGGCCCCGGACGCCCAGGCCAGCCGTCACCAGTTGCGGCCAGCACCTCCCTCCTCCTGACTCAGCGCTAGGTGGTCTCCGGTCAAGGTGTCTACAGAAGCCCCTGGTAGAGGCCATGGGTTTCAGCCACACCAGGCCCTGCATTCTACTCTCCAGCAGGGCGGCCAGGCTGAGCATCAGCCCCGGGGCAGGACGCAGGACACAGAGGGCCCCCTGGCCGTTTGCTTCCTGTTGGCTTGAGGCCCTGAGTGTTCATTTGACAGAGAACTGAGCAGAGGGTCTGGAGTGGAGACGGGGCAGAGGGGAGAAGGCAGGTCCTGCCCGCGGGGGGCGGGTGCTGACCAGGGAGAGGGGAGAGGGGAGGGGGCGGGCCCTGCCTGCGGGGGGCGGGTGCTGACCAGAGATCGGAGCCTCATCCTCAGGACAGCCGTGGCCCCTGTGCCAGTCTCCCGGAATCCACGGCAAAGCACAACATACTGGGGCTGAAAGCATCCGAAACCCAGCCTCTCAGCA
This sequence comes from Bos indicus, assembly GCF_029378745.1. Taxonomy (NCBI): domain Eukaryota; kingdom Metazoa; phylum Chordata; class Mammalia; order Artiodactyla; family Bovidae; genus Bos; species Bos indicus. Next base: position 49,469,410 of record NC_091785.1, read on the forward strand.
TTCCGGAGACCAGGTCTGAAAGGCAGGTGCCAGCAGGCTGGCTCTTCTGGAGGCTCCGAGCAGACTCGTCATGCCGCCCCTCCCCTCTCTTCCGGCAGCACCACCACCTTGGTGCCCCCCAGGGCTGCAGACGTGCCCCCCGTTCGTCACCTCCATCCCCCCACCATGGCACGCAGCTCCCTTCCACACCTCCCCATCCCAGACACCAGCTTGGATTTGGGGTCCACTCTGAATCCAGGGCCTTAATTGAATCACACCTGCAAGAACCCCAGTTCCAAATAAAGCCACATTCACAGGTGGGGTTGGATGAAGATACGTCTTTGAGGGGACACTGCTCGGTTCACCCCAGTACCCACACGCTCTGGTTTCCAGAGAAGGCTGGGGGCGGGCAGGGCATAGGGGGAGGGCAGCTGGGGCTCTGAGCCCACAGGGAGGGGAGCCAGAGAGTGGAACTGGAGAGAGATGGTGGGCCACTTAGAGATGGGAACTTTTAAATCTTGCTGAGGCTACGATGAGCCACTCGGCCAGCAGAGTAAAGCATGGGTGGGGTGGGGCCGTGGGAAGGAGGGGGCTCCTCTGAGGGCCCCAGAGACCTGGTCTTCAGGAAGGTGCCTCCAGCGGACCTCGCATGTGAGGAATCCACTACCCAAAGCTAAATTATCAGCATTCTGCCCGAAATCGCAAGGCCAGTGATGCCGTCCTAAGGAATGAATGAATAAGTAAATGAGTCAAGTCAATAATTTATACTCCGAGGGTTTCAGTATTAACACAATCACTGCTCCATTTGTTAAATTTTAAAAATGAGAACAAAACACTAGAAATTAGACGATTTCCCCATTCTAATCAGAAATTCTCATTCAAATGTATCACCTCATATCACAATGTAGAACATGTTATTATACTGAATAATCAGATAATGCCGTTCAGGTTATAAGGCTCAGAACTAAGCGTCAAGGAAAGACAATAAGCCTGGAATATTAAACGTGGAGTGTAGAGGCCTAGGCGTTGGGAGGATGCATGGTTTCCGGGTGGGAATCTTCCACGGCCTGGGGAGTGACTGCGGGAGCCTGGAGCGTTCTGGCCCGGTTCCCTGTGGACGAGCTTTACCGGCACCTCATCTGGACCCAGGCCCAGGGGACCAGGGGCTTCAGAGACAGCACGTACAGAAGCTCACGATAGATTTCGCGTTCAGTCGAAAATAGGTGCTGTAAGAAGCCGCTCACACGTGTCAAGTTCTTAGAGGCACAAAGACAGGCTTTGGTGCCGAACCTGGAGGCCTCCTGCGCTCAGTCAGCACAGCTTCCACTGCCCAGCCTTTCTTTTCAGGAAAGAGGGAAAATTCTCCCCTTTTCAGCCATCCTTTCATTTCAATTCTATGAAAGTGCATGCAACTTTATAAATCTTTTTAAAAGATACAGTTTTGTAAATAATATTCCGCTAGTTTGATTTTGACTATAAATGTCAGGTATGCTGTTTGGGGGTTTTAAGTTTTATTGAATTTTATTAAAAAGGAAAAGTCGTACATTTCTAGAATTTTTTTATGAGTAAATGTAATGTACTGAAAAAAAATTAAATGTGTGTTTCTAGTGAGCAGCGTGAGAAGAACTAGAGTGGATCTCAGTGGAGAGCCGCGTCGTCACTGTGGCGGATGCTGTGCTCTGCATTTGAACCCCTGAAGCTGCTCTCACGTTTGTCTCCAGCTGATGACACGTGACCGAGAGCCTGCTTCTCTCTTTAGCTCTCTCACTTTTTGCTGCATATGTTCCGAAGCTCCAGAATTAGGCACACGCGTTTATAATTGTGAGGTCGTGGCAGATACATTGTTCTTTTCATCATGAAAAGTTATTTGACTTTTAGGTGCATTTTTTTGTTCTATTTTGCATGATATTAACAATATGTGCTCGGAGAAGGCAATGGCACCCCACTCCAGTACTCTTGCCTGGAAAATCCCATGGACGGAGGAGCCTGGTGGGCTGCAGTCCATGCGGTCGCTAAGGGTCGGACACGACTGAGCGACTTCACTTTCACTTTTCACTTTCATGCATTGGAGAAAGAAATGGCAACCCACTCCAGTCTTCTTGCCTGGAGAATCCTGGGGACGGGGAAGCCTGATGGGCTGCCGTCTATGGAGTCGCACAGAGTCGGACACGACTGAAGCGATTTAGCAGCAGCAGCAGCAACAATATGTGTTAATGTGCTTGATATTTTCATGCACGACTTTCCTTCATTTTATTCTTCAAATTGATCCTTTCTGTTGGGCCAATTGAGTGGTTTTTCTATCTTCAAGAAAAAGCAAAAGCTCTATCTGCTTTTTTTCTTTTTCTCAGATCTTGTGTTATGACTTCCTAGTAAGTTTTTCACTTAATTTTTGACTTTCTTGAGCTGTCGATTTTCCGTTTAGTTCTTTTTTAACTGTCTGTGTATAGATGAGAATCTCTGTTTTGACAGTGTATGTTGGTTTTTTTCCAACACATTAAGAGGAGCTCCTCAGAGCTCCTGCAGCACTGGGGGTGTCTCCGTGTCAGTTACTGTTGAGCCTCTTTTCACTCTTAGTTCAGGTCACATTTCACTCTTTATACTTATTATTATTATTATTGGACAGTGGGCGTTATGAGTGATGTGCCGTGGAGACTCTGGCTATTCCTCTGTTACTCTAAAGACTGAATTCTGTCTTAGAAGGCAATTAACTACTTGGAATCATCTGTTTCCTCTGTAGGAAGAAACAGCTAAAATCTCAACTCAGTTATTTCAATTTTCAATCCTTATTCTCTACCTGCCCCTCCGTGGACCCTGCCCCTCCACGTGGAAGGCGACTTCAACCATGAAATTAAAAGACACTTGCTCCTTGGAAGGAAAGCTATGACAAACCTAGACAGCATATTCAAAAGCAGAGACATCGCTTTGCCAACAAACGTCTGTCTAGTCAAAACTATGGTTTTTCCAGTAGTCATGGATGAGAGTTGGACTATAAAGAAAGCTGAGCACTGAAAAATGGATGCTTTTGAACTGTGGTGCTAGAGAAGACTCTTGAGAGTCCCTTGGACTGCAAGGAGATCCAACCAGTCCATTCTGAAGGAGATCAGCCCTGGCATTTCTTTGGAAGGAATGATGCTAAAGCTGAAACTCCAGTATTTTGGCCACCACATGCGAAGAGTTGGCTCATTGGAAAAGACTCTGATGCTGGGAGGGATTGGGGGCAGGAGGAGAAGGGGACGACAGAGGATGAGATGGCTGGATGGCATCACTGACTTGACGGACATGAGTTTGAATGAACTCCGGGAGTTGGTGATGGACAGAGAGGCCTGGCGTGCTGCGATTCATGGGGTCGCAAAGAGTCGGACATGACTGAGCGACTGAACCGAACTGAAAAAAGACGCAGAACACGAGAGCTGTGATTTAAGTTTTACTTGGGGCAAAAGAAGGCTGCAGCCGGGAGACTGCACCTCAGATAGTAGCTGGGAAACCGCTCTAAAGATGCAGTGGGGGAAGGTCAGTATATAAGGTTTTGGTGAAGGGGGAGTTCAGTGCAGGGAAGCACTTATCTTACAAGAGGTTTTCTGCTAGTCAGGAGGAGTTGATGTCAGCATGAAGGGATTTAGGGCTTTTCTAGATATGAGGAGATACAAGGATTAGGATCGTGAAATCAGTTCCTGAAAATATCTATCAAAAGGCGTATTCCATTAGTTTTCCTGGAGCACAAAGTGCCTCCTTGTCTTCCCTGAACTCCCTTCAGGACCTGCTGAAGGTCAACAGCCACAGCAGCACAGGGTTCCGTCCCCACAGAGGCAGATGGCAAATGCCCTTGGCAGGCGCCAGTTTGCAGCTGACATTGGCAAAACTCACCCACCCACTTGATGTTCAACACAGCTTCCCTCCAGGTTCCTTTGCTTTGGGTCTCCCTCAGTGCCTGCCCAGAGCTGCTGCTGCTAAGTCGCTTCAGTCGTGTCCAACTCTGTGCGACCCCATAGATGGCAGCCCACCAGGCTCCCCCGTCCCTGGGATTCTCCAGGCAAGAACGCTGGAGTGGGTTGCCATTTCCTTCTCCAATGCATGAAAGTGAAAAGTGAAAGTGAAGTCGCTCAGTCGTGTCCAACTCTTAGTGACCGCATGGACTGCAGCCCACCAGGCTCCTCTGTCCATGGGGTTTTCCAAGCAAGAGTACTGGAGTGGGGTGCCATTGCCTTCTCTGTGCCCAAAGCTACATTCTTTAAGAATAGTTTTCGTCCAAAGTACGATTATTATCTGTGAGCAGGTTAGTTTGCTAAGCTACTGTCATTAACCTCTAATGGAATCTTGCTAATGATCGGGTTAAGTAACACTGATTCTGGATTCTTGAGGAAGAATGTTTAAAAGGCTGTATTTCAGGTCTAGGCAAAAGCCAGAAACTCAGCATGATGGTGACAGTGGCCTTAATCATTTGTCTCCACTTGTCAGCTTACCAAAAAAAATCACTCTGTGATTAAATTATAAAGTGTAAAATCAGAGTATGATTATTGAGCCCGAAAAGACTGCTGCTGAGGTTTCTGTACAGTTCCTTGGGTTTCCAATCAAACGGTGTCAGGGACCATTTGATTGGTTATTTCGCTGCTGGTGTCCTTGATGTATGGTGCCTAACAAGTTAGCCGATTGCCCGCAGTGTTCCAGGTTTTTCCTTCCTGAATCACAGGGTGATCCCACAATGTGAAAGGCTGCATAGTCACCCTCCTGAGAGCAGAGCGCTCTGAACACAGGTGGCTTCCCTTCATGGACACCAGGGGCCAGAGGGGCAGCTCTCTGGCATTAGAGCCAGGTCAGATGCCCATCTGGGCAGGTCCACGCCTGGCTGCGGAGGCCGGACTTCACCCCAACAGCCATGAGAAAACGCTTCAAGCAGCATCAAGGAGTGGATGGTGGAAAGGGACTTTTTTCCTAGCTTGTTTATTTACTTAATGTGTTTGCCATTTCAAAGTTGTGAAAAATACTCATTTATAAACTGAGGCTGACATAGTCAAAGCTATGGTGTTTCCAGTAGTCATGTACAAATGTGAGAGTTGGACCATAAAGAAGGCTGAGCACCAAAGAATTAATTGATGCTTTCGAACTGTGGTGTTGGAAAAGACTCTTGAGAGTCCCTTGGACTGCAAGGAGATCAAACCAGTTCATTCTAAAGGAAATCAACCCTCAGTATTCATTGGAAGGACTGATGCTAAAGCTCCAATACTTTGGCCACCTGATGCGAAGAGCCAACTCATTGCAAAAGACCCTGATGCCAGGAAAGATTGAAGGCAGGAAGAGAAGGGGGCAGCAGAGGATGAGATAGTATTCAACTATCACCGACTCAATGGACATGAGCTTGCGCAAGCCCCGGGGGATGGCGAAGGACAGAGGAACCCGGAGTGCTGCAGTCCACGGGGTCACAGGGGTTGGATGTGACTTAGCAACCCAGCAACAAGGAGCAGGAGGTAAAAAGAGGCCCGGTGACACAGGAGGAGAAGGCACAAGTGTCGAGGCAGGCTCTGCAGGGGGTCTCGGGGGTGGGACTCAGGCTTGGATGGAGGGACGAGCTTGAGTGGAATGAGGGGCTTTCTTCCATTTACAAGTGTCGAGGCAGGCTCTGCAGGGGGTCTTGGGGGTGGGACTCAGGCTTGGATGGAGGGACGAGCTTGAGTGGAATGAGGGGCTTTCTTCCATTTCAACAGATGGAGAGATGGGTGCAGATGGAGATGTTTGCAGCTGAGAACGAACCCTGCCTAGTGTGTGAGGAGCAGCACCGGCGCTTGGTACTGGGCCCTCCGCAGGTGAAGACACCTCCCTGCTTTCCTTGTTACTCAGACAACACAGACAGAGGGGCCCCTGCCGTTTTCACCTTCTCATTGGAGAGCAGGGTGCGGGGATCACCCTGCCAGCTTACAAGAAAAGGAGAGGCATCTCTGCAGAATTAAAGATCGACAAGCCGTCCTTTATTTTGGGGACGAGGAGCAGAGGTTGAGACAAGACCCGGGAAAGGTCCCGGGTAAGCCCCCCAGCCTCCCTGCCCCCACTTGCTCTGAGCACACAGAGCCATCAGCAGAATCAGGCTCACTACAGAGCCCCGGTGAGGAACAACCTGGCATTTCCTGTTTAAAGAATAGAAGGCAAGCCAGTACCAGCCATCTTCTCCTGGCAGAGGTGCAGTTCCATGTGGGCAGTGAGGGCCCTGGAAGTGTGTCCACTGAGGCCTCTCTGCCCTGGCCCCACTGTCCGGGCCTGGGAGGGCATATGGTGAGGTGCCCTCCAGGGATCCAAGGTGCAAGGTCAACAGATCCAGAGGGCAGAGACAGCCAGGCCCCCACACTAGGCTTGTCTCACCTTCCGCGAGCGTGTTGTGTCCAGATGGGGGTGGCTGAGGCAGAGTCTGACTGCGGCTGCTGTCTGGACCGCTGGGCAGTGCGGACTCCTGGGGGTCTCAGGCCCCACTCCATCCGGCCGAAGCGGCTCACCAGTCCCTGCACTTTGGGCTCCAGGCTCAGGGACACCAGACGCCAAGGTTCTGCTGGCTCTGCCCATCTTGGCTCACCACCCTACCCTGACCGGAAGTCACCTGCCCTGCAAGGACCACCAGCAGGCTCAGCTGAGGGCTGCCCAGGCTCTGCGGCTTGTTATCAAAGGAACCTGTCGTCTTGACTCCCTCGCAGGCTGCAAGGGGTCCAGCTTCACTTCTGCTTCCCCCCAGTCCCAGGAAGCCTGCTGGTTTTGTATCCCTCCCCGCGGCCCACACTTCTGGTGACCACCCTTCTACTCTGCTTGCATGAGGTCAACTTATTTTTTGGAGTCTGCACGGATCACACCGTGTTCATTTCTTCCTGTCTGGCTGATGTCACCTAGCGTAGCATCCTCTACGTCCATGGTGCTGTTGAGATGGCAGGCATCCTCCTTTCCCGGGGCTGAGGACTGTTCCACGAGTGAGTCCCACGGTGTCCTCGCCTGTCACCCGCTGGCGCGCACCCAGGCTGCCCCTGACCTGGCCTGTGAGCGGGGCTGCAGGGACCCTGGGCAGGCGGGTGTCTCTTCCAGACACTGATTATGCTTCCTCTGGATGCATAACCCACAAGCGGGATTACTGGAGGATGTGGTAGCTCTATTTTTACTTTTCTGAGGAACTTCCATTCTGATTTCCTTACAGCCTTTCCAGAATATCTGCTTCTTGAGGCCGCTTGTCCTCGCCACGACTTGAGTGGCCTTTCCAAGCTGCTGGGTGACGGCTGAACACGCGGACTTGGCACCTGACCTCGTGTCTGTCGTCACCCGGGCACTTCGTGAAACAGTGACACCGGGGACCCACCCCAGCGTCTCCGACGTAAATGGTTTGGGGAGCAGTGTCTGGGGTTTGGCATTATTAAGGCTTCCCCGGTGATTGGAGGTTCAGGCAGAGATGGGCCCTGTTACCCCGCCTCCCGCGCAGGACATCGGGAGGTATGCCTGGACCCCTGGTCCTCAGAGCCGCTGGGTCCATCGGCGGGGAGCCGTGAGCTGCTGTCTTTTTGTCTTCAGGGGAGACACCACCTCCTGGATTCCATATACAGCGGGCGAGGGCTCTTCTTCTCAGACACTCACCTTCCCTGAAGAACCATCCCACGGCGAGCCTCCCTGCTGAGGACCGGCTTCCTGCCCCTGAAATGCTGAACTGAAGGAGCCTTTGAAGCTGCTGATTCCCGGTGGCCTCTGCGGCCCCTCTGCTGGACTCCTCACCATCACTCCCAGGCTTTTGCCCTGGAGACTCGGGCCTGCCTGCAGACGCTGCGGGGGCTGGGGGTGGGGCTGTCTCTGCCTTTCTCTGCTGCAGGCTCTGAGCACAGAGCAGCTCGAAGCCTCCAGCTCACAGGACGCCCTGCTGGGATCTGGGGGCCTCCACGCCTTGGGGAGAGGCCCTGTGATCCTGGGAGGGCTCTGGTCCATGTGGTCCTGGGGGCTCCCACACCCGCAGAGGCCGCTGCTCAGGATTCAGGATGCGAGCTCCTCCTGCACTGGCTCAGTCAGAAGAAAGGAAGACCAGACACAGGCAGGGACTGGACTCTGGCTCAGTATTTGGTGGGAACACGATTCCACCTGTTGAGCTACCTGAGGCTGAGAGATCTATGTCCAGGGCTCCTCTCACGCCTCACAAAAGCCTCCGACAGCCCCGGGGCCGGCCTGGCCATGCCACAGCCCTTTGTGTCCTGGATTTGCCCACAAGTGTGATCTGGTCTCACAGTCGGGTGGGAGGCATCATAGGGGACTGAGATCTTCGCGAGAGTCCAGCCTGCACCTTCTCATCCTGGCTGAGCGGGCTGTGGCACGGTGACACGGAAGGCTTTCTCTCCTCCTAGAGCAGCTAGGTCTGTCCTGGCCCGAAGTGCTGCTGAAGATGGAGAGAGGTCCCTGCGGGGACAGGGAGAGGTTCCTGTGGGGATGGGGGGATGGGGAGAGGTCCACATGGGGATGGGGAGAGGGCCCTATGGGGATGGGGAGAGGTCCCTGTGCAGAATGGGGGATGGGGAGAGGTCCTGGTGGGGATGGGGGGATGGGGAGAGGTCCCCATGCAGAATGGGGGATGGGGAGAAGTCCCCATGCAGAATGGGGGATGGGGAGAGGTCCCCTGGGGATGGGGAGAGGGCCCTGTGGGGATGGGGGATGGGAGAGGTCCCCTGGGGATGGGGGATGGGGAGAGTTCCACGTGAGCATGGGGGGATGGAGAGAGGTCCCCTGGGGATGGAGAGAGGTCCCCATGGGGATGGGGAGAGGGCCCCGTGGGGAGGGAGGGATGGGGAGAGGTCCCCTGGGGATGGAGAGAGGTCCCCATGGGGATGGGGAGAGGTCCACGTGGGGATGGAGGGATGGGGAGAGGGCCCCATGCAGAATGGGGGATGATAGAGGGCCCCTGGGGATGGGGAGAGGCCACGCGCCAGCCTGCAATCAACATCCCTGACTCTCGCCTGCTTGTCTGGCCACAGAAACGATGAGAGTGTGAATTCCAGTTGATGCCACCCAACAAGTCACTTAACAGAGCTTTCTCAGGGCCAGCACCTCGTTTCTTGGAACAGTTTTCTGTCTTGTGTGACAACAGGGTTCTGGTTTTAATAACGAGAAGCCCCTAGCCCTCCATTCCGAGAATGCCCCTGGGTGCGGCCGGAGTGTCCAGGGCTTGCTGCTGGGATTTTGTGTGCCCTTCCTTCCTCTGGAAGCTTGGTGGGGAAGGACCAGCTTGTTAACATGCTTCCCCGCTCCTCCTGCTAGCCCCATTCTCTGCCAGTCTAAGAGGATGGGTCATCCATACCGATGAAATAAGAACCTGTTGAGAGAAAGATTGTTTCCTTTGCATTAATCGATATGTTATTTAGTTAGGAAGTTAAATTACCTGCACAGTGACCTTGAAGTGCTAAAATACGGATGGTTTTTATAAGCTGGGAATGAAACCCAGGAACACGTCTAAATCAAAAGTTTTGTGATAAATGAAGAGAGCAGAATTAATCCGATATTTATGGCCGTTTGAGTCTGTTTTGTGCTGCCAACCGTGTGGAAAGAAATCAGGTTTCTGCTCCAGAGCAGAAGAGCCGAGGCCCCTTGGAGTGCTTGGAGCCACTGAGGTCTGCGCTCACTGAATCCGGAGCTGCACGGGGGCTTGAAACAGCACCTTTCCTGCGAGTCCAGGGGCTTCCTCTCCCCTAGTGCGTGGGGCGGGGGGGCCCTGCCTCCCAGGGGCTTCCTCTCCCCTAATACGTGGGGCGGGGGCTCCCTGCCTCCCAGGGGCTTCCTCCCCCTAGTACGTGGGGCGGGGGCTCCCTGCCTCCCAGGGGCTTCCTCTCCCCTAGTACGTGGGGCGGGGGGTCCCTGCCTCCCAGGAGCTTCCTCTCCCCCTAGTACGTGGGGCGGGGGTCCCTGCGTTCCAGGAGCTTCCTCTCCCCCTAGTACGTGGGGCGGGGGTCCCTGCCTCCCAGGGGCTTCCTCTCCCCCTAGTACGTGGGGCGGGGGCTCCCTGCCTCCCAGGGGCTTCCTCTCCCCTAGTGCGTGGGGCGGGGGGTCCCTGCCTCCCAGGAGCTTCCTCTCCCCTAGTACGTGGGGCGGGGGGTCGCTGCCTCCCAGGAGCTTCCTCCCCACTAGTACGTGGGGCGGGGGGTCCCTGCCTCCCAGGAGCTTCCTCCCCCCTAGTACGTGGGGCGGGGGATCGCTGCCTCCCAGGAGCTTCCTCTCCCCTAGTGCGTGGGGCGGGGCTCCCTGCCTCCCAGGAGCTTCCTCTCCCTAGTGCGTGGGGCGGGGGGTCCCTGCCTCCCAGGAGCTTCCTCTCCCCTAGTACGTGGGGCGGGGGGTCCGGACAAGGGGCAGCAGCAGCATCACCTGGCCTGGTCGGTCCCCTGTCTGTTGATCCAAACCGTGTTCACAAGATGCTCTGTAAGTCTTACCAAATAACTGCACCCTGCAAGCCATTCGGTTCCAGTTGACAGCCAAGAAGTGCTGTGTAGGAGGTGGGCGTTACAGCCTGGAAAGCACCTTGCTCTCCCCATCCGGTTCTCTCGCTGGATACAGCATGTTCACTGGGGGACGGGGAGTGAGGCTGGGGCGCTCACAGGGGCCACCGAGGCTGGGATGCCCGCAGAGCGATGGCGCAAGAACCTGCCCCTCGTCCATGCCAGCTCCGGGTCGTGCAGACCATTCCCGAGGGCTCTTATTAGGTCCCGGAAACAACTTCAGTGCTTAAGACACACGGGGAGAATCCGAACTGGACCAGGATGCTCCACGAGTGTTCTGTTTCTGTTTGAAGGCTAGACCCTAACCCAGGGATTAGCTCAAAATTCCGTGAAAATATCCGTTCTGTGCATCACTCAGACCAGTTGAAAGTCTCTTGTTTGCATCGTGTGTGGTGTCTTTTGGTGCATCGGATGTCATCAAGCTGTGTTGCCTCCAGAGAGACAGAGAGAGAGTCTGGTCCCTCCAGGAAAGGAATCCTGCCTGCCTTCTCTACGAGAAGGGCTCCCTGGCTGACAAACACTTGAGATGGTGCTCATCACCTGGGAAACCAGTGCAGGTGTGGAGAGTGGGGTCCACAGGATTTCCTGTCCATTGCCGGGGCGTGGGGGTATTAATTAGTGTAATTACTTGGGGACACAGTTTGACATTCTCTCCTCAAGTCCTCCTCCACAGACACTTCATTCCTAGAGGAATACCCACGGGGGGACTGCTTGCCCATGGACACCTGGAGACAGGCATTAGTATGTTCTCAGCAGCACCGCTGACAACAGCAAAGCCCTGGGAATAAGCCAGCTGCCAATCAGCGCAAACGGACGAATGAAAACCGGGGCAGGCACTTGGCAAAGTATGTTCTAGCATCTAATTGAATAAGCGCAATAATGCAACCCAATATGGCTTAATCTTAGCAGTATAACGTTAAGTGAACAATTAAAGCCTGAAGGTTACAGGCAAGAGAATGCATCTCTATAAAGTTAAGTGTAATGAAAATAAAGCATGCAATTTAAAGAAAAATATAGAAATTGGAAAACAAAGGAATGACGAGTTTGGGATTGAGGAAATTTGCTTTGGGTGGAAGGAGGCGAGGGAAGGGGTGATCCACCACAAGTTAGACATGGTTTCCTTTTCTCTTTTTGATCCTGACTTTCATTTTTGACCGTGGATTTGCAGACACTTATAATATCATAAAAATAACTAAATAAAAGTATAACCAAAGGGAAGAGCTGCATATTATGAATAAAGTTTATAGTCAGAGAACTCTACTATGCAAGGACTAATTTAAGAAATAATACATTTAATACCACAACTTTCTTCTAAGGTAAATATAATTTAAAAGATACTAAATTTCAAACCAGGAAACAAAGGCAGTTTCTAAACCCAGGCTGCCTAGAACACAGTCCAAAGCACATTTAAAAATTGTAGGCACAGCTCATTCAAGGTTTTGAAGAACCGCATTGAAATAAAAAGTGTTTTCAGGAAAATGTGACTGTGTGCCTGCTAAGTCGCTTCAGTCATGTCCAACTCTGCAATCCTATAGATGTAGCCCGCCAGGCTCCTCTGTCCATGGGATTCTCCAGGCAAGAGTACTGGAGTGGGTTGCCATGCCCTCCTCAAGGGGATCTTCCCAACCTGGGGATTGAACCCAAGGCTCTTAGGTCCTGCATTGCAGGCGGGTTCTTGACCACTCACGCCGTAAAACCAGCAAATTAACTGCCTTCAGACCCTGCTCGAGGGAACTCTAAGAGATGCACTTCTGGGGAACGACAGGGCCCTCAGGAGGAAAATCTGAGGGGCAGCGAGACAGCTGAATGAGGTGAAGACTAAATAAAAGCAGACTGTGTAAAATCACAGACATGGGCTCTCTGGTGGTGAAGCAGGATGGACGGTAAGGAGCCCAGCAGAAAACGGGGAGCTGGGGTCGGAGCCCAAGTGCTTGGGAGACTCCACCAGTGGGGAAGAAGAGGAGGCTATTGATTATCCAGTCTGTGTTCAGCCTGCCATGGAAATTTCCAGCATAACCATGAAAGGACAGCACTCGGGCACTGGCGGGGGCTGTGGGGTGAGTGCTTGGGGGAGTGGGATGCGGGGGGTGGGTGAGCTTCAGGAAGCATGGCTGGGCAGACAGAGAGACCCCAGACAAGACGGGCCCCTCTGTCTGTAAGCTGCAGGTGGAGAGCCACTGCAGAGACCTTGCAGGGGCCCTTGCACAGGGAGCTCATGGCAGTCCAGGCACACTCTCAGCACCTCTAAGGGCCTTGGGCCTTAAAAATGCAGGTGGGTTTCCTTTTCTAATAAACAGTAAGGGTTGCAGGATGTTTCGAGCACACACACTGGTCCCTAAGCTGTTTGACGAAGCTGGTATGAAGAGCTGCTCTCCCACCAGCATGTATCCACACCAAAGCTGCTCTCACTTGTGCGCAGCTCGCTAACGTTGCAGAAAGTGGAGCAGGTTCCAAAGCTGCTCTCACTTGTGCGCAGCTCGCCAACTTTGCAGGAAGTGGAGCAGTTTCCAAAGCCTGCTCTCACTTGTGCACAGCTCACTAACGTTGCAGGAAGTGGAGCAGGTTTCAGCAGCTTTCTCTGGTGGCTCGGTGGTAAAAAATCTGTCTCCAATCTAGGGGACATTAGCTTGATTCCTGGTCTGGAAAGATCCCACGTGCCATGGAGCAACTAAGCCCAAAGTAGAAGTGTCAGTTTGTGTCCAACTCTTTGTGACCCCGTGGACTGTAGCCCACCAGGCTCCTCTGTCCATGGGATTCTCCAGACAAGAACACTGGAGTGGGTAGCCATTTCCTTCTCTGGGTCTTCTAACTCCGACCCAGAGTTAGCATCCAGGTCTCCTACATACGGGCAGGTTCTTTACCGTTTGAGCCACTGGTGAAAGTAAAGTGAAAGCCACTCAGTCATATACAACTTTTTGCAACCCCATGGCTACACAGTCCATGGAATTCTCCAGGCCAGAGTACTGGAGTTGGTAGCCTATGCCTTCTCCAGGGGATCTTCCCTACCCAGGAATCGAACTGGGCTCTCCTGCATTGCAGGCAGATTCTTACCAACTGAGCCACCAGGGAAGACCCTAATTAAACCCAAGGGCCAACCACTACTGAGCCTGTGCTCTAGAGCCCAGGAGCCTCAATTATGAGCCCACGTGTTGCAGTTCCTGAAGGCCACGTGTCCTAGAGCCTGTGCTCTGCAACGAGAGAAGCCACTGCAACGAGACGCCTGCTCTCCGCACCTAGGAGTGACCTCCGCTCGGCACAACTAGGGAAAGCCCGTGAGCAGTGACGAAGACCCAGCACAGCGAGAGTGGTGAATAAGCAATGGCTGAAAATGGAGCAGGCTTCATATTCTGAGAGTGTGCAAACTTCAAAGGCAAAGTCTTTCTTTTCTTACAACTTGTGGCAGTAAATAAAGAGAGATTTGACAGCACAGCCATCTCTCGAGCACCATCACTAGCGCCTCTGAAAAGGACTCTTGCTTTGTTTTCTTATTCCTACAACGAGAGCTACTCTTCTCTGGCTTTTTGGGTCCTGAAGTATGTCAAACCCTCAGTTGACATCGTTCTAGGGCAAGTAAACCTCTTTGGTACTCAACCAGGGGTTAATCATCTTTTCTTGTTTTCAAAATTAGTTTTCCCCTTGAAATAGTATTTTTCTCTTCATATATCAAGATGTCAGTATAAGCACTTTGGAAACTGGAACATTCAAGGAGTCTTAACTTGGCAGAAAGAGAAAGGGAGTCATGTGAAAAGAGAGTGGATGTTGCGTCTGAGTCAGTAAGACGTGCTGAGAGTGGATGGGTTTCTGAGAAGTGTTTCCTTTGGTCAGAAGAGGTGCTTTGATCTCCGACCAGGATGATGTATTAATATCTAGAGCAATTCTGTATAGTTGAGAAGGAATTCTTTTTGATAAAATGAGAATAACACTAGTAATATATTAGAGGCTTGTTACTAAGATCAAATAGGCTCATGTGAAGGGAAAAGTGGATAAATTTTAATTCTAAGTGTCTGGTTTAATCTGTGGTAAAAATTCTGACAGGGTCCGTGCCTGCAACCCCCAGAGGGGGCCTGAGAAAGGGGACAGAGCTGAACCAGGCTTGGGAGGAGTGAGGGTCCCAGGGGTGCTCAGGGTCAGAGACAGAGATCTGCATCTCCCAGGCCCTGGGTGCTTGCAGGACGGAACCCGCCTCCCGACGCCCCGCAGAGGCCAGGCGTCCGAGGGCCCCGCAGGCCCCGCAGGGACCGAACCACCTCCCAGGCTCACCCTCGTTTAAGGTGGATCGGAAATCAGGAGTCGGTGAACACGTGTGTGCTGGTTTCTGTTTGCGAATTTCTTCCATCATGTTCCAGGGCAGCGCTTAGGGCCGGGCCCACCTCATCACGCAGGACGCTCACCACAAGCCCAGTGGTGGCGGGGCGGGGGCTCCACGAGCAGAAGAGTCAGAGCTGAATGAAGAGCCGAGAGGTGACGAAACACCTGCCGAAGCCTCCAGACCCCCCGCAGGGCCTGGAGGAGCCTGTCCCCCGTCCGGAGACCCCAACCTTCCGCCCGACCCCCCACCCTGCTGTGCTGCGTCCAGCCACTGAGAACATGCACCGTCCCCGTCTCCTCCACGCCCTGCTTTTCTCCAGACCGCCCCCCATTCCCCTATAATTTCCACCCACCACAGGCCCTGGTTTCTGGATTCTCCTCAGCTGTTGCTCCGTAAGCTTGGCACCAAGAGCCTGAGGTGGTGCCTGTGTGTGGTCGTCCCTGCAGGGAGGAAAGCCCGTGTCTACACCAGCCTGAATGTGGGTCCGCTCTCCTCACAGGGTCCTGTGCCTGTGCCGGGGGCAGGGGGACAGGGCTGAGCAATCAGTGGGGGGAGTCCTGTGGGGTGCAGCACCCCGAGTCCAGCCCTCTTCTGGGGCGGGGGGGTGGGGTTCAGGAGCCCTGGGACGAGCAGGGGTGGTGGGATTAGGACCGGAGAAGCTGGGGCCTGTCCTTTCTCAGGGCTGGTCCTCTGTCTGCATTAACCAGCCCACAGCTGCAGCACTTACCACATGCGTTCCCCCGATGCCTTAGCCTCTGAACCCTGACCTGAGCCTGAGCCAGCCCCGCTGAGCCCAGACCTGCCCCAGGCTGCCATCTGGCTGGCTGGCTGTCTGTCTGGGTGATGCCTGCCTGCTCCCGGAGTCCCAGCTGTCACACCTCCCTGCTGTGGTCCGAGGGTTCATGTCCCTCCCAAAATCATGTTGGGACTCTAACCCTCAGAAGGGATGATGTGAGTAGGTAGGCCTTAGGGAGGTGCTGAGATCCTGAGCATGGCGCTGCCATCCCTGGGATCAGGGTCCTTCTAAACGAGGCTGCGGAGAGCTCCCGCACCCCGTCCACCCCGCCAGAACCCAGTGAGAAGGCTCTAGCCTCGAGCCAGGCAGAGGGCCCTCGGCTGACCACGCTGAGGCCTTAGATCTTGGACTCTCCTGCTTCTGGAACCGCAAGAAGTAAGTCCACGGTACGTTTAATCCACTCAGCCCGCGGCGTTTTATCACTGCAGCCCAAGAGGGCTGGGACCCCCCACCCACCCCGCCGAGGTCAGAGCTTCCTCAGACTCTTCGCTGCCCCCCATGGGCTCTGACGGGCCGTCTGCCGCCCCAGCCCCTGGAATCCCTGCCTCCGGCACCAGGATCACCTCCTCTGTGTTGGCGACGCCTGCCCACTTCTGAGCCTGGGGCTGCGCAGTGGGCTTGCTGCAATCACCAGGGTTTGTGCCGCCCGCTGCCCCCTGCCTCCCCTCCTGCATCTCGCACCCCTGTGATTCAGGACAAGACGCACCCAGAGCCTCGGAGCCACAGCGGCTCTCAGAGTCCCGGTGGGAGGAGTGGCTGTTGCTAAGTGACTCCATGGGACCAGTGGCTGCCCTCAGTTCGTCAGAGAGTCAGTATTCCAATCCATTTTATTGCAAAAGCAAATGTTACAATTCAGATTTCTTTTCATATGCAAAAATAATTTTATATCTTTAAATCACATAATCACTGTTAATTGATTCTATTTTATAAATGGAGCAATTACTTTGTACAAAAAAGTCAGGAAATATTCTAAAATGATATCAATTTGAATATTACTCATAAATGGTACAAATTAAATCGTTAAAGTTCATATTTTACAATGTTAAGTGACATGGCCTGTGAACAGGTTTTTTTTTTTTTTTAATCTTAAGGCTTTTACTGTCTAAAACTTTTTTTTTTAATGAGTATATAAAAAGGGACTTGTTTGGCCTTGGTTCAAAATAACACAGATGGTGAAGAAAGCCTGTTGGTGGGTGAGTTTCTTTTGATTGAAAGCAGTGAAAACTTTCTATGATCTCTGAAGAACGAAGGACGTGTCGGGAAGGATTCTGTGGCTCACTGCCCTGGGGATGGCTGGACCCTTGGGCCCAGGAAGGAAGGGCAGTAGGGCTGAGACCCCCTGCCGCCCTTTCCGGGGTGCCGACCCCTGGCTCTAAGAGCCACTGTCTCCTGTCAACAGACTCAGCAAGATCTCAGAGCAGGTGCGGCTCAGCTCCCGAGAGGAAAAGGAGACGCTACACCCAGAAGGCGAAGGGCAGGCATCCCGGGCAGCAAAGCCGACGTCTGACTGCGGCAGATATTTCAGTGATGGGGCAAAAGCAGCCCAGCTCCAGGCATGCGGACCCAGACACATCATCAATTTCAGATAAGCGATCAATAACAGGTTAGGACTTAGTGGATGAAGCGTTCTTCTGCAGATTTATAACATAATGTATTATGTTTGAAATATTTGAATTCTAAAACTCAGCCTAAGCATAACTATAAAAACCATTTGAGGTGGTGCATTTTTCCTAGCTTTTTGATAATTTTCTGAGATTGGAGTCACATATCCTTAAATTATTACCAAGATAATCTAGCATTTTGTAAGAGTAGAGGAAAAATTACCAAAAATAAAATTCACACTTTGTAAAAGAAAAATTACCAAAAAAAAAAAAATTCATCACGATGTTTACAAGCTAGGAGATAAATTTTGTGGAAATGTACCTAAAAAGATTCTCTGAGTACATTTTTCTTACATTTGAATATTCATTGTGTTCAATCGATGGGAACTTGCCTCCCACATGGATTTGATTAAGGGGAATTTTTTATGTATTCATATCTGTTTCTATGTCTGTCTGTTGGTCTACCTATCCATCTCCCCACCATCTACCTACCAGCCTCTCTGACTTCCAGGAGAGCTGCCTTTTGGACCTGAGACATCTACAGACACCTGACATGTATCTTCCCACTATGGAGTCAGTTCTGATCCAGGTGTGTATGAGAAGGTCCTTAATGCAGGGGAGCAAGGGGGCTCTGTGGACGCTGGCAGGAAGCCTGTGGCTGGAGCCCAGGTAGGGGACACCCGGGCCGTGACGGATGAGGAGGACTTAGTCACACAAAGCAGAGAAGGGCAAGTGTGATGTGGGCACAGCACAAGCTGAGACTCCGGGGTGCACAGAAATGGCAAAGAGCAGGTCTGGCTGAAGCCCAGGCTATATCTGGGGGTCTGTGGGGATAAGACAGTTTTCAAAGACAAGACCCTCTCATTTCCCTCAAAAGCCCCAACTGCTCTGATGGGCAGGTCCCAATGAGCACGGAAACTTGCCAAGCAGAAGGATCTCCAGAAACCTTTATTTTTAAAGAGTCGGAGCATGGAACCCAGAGGCAGGAGGGGGTGGACGGGAAGATGAACGCAGGGGACGGTGAGGGCCTCGCTGCAGAAGGAGGGATGCTCAGCCTGTCCTGGTCCCTGTCCTGCGCCTCCCCTGGAAGAGTCTAACACGGTGACTTGGTCGAGCAAAGTGCTGGAACAAACCAGGGGCACACGGCAGCCTTCAGACTGCACCTCTGCGTCCCTCGCCGGGGGCAGCCTGAACTCCTGCCTTTCTAACTCATTCCAGCTCTTTGTGGGTGTGGGATTGTATATAGATCTGCTTTCTTCAGTTAAAAATCAATTTTACATGATACTTTTATTCTCAGAAGTCTTTTTTATAAGTGCAGAACTGCTCATCCTAACAAAAAAAAAGAGCATCTTGGCTTTTCATTTGTGGTTTTAATCAGAAAAACGGTATCAAGATTCCCATTACTGGTCCAGCCTGCTGTTCTCATGAACAACAAAAGTATCATGGCCGTTTCACTCCAGACTCTATACACACAGGTTCTTTTGCTTTGAGGATTTTTCTGCAGTGGTCTAATTTTAGTGAAAGTCGCTCAGTCACGTCTGACTCTTTGTGACCCCATGCACTGCACTTTATGTGGAATTCTCCAGACCAGAATACTGGAGTGGAGCCTTTCCCTCCTCCAGGGGATCTTAGTGGATTCTTTACCAGCTGAGCTACCAGGGAAGCCCATTTTAAACAAGGTCTGATTTTAAACAAGGAGCAAAGTGAAGTTTTTGTTTGCCACACTGCTGATGGCCATTGCTGTTGAGTTAGGGTGGCCGAGGAGAGATACCTCAAAGATAGAAAAGACCAACTGAAACACATCACAAAAAAGTGTAGCCTAGGAAAGTCCAAAAGGGAGAAGAGCAAGGTGCCAGAAACTGGAAAGAATTTACCTTAGTGAAGTCAGCTATAGACATTAAAAATGCTTTACCCTCTGCCTTAATATAAAATGGTGCCCAGGAATTGATAACTCAGTAATAACTCATGTGGATGCCGCATCGCAATAGATACCTACACAGATGGATATCTTCAGCAAAGAGGAAGAATTGAACAAATAGGAAGTAATAGGCACTCTGTAAATTCAGCCTAGGGTGAGGACTCTGAAGCTGCGAATATTCATAGAAGGAATTCCTCCAGTAGGAGTTCCCGCTCAGACTGACAGTAAGCGTAGCTTCCATTGCTAATAAATAGGTAACAAAGCTCTTCTTTCATTTTAATTCTGCTGCTTCCAACCACAGAACAATACTGTTGTTTCATTCGATGCTGAATCTCTAACCCTGTGAGGCTCAGGTTGGCCTCAGCCCATGGGGTCAGCAATGCCCACACCACACCCAGGGAGGCTCAGCAAGGAGTCTTACTTCCAGCGCAGAGCTGAGCTCTGACACCTTGGAGCAAAGGGAAATTTCCAGTAGGGAGTGAGGGAGCCACAGCACCTGCCCTGGACTGGGGAGCCGGGCCCGGGGATCCCAGGTGGTCGGGCAGGCATCTGCGGGCCAGGTGAGGGATGCAGCCACGCTCTGCCCCCTCCTGATGACCATCCACCATCCCGATGTTCTGGAATGCTCTTCTTACCCCTGTGCATGCAGAGCCAATTGCATCCAGGGTGCCAGCGCCCGGGACAGGGAGATACCCCCCTGTCTGCAGTGACCTGGGAGCTAGGGGCTTACCAAACGGAGGGTCCCCACAGGCTGCGCTTCATGGTGGGGGCCCAGGCTGTGTCCCCTCACAGGGCTGGTGTGGAGCTGCCTCTCCAGGCTCTGTCCTGAGTTGTGAGGGGCTTCCCTCCACCCAGAGCACAGGAGATCTGACTGTGCTTCCCTCCAGCGCAGGGAGCCCAGGCTGGGAGAGACGCTGGCCGGCCTGCTGCATGCCTGGAATCCTGTGTGCGCGTCATCTCCGCCTGGGGGCTGGGGGTGGACAGTGGGTGTTGTCTGCACAGTGAGCTGGCAGTGAGGCTGGGGGTCATCTCCACCCAAGTGTAGCATCCTGGGGTCCCCTATCCCAAACTCTCCTCAGGGCCCTGGCAGATTCCACAGCCTGTGAGCCTGTGCTGGGGCCTCATACCTGCCTTGGTTGGCTGGACAGGCAAACCCATCACAGTTGGAATGTTTTCCCCAAAGAGGCACATCGTTGAAACTGATCTGAGAATGAAGGGCAACAAGTTTGAGAGCCTGCTTGGGTAAGGAGGGCAGATTGGAGGTATCAATGGGTTTTTCCTTTCGCATTTTAAGGATAATAAGCTGTAAAATGGTGATTTCCGTGAGAGTGTTTCAGAGAGGCATACTGGCAGGGGTCCCAGAATGCGCCCCCTGCTCACACTCGCCCTGCAGGACACAGGGGTTTCGGTGCTGGCCAGGCAAAGGCCCAGCCCTGGGCCATCATCGGGGCCAGCCTGGTGCCCGCAGTCCTGTGGGGTTTCTGCACAGGCCTGTTTATGGGGAGCTGGGGCTGGAGGCAGCTGGGACGTCAACTCCAGCATCTCCTCTGCTCACCTCCTGCGCGTCCCCTGCCTGGTTCCAGGAGCCGTTCAAGGTCCTAGGCGGCAGGAAGCACACATCTGGGACTGCTCCTCTCCAGCCCCCGAGCTCAGGGGTCAGAAGCTTGGACTGGGACTTTATAATAGGGGCCCCACGTGTCTTGCTTCCAGGACACTATGCCCTACATCCACGGCCTCTATGCAACAACCCCCAGCCCTTGTTCTCATTCTGAAGTGTCCTGGTCTGAACGTCAAGGGATAGACCACCCCTCAAATGACAAACAATTCGGCAGGTGAGTCTGTACTGGTCAGAAATCAGCATTTCGAGACTCAAGGGGAGACCCTGCTGGCTTGCCTCCCTTTAGGGTTCTGCTCCCTGAAGACCCAGAATTGCAGAGACCACACGTGCTCCTCAACCATGGTCCTCAGCTTGTGTTTCCAGCCCCTGCATGCTTTCAGATGGGGGTCATATCAGGTTTGTGGGAGGGCGCCGGCCAGGATCGAGTGGGGCCGCAGGGCGCCTGTGCCTGAGCCTCGCCCCGTGGGTCCCTCGGGGCCAGCCCCCCAGGGCTGCCCTGGGAGGACTGGCTTCTTCGGGGCTTCCCCCAAGGAGGTGCACCGACGTGTGGCCCGTGGCAGGTGCCCTGTGATCTCCATGTAAATCCACCAACAGTTTGCACGTCCTGTGATTGTATGTAAACATTATGCTGTCCTCTCTGCCACTGGCTTTGTTTTGGAGATTTAGCCGTCTCGAGGACATCTGTGGCTCCAGGTTGCTTATTTAAATGCCATGTTGTCGTGCATTATATAAGTCTGGGTGGACTTATCCGCATATTTTCTTATTCATGAAAATTCAATGACTCTCAGTATTTCACATCACAGCATGCATTATTGTCCCTGTGTGCGTATGTGGGAGAGTTTCTTTCTAGGGGATCTGTTTAGAAATGCATCCCGGGGGTGGGGGCGGGGGAGGCGGGCCTCGGTTTTGTTCAGTTTCTCTACGACACGCCGCGCTGTGCTCTCCTCCCACAGCTGCCTCATCTGGCGGCCGAGTCTGATGGCTTCTCACTTCACAGCAGGTTTCCCCAGTCACCTGGGGCTCAGAAACGCTCGGCATGTTTCTGGCTATGCCTGCTTCCTCGTCTGTAAGTTGCCTGTTTGTCTATTGGGTTCTGCTTTTTATCTTATTGATTTGTTGACCTTTCACTCATTTATCTTAGACATTGATTGTATGCATCACAAATGCCTTCTCTGTCTGCATCTCGGGTTTCCATGTTTACAGCATCCGCTTTTGTTGGAAATATAAAACTTTAATGTTACCGTATTTATCA
Source organism: Bos indicus (assembly GCF_029378745.1). Taxonomy (NCBI): domain Eukaryota; kingdom Metazoa; phylum Chordata; class Mammalia; order Artiodactyla; family Bovidae; genus Bos; species Bos indicus. The sequence continues at coordinate 49,491,364 of NC_091785.1, forward strand.
GTCTTTTCTTCTGTGGTTTTTGTTTTGTGCATCTCATTTAAGAAATTTTTGCCTACCCCAGAGTCAAAGAGGCGCTCCTAAAAGTTCTTCTAAAGCCTTAAAACACACACCCACACACAAAAACCTGTTTGTGCACCTCTGTTTCTGTTCTATTTCTGATACTTAGAAGTGTATTAGAATCGTTTTTAAGCCCTGCTGCCTCTTTTCCTGAGATGGGTCTGAGATGGTGTATGTCCAGGTCGGGCAAATAAGAAGCAGAAATCTACTGATCAGTATCTTTTAACATATAGACTTAAGTTTTGAAATCCCTTAACACTGACAAGATGCAGCCAGCCCACAGGGAGTTACCGAACCCCCTTCCCAGCCTCCTCCAGTGGTGGTGTCTTGCATAATCAAGGGTCTTTTCAAAAGCGGGAGATTGGCATCACTACCATTCAGGTGACTCTAATACAGTCCTTGTTTGGACTTGTCAGATTTTTGTGGGCTGTCTCTTGTTTGGTGTATAGTCCTGTGGAAACTTACCATAGACACGGATTCAAGTTACCATCAGCATCACGAGGGTGCCAGACTGATCCAGCACCACTCAGGGCTCCCTCCTGCCCCCTCAACAGTCAGGGGTCATGAATTTCTTCATGCTAACCCCTGGAACTTTGCCATATCTAGAATTTCATAAAAATGGAGTCGAACAGTGTGGAACATTTGAGCCTTGATCCTGGTGGCTCAGCTGGTAAAGAATCCACCTGCAATGCCAAAGACTGGGTTTGGTCCCTGGGTTGAGAAGATCTCCTGGAGAAGGGAAAGGCTGCCCACGCTACTATTGCAGCCTGGAGAGTTCCATGGACTGTACTCAATGGAATCACAAAGAGTCGGACACGCTGGAGTAACTTTCACTCTCTCTTCGTTGCTCAGCGTGATGCCCTTGAGCTCCATCCAGCCCGTTTGCCTGTCGCTGGGGGGCAATATTTCGCCCTGTGAACCGACCACAGTTGACTTGTTCATTCACTTCCTGAAGAACATTTGGGCTTGTTCCAATGTAGGGAAATTACAAGTTAAATTAACTACTAATGAACATTTGCAAACACGTGTTTGTGGTAACATACATTTTTCATTTCTCCATAAATACCTGGGAGTGTGCATTCTGCCACTTTTCAGAAGGGATACGCCATTTGGTGTCCCCCCAGCAACGTACGAGGGCTCTTGTTGTTCTGTGTCCTCGTCTGCCTGTGCTACTGTCAACACTTCTACTTTATCCATCTTAATAAGTGTGCATAATTTTTCAGCCCAGAGCTAATTTGAATAGTACTCATGATTAATGATAGTAAATATATTTGTGTGTGCTTATTGTGATCCAGTTCTCTAAAGAAAAGACAGCTGTGAATCTTTGCTCGAGTGTCTGTTCAAATATTTTGCCAGCTTTCCAATTAGATGTTTCATTTCTTATCACTCCGTATAGAGAATTCCTAATATGTTCCAGATACAAGTCTTTTTAGATATGTGGTTGGAAAATATTTTCTCTTGGTCTGTGACTTATTTTTTCATTCTTTTAGCATGATTTTCATAGAGCAAACATTTTTAATTTTGATGAAGATCAATTTATCATGTTTTTTATTGGGTTGTGTCTTTGGTGCCATACCTAGTAAGTCCTTGCCTCAGAACCAGTCAAGAAGACAGTCTCTTATACTTTCTTCTAAAATTTTTGGAATTTTCTATTTTCTATTCAGATCTGCCATCCATTTTAGTTTATATTTGTAAAAGGGACGAGGTACTGACTGCTTGTCGGGAAGATGTTCATCACTGCTATATTATCGGACTGTTACTGGATGGCCCTTTGTCGCCTCCGTTTCTTTGCTAGTTTGGGGTATTATTTTGAAGGCGTGATGGCAGGAGCTGTGGCAGCTGCTTGGGTGTCATGAAGTTAAATGATTTAAGATGAGCAATAGCATGATAAGAGTGTTGGAGTATTGCAGCAGAAAAAGTCAGCAAGCCAAACCTGGGGCCTGACACCTCCAGACTGCTTTTCAATAGATGGCCTTGTAATTTGAGACATTGGTTGGGCTTTCTTTAATTAGTTTAGTGTGCCCTAACAGACGCGCCATTCTGGTCAATGAGGTGCTTGGTATAGATGGATTATTCATCCCCTTTCTGTCAGAAGTCCATATCCATAAGCCCAACAGAGAATGGAGGAAGCTTCTCTTAAAGCCATCCCAACAAAGCCCGGCTGAGAAGGTGATCAGCCGGCCTGGGCTGTGGAAGCACGAGGTGGTCTCGCTCGGCCTGGTCGAGGGTGAACGCAGGAAGAATGGGGTTTCCACCCAACACAGGATGGAGACGTGACACAGAGGGTTCTGTGCTGACCCAGAGGGGACAGTGTTGCTGCCGGACGACGGTGACTGACCTGACGATCCAGAAAGGACAGCTATGAATCCTTGCTCAAGTGTCTGCTCAAATATTTTGCCGACTTTCTCATGAGATGGTTTGATTTGTTACCACGTAGTTTAGAGAATTCTTAATATAGTCCAGATATAATTCTTTTTAGATAGGTTGTTTGAACCCATGGCTGATTCATGTCAATGTCTGGCAAAAACCACTACAATATTATAAAGTACTTAGCCTCCAATTAAAATAAATAAATTAATTTAAAAAAAAAAAGGAAATATTTTCTCTAGGCACAGCTGAATTGCACTGTGTCCAGCTGGGCTCTGTAGTCAGGTTCCAGCTTTGATTTCCTCACCCACCCTTCTGGGAACCAGGACTGCAGCCAACCCTGGGTCACTTTGGTGCCCCACCAGCTACAGAATCCATCAAACAGTGGAGGCTTCCCAGAGACGCTCCTGCAGGAATCCCCACCTACATCTTTTATGAGCACATTTATCACGGCTTTTGAAAGCATCCAGTGTTAGGGCTGTCTGTGAACCAGGCTGCAGCTCCAGAGTTCGTGGCGTGGTTAATTGTGGCTAACAGGAAAACGGGGGACATATGCCAATATTTATGCAAATACCAAGGCTGCCCGGGGCGTGTGCCCTGGGGACATCCGCGCAGTGTGGCCGTCTTCCAGAGACTCAGGCCCTGCTTTCACAGGGCAATTTAGATTACTTTGCAGATTGGATGGAAATAAATTTTGAATATTAATGCTAATGGTGTCAAAGGTTCATAATCAGACTCCGCGGGCCTAATTTTAGACCCAGCAGTGTGTCTGTGGGAGAGCAGGCTGAGAGTCTCCACGGCCATTGCGATGGTGGGAGAGCGGCTGAAACTCAGCTGCTCACCATTCCGGCATCAGGAGAACTTAGTATGAGCACTGAGAAGTGAGTATCTCGGAAGCTTAAGTGCAGGCTAAGAAATCCCCCAAACATCCAGACTTTATAAAACCCGCACAGCTACTGGCCCAGGTCTGGTCCCCTAGAAGCAGTGCTGGAGATGAGGGTGTGTGTTCCACTGACGAGTTATGGGCATGACCCTGGGGATGGGGGTGAGGGGAGAGGGTGGGGCTGGGGAAGCCAAGCGAGGGTGGGTCTGGGCTGCAGACTGGCTTCATTCTGAACTGTGGAATCTCTCAGAAGAGCACGGAAACTCATTGCCATCTTCCCATTCAGGGCCCTGGCGTCCTCTTTCAAATCAGGAAAGAGATGGAAAGAAACTGTCTTGCTACTCCTGCCATCATCCAGCTCTTCATCCTCCTGATGGTGATTTCATGCAGAGGTCCTGGGTGACACGTACCGCCCTGTGAAGGGGCCTCCGCCTCTGCCCTTGAGGAAGCTTGGAGGACACGCGGGCTCTGGACCGACAGCAGCGGAACAGGGAGCAGGGGGTGTGGGGGAACTTGGGGTCTAAGCCACGGTAGCAGCACCGCACATGCCCTGAGGGGGCCCAGCCTCGGGGTTTAGACCAGAGTCTGGAGACCGCCGAGGCTCCCTCCTGGTGGCCCTGCTGCTCCCGTTCCAGGAAAGCCTCACTTGTGGACCAGGCCGCATTTCCAGACCCCTGGAGCCCGGGTGGGTCTCTCAAAACTTCCCAGAGTGGCGCCCCAGGAAGCCATCATGGGTCAGCCTGGGCGGGTGGGTGACTCGGACTGTATTTGCCTCAGCTAATCTAACCCACGGGGAGCTACTGAGGAGTTCTGATTAGGGGAGTAATCTGAGCGGTGCTTTAGTGAGGCCAACTGAGCAGGAGAGATGGAGGTGCCTGGAGGCCGGACCATAGTCCAGGCTGTCGGCTTTGATGGTCGTCCTGGTAACGGCGAGGACCGCTGGGCAGTGGGGGGGTCGGGTGCGGAGTAGTGCATGGGTGGTAGAGGGTGGGGAGGGGGATGAGTCTTGCCTTGATGGGGCAGGAGGCATCCACAGGGTCCTGGACTCACAGCCCGCCCTGGAGCGCAGGACCAGAGGTTCAGAAGCAAAGATGTTGGCTGGGGGCAGGCACACAAGTCCAGGCTCCCGCAGCACCGCCTCTCGCCCTTCGTGATGGATTTGGGCGGGAGGGGAGGTGGGCTGGGTCCCACTGTGACGGACTTGGCCCCGGGGATTCTCAGGAGGGTCCAGGCCCCTGCCCAGCCCCTGTGCCCGCTCTGCTGTGAGTCTCAGAGCTGACTGAGTGGAGGAATGGCCTCTCCTCCCTGAGAAAGGGCTCCTGGTGTTTCAAACGACCATCACTCTGCGTTTCTGCTTTCTGGGAGCCGGGGCGGCAGCACTCACCGCACGCATCCTGTCCCCAGTCCTCTGTGCCGCCCCAGGAACCACGGGGAGCAAGGCCAGGCAGCCGCGGGGCCCTGAGGTCTGCAGGGGGGCTGTCGTAGGCTGGTCTCGGTGTCCAGGGTCATCTGTCGGGCATGCTTGCCTTAGTCCCGGCAGGTGGTCAGGAGCCCTGCTGGACACCCGCTTGCCTTCCCCGGGACCTGGGCCCCCGGGGTCACACTCCAGTAGGAAGAGGCTGATGCTCCAGGCACTCGAGGGTCCTCCTGTTATTGGATGACCAGGCAGCTGCACCCAGGGTTGAGTGCTCGTCCTGCGTGTCCCCAGGGGTTTGTGAGCGCGGGTCAGGGACAGGCCAGGGTGACCAGCACGTGTGCCTGCCTGGTCATCCCCAGGGAGCTGCCCCAGGTTCCCTGGGACAGTGAGGCACAGCGGGGAGCTCAGGCCTCCCCATCTCTGTCTCCCCACACCCCCCATCTCTCCCCCCACCCCCTCCCTCTCTCTGCTCCTCTCTTGCCATCACCATGGCAACACGACAGCTGTGTTCATCCCTCCCTATCACTCTGCCAGAGCACTTGGGTGGGTGCAGCTCAACTTTTGATCACTGGTCTCAAATACTGCACTAATTACAGCCACAGGAAGAGGCCGCAGGTCAGGAGAAGGGAAGCCCACGTGTGCGCAGCCCACCGTGAGCCAGGCCTGCTGCTGGCGCCCTGACCCACGATGCCCGTGGATCCACACCAGGAACCAGGTTCCAGAAAGGCTTCTTGTGCAGACCCCCAACACCCTGGATGCTGCATCTGCCCCTCCCCCAGGTGAGTGAGGACCTCCACAGAGCCAAGGGGGAACTGGTCTGAATCCAGATCAGGCCGGGGCACTGGAGTGCGGAAGGCAGGCGAATTGTCCCGCTGCCTGGTGAGGGCTGAGGCTCCTCCCAGCCCAGAGCATGCGCTTGGCCTACGTGGACCTCCATGCCAGGGGAGGGACCCCCCTCATCATTCCTTTAGCTTCTCCTTAGAGGGATGATGGAGGAGGAGGGGGGGAGGTAGAGGAGGGGGAGAAGGAGGAGGGGGAGGAGAGGGAGGAGGTGGGGGGGAGGAGGGGGAGGAGAGGGAGGAGGTGGTGGGGAGGAGAGGGAGGTGAGGTGGGGGGAAGGGGAATGGGCGGAGGGGGCAGGGGAGGAGAAGAGAGCAAGGGGGAAGTTCTTGTTTGAATTTTCCACCTTTAAGCATCTTGGTCTTGTGTCCTGGGGGTAGAGCTTGTAAATGAGAACTTTCTCCACTAGAAAAATACTACAAAACAACTATTAAATTAAGGAGCAGGTGCCACTCAGCCCTCAATGTGTGACTAGAAAAATAGAGCAGCTTTCTATGTTGTGAAACGGGCACATCTTTGGAGCCTGCTCTGGGCTCTGAGTGTGCAGGTTCGCTCTGGAGGGAAACAGTGATGGAAAAGATGGGGCTCCTGGCGCCTCCCCCTCCTTCATGGCATCTAAATCCTGGCACCGGGATGGGATTTATTCACGAAATACACATTAAACAAAACAGTGACCTGAGAACACCGCGCAGAGGAACATGGGTTTGCTGCGACATTTTCTGCCTATTCACTTTTTTCATACAAAGCACCCCGGAACAAAGATTAGTTCCATGGTGACTAGAACCCAAATAAACCTGTGGTTTTTTCCCTCCTTCCGTTAAGGCCCATCTCAGCCTGGTTACACATATGGGAGAAATACGTTTGACTCTAGAAGCCTCCAAGCATACATCAATATTCGGGGAAGGCTTTTTCCAGGGGGCCGTGCAGAGAAACTGCATCCTGTAACACACAGCACAGCTTCTGCCCGATTCCCCCATCACTCTCCCCGTGGTGCCCCCAAAGCCCTTTCACATGACACCTGCCTCTAAGTCATCCCTCCCCTCCCTCATTTCACCCCTGGCTACCCCCTTCCCGGCCACCCTCACGGATACTTAAGACAAGAGTTTGGCCCCCGTCACAGCCGAGTAGATCTTCTGGGTCTGAGAATCTCACTGGGGGAGAGACAGAGTTTAGGAGCTCAGAGACCACTCGGCCAGCCGGCGCAGCTGGAGAGAGCAGCGTTGGCAAGGTGGGCTTCCAGGGTGTCCCTGTGGATGGAGACTGTATGCCCGGTCCCCTGAGGCTTCATCACCCCAGTCAGGGGCAGAGGGCCACACCGAGGGTGCTGTCACTGAGTCCTGGATGCTAGGACTGAGCGTTCCCAGGTCTGCTGGCCTTTGCATATGGAGCGCCCAAGTTTTCGGATGAGCTGGGGGCCAAGGGCAGCCCTGGGGAGTGGTACCCGGGGAGATTGGCTGCTGGCCAGCGGTGCGGTGAGGGGAGGGGAGGATGCAGGATCGTGGAGGGAAGCAGGTGTGGGAACAAGGGTGGGCGGGAAGTGGCCGTGTGGGGGTCCACCGTGGTCGGGGGGGGCGGCGATGCTGGGGCGCCGTCTGAAAGGGGCAGGGCAGGTCCCTCTGCGGGCGACCGGCCCCACGTCCTTGGCACGCGGCCTGTGGATGGTGGTGCTGGCCTTGCCCTTGAAAGGAGCAGAGAGAGGAGGAGAGTCTGTATCAGTTCAACAACCAGGATGTTTCATCAATGCCCCGCAGCAGACAGGCGTGAGGTCTACACCTTATGGTGTGTCCGGCACCTCACCCGGAGGCTTAGCCCCGTGAACTCCAACGGGGAAGCCCTGCTGGGCGTGGGGCCGCGAGGGCTTGGGGAGGACAGGGCTGGCTGAGTGCCTGTCCTGAGGCAGGGGGTCTGCACACTGATGCATCTTTGTCTCAGCAGAGTCTCCTTCATCCCACAGTCGGTCCTGAGATCCCACTACAGGACGAATACTCCCGTAGGTGCTGGGACGAGGTCATGGAGAAAGCTGATCACATCCTTGACACAGTTACATGGTTCCACTTCAGTGGCAGGAAGAGACCATTGGGAGGGCTCCCCAGTAACAGTGCTATGGGTTTCACAGACCTGGAACCACTCATCTGACGGGTAATAAGTAGCTCAGCTGGGGTGGGGGACGGGGTGGGCTCAGGCACAGGATGGAGCTCCTGGCAGTGAGACCAGTGAGAACGGGCGACTTGCCCAGAGACTCCACGGCCACGTGGTGAGGAGGCCGGCCAGTGCTGGGAAGGGCCTGCCTCCTGCCTCCTCTGTGTCTGTCTTCCTCTCTGGGGGGTGCCATCCCGGGAAGGTGCCCCCACGGCATCTGAGACCCAGAGGAGACCCAAGGGCAGTACGTTCCTAAAAGGGGCTTGGAGGGGAGGGGACAGACGGGAGAGCATCTGCCCTGAGCAGCAGGATGTAGCGCCCAGTGGAGGGCCACCCACTCGTCAGGAACGGAGCCCACAGCTCGCCCAGCGCAGCAATCACGCCGCACCGACGGGCGAGGTGGTGAAGGGCGGGTGTGGGTGCGCGGCTCCTGAAACATGCGTGCGCAGTCTCTTCATTCATGTCCAACTCTTTGCAACGCCGTGGACTGTAGCCCGCCAGGCTGCTCTGCCCATGGGATTTCCCAGGCGAGAATGCTGGCGTGGGTTGCTATTTCCTTCTCTGGGGGGTCTTTCTGACCCAGGGATTAAACCTGAATTTCTTACGTCTTCTACATTGGCAGATGGGCTCTTTATCACCAGCGCCACTTTAAAAACAAAGTCTATTAATATAAAAAACCTTGAACAAATGAAAAACTGACCGAATGTATTTAAGAACATTTAGAGTCTGTTTCTGATCCGAGAAGAAAAGAAGGAAGGAAGGAAGGAAAGAAAGTTCATACTCAGTAAGAGCACAGGAAGGGACTTGTATTCTAGAGGGATGGTACCCTCGCAGTACAGATAGAGGTTGATAGCACAGATGTAAATATAATATATAGACACACATATATTATGTACATCTAAAATTTATTTTGATATGGGTTATAAAAGGGACCATAAGTAGAGAAAGGCTATGAATTTCAATGAATAAACCAAACAAAAAATAAATGGAGTAAGGAAAAATGTACTATAAAACCTAAGTTATATGATTTTGGTAGATAAACAGCATTTTTTCCTGGGTGCTAAAATAGAACTCCGGGAGTTGGTGATGGACAGGGAGGCCTGGCGTGCTGCGATTCATGGGGTCGCAAAGAGTCGGACACGACTGAGCGACTGAACCGACTAACTACTAAAATACTTCATAGACTTTGACCGTGTAGTCTCACTTCTAGGACAATATTTAATCCAGATTATTTAAAAGTGAAAATGAAAGTTTTCCCAAATGTCCAGCCAAAAAGAAAACAGTTCAGTAAATTATTCTACTTTGTTGGAAAGGAAAATTATGGTCGTTGAAATTATGCTTTACAGGTTTTGATAACAAGCTTATTATTATAGTAAGTGCAAAATATATTTTAAAGCAAGGTCTTTCAATGTGACCTCAAATCTATGGAAAACTAAACAAATGGAGGCCCAGGGTCAGAGGAGCCTGCAGGTTTGAGGTCATGACAGAAACGGGCTCTGGGAGCCCCACAGAACCTCCCGAGCCCCTTCCCAGCTTGCTCGTCTTGTCCCAAAGCCCGGGGAGGGACCCTGCCAGGTGGTCACATGTTCACGCGTTTTTAATAAAGGGTGTAAATCTCTGCCAGTCTTCCCCTCGTGTGTATTGCCAGGATCCAGCTATGGAAGAGCTAAGTTTAATGAGACATATTTGCTGGGTTATAGTCAGCTTCTCGGAGAAGGCAATGCCACCCCACTCCAGTACTCTTGCCTGGAAAATCCCATGGATGGGGGAACCTGGTGGGCTGCCATCTATAGGGTCACACAGAGTCGGACACGACTGGAGTGACTTAGCAGCAGCAGCAGTCAGCTTCTGTCCGGGCGTAGCAGTGGCTTCAAGGCAGCCCATCCTGCTCACCATGCTGACTCCTCAGGTGTGGGGACGTCAAGATAAAGGGTTAGTCTTCTAGGCCTTGTGAACAAGTGCGTGGGCCCCATGCTGGAAGGATGCAGTTAGCAAAGGAGGAAAAAGGGTGGAAATCTGTCGAGCCAGAAGCTGGTCTGGGGGACGTTTCCCCAACCATCACATGGGTAAACTCTAAGAGGAGAACCAAGTCCTCTTAAAAGGAAAGTTTGCCTTCTCAGGTTAAACTCAGTGGCTGAGCACATGTAATTAAAAACATGCCATGGGAGCTTCCTTGCACTGGTGCAATGGTTAAGAATCTGCCTTGCAATACATGGGACTTGGGTTCAATCCCTGGTCCAGGAAGATCCCACATGCTGCTGGGCAACTAAGCCGGTGCCCTGGAGCTGTGAGCCCAAGCTCTGCAGAGCCCGCACCCGGCCACTGGAGAGTCTCTGCGGCGCAGCAGAAGTCCCAAGCGCTGCAACCAAGACACGGCCAAATAAACAAATAAAGCAATTAAGTTTTAAAAATCACATATACAAATGTGTCATAGATATATATCTTCTCTCTGGATGGATAGATGGAGGGATAGACTGAATTCTGTCTGGATACATATTCTATGTCAAATAGTTTCAATATAAACAATTACGTGTATAGTAGATAGATGTGTATATGTACATATTGAGGAGGAAATGGCAACCCACTCCAGTATTCTTGCCTGGAAAATTCCATGGACAGAGGAGCCCGGAGGGCTACTGTCCATGGGTGGCAAAGAGTCAGACACAGCTGAGCGACTGAGCGCATATGTAGGAAAGTATGTATAATTACTCTGACTGAAATTCCATGGAATATAACTTATCCAGATTCCTACTCTACATGGCACACAATCAGCAGCGCTCCCTAAACCCCCGTTACCATCCCCGTGTACTGCTCTCACAGGCTCACATAAACCCACCAGGAAACACTTGCATTCTCTGCTCAAATGACAGGAGAGGTTTGCATCAGAGAAGATGCAACTTATACCCCATGAATCAATCAACGACAAGCTGGTGAACAAGCATTGACAACTCAGGGACTGCGTGAGATGAGTGGCTGCCCTGGACATTCAAATGCCCTGAATTATTGGGGTTTATACATGAGAGAAATCTAATGAGATTTTCCCAAATTTGACCACAGTCTTAATGTACATGACATTTCCAGGAAGTTGGGAAGCTGAAAGAAATTGTCTAAACTATCAATTGAAAAGAAAAGAGAGGGAAAAAAAAAAAAAGTTTGATCTACCATGCTAAAGGAAAGTGACTCATTTGTCTATTCTATGTAGAAAATATTTTGCAAGATCATGTTAAATTAAGAATCACTGAAGAGTCCACAGATTCATTTTGATATTTGGCAAAACTAATACAATTATGTAAAGTTTAAAAATAAAAAAATATTTAAAAAAAAATCAAAAGGATTATATGAATGTCAGGCAGCTAATACATGATTTGGGTGGGGGGAGATTTGTGAGGCTTCTGGCCTTGATCATTATTTACAGATTTTGTAATTGGTGTTATATCTTGTCATTACACATATGTATTTTGTATCTAACTTACATTTGTCATTTCATTGTCTTCCTCAAAGATTTTTCTTTCCCCTCGCATCAGCAGTGCCTAGTAGGTGATGAAACAGTCAGGAAAAGACGCCTCTCTCCCTAGGGAGTTAAACGAGAGGACACGTGACTTGGATAAAGTGAGCTGTCGTTGGTCCAGACCAGGTGGACAGACGTGACGGTGAGCAGGACGTGTTGGAAGAGAAAGAAGAAGGAGCTGGAACCGCTTGCCCAGATGAGGTCCAAGAGGGGAGCTGGGATCCGGACGTGTGATCAGAATGACGTGCACCAGGGCAGAGGTTAGGGCCGGGTCTCAGTGATGCCAGGCTCCGTGGTGACTCTGGACGTCGGGGGGCTCGTGTGTAGAGGCGATGGTATTGGAGATAGGACCGGGGTTAGGATGGCTTGTGCACAGGGACCTACGCCGCCTTGGATGCAGGTCGGAATTATGGCCAAGAAGGACATCATTGTCCAAAAGCCAAGGTATCTGGGAGGCCAGGAGGAAGTCACATGGCAGAAAAGGAAGAGGAAAACTTTTCTCAAGGGAACAGAAGACTTGAAAGAAAAACAGTGTTTTGATGCTCTTGTTTTATGAAGAAAAATGGCACGTTGCCTGGAGGTGAAATGAACACTCTTTCCTCCTCTGAACCTACAGCAGCAGGAAGGATCCCAGGAGAAGCTTGGTGTTCAAGTCACATCCTCCCCACCCTGTTCCAGTCTCAGCCATAGCAGCAGTGGACAGAGGGCACCATGTGAACAGCTGGAAGGCTGACTGCTCAGACCACCCCTGAGCTCCGCGAGCACTGGGGGAGCCTAGAGTCAGGGCTGCAGAGGATGGAGGCCCCCTCGGAATAGCTCATCCTGAAAGTGAAAGCCCAGCAGATTGGCTGTTTACAAACACACACAGGGGCCAGCTCTTCTAGACCTGACCCTTTCTTCAGGAAAGATCAAAATCCAAATATCCTCCCCTTACTGTGGCCACGGCGATGATGCTGGAGATACTGCCCATCAACATATAACGAAGCCTGCATAGCCATTCTCATGGCTCCCTGCCTTCATCTGCTCAAAGGAAAAGACACATCACCTCTTAACGGGGAGGTAGGATGTCTCCACACTAAAGGGTAAACTCCCTTCTCTGAGACTTCACTTTGTATCTGCTCTACTGGAAAGAACTGCCTCTTTGCTCAGTGAATGGATGAAGGATTTCCATCTGTCCGCCCCCACGGTGCAGGGGGTACGAAACCCCTGTAGCGTCACAAATGGGCTAATGAGCCCGCTCTGCCTCCAGGCTGCACCCCACAGAGTTAATGCTGTCAGAGGCGGGGCACCCTTCAGCGGCTCTGCGGGTGCAGGGGGACGATGACTGGGGACAAGGACAGTATTTTTCAATTACTCATCCCCTGTGTGTGCTTCCCTGCGCTGTCTGGGTGCCTGGTCCCCCTTTCCACACCCTTCCACTGTTTCTTCCTCTAAAGTCTCTCTTGGTCTGATTCTCCAAAGAAACATAAAAACACTACAATACAATACAGTAAAGTTCTGTGCAATGAGGCAAGCTACGAATACACTTTTTAACATTTTTCTGACAGCCACATTAAAAAAAATGAAACAGGCAAAATGGATTCCAATAGTATTTTATTTAACTCAGCATATCAAAAATACTACTGTTAAAACATGTTGTTGCTGTTCAGTTGCTAAGTCGTGTCCAGCTCTTTGTGACCCTGTGGACTGCAGCACGCAGGGCTTCCCTGTCCTCCACTATTACTCGAGCTTGCTTAAACTCATGTCCATTGACTCAGTGATGCCATCCATCCATCTCATCTTCTGTCGTCCCCTTCTCCTCCTACCCTCAATCTTTCCCAGCATCAGGATATTTTCCAATGAGTCAGTTCTTCACATCGGTGACCCAAGTATTGGAGCTTCAGCTTCAGCATCAGTCCTTTCAATGAATATTCAGGATTGATTTCCTTCAGGATTGACAAGTTTGGTCTCTACAGTCCACGAGATTCTCAAAAGTGTTCTCCAGCCCCACAGTTCAAAAACATCGATTCTTCAGTGCTCAGCTTTCTTTATGGTCCAGCTTTCATCCCATGCGTGACTTCTGGAGAAACCACAGCTTTGACTATGGACGTTTGTCAGCAAAGTGATGTCTCTCCTTTTAAACATGCTGCTTTTCATTTCCTGCCTGCTGTTACGCTCCACAGTGATTTTGGAACCCAAGAAAATAAAATCTGTCACTGCTTCCAATTTTCCTCCTTCTATTTGCCATGAAGTGATGGGACCAGATGCCATGATCAAAGAACATGCAATCAATATAATAATTATTAATGAAACACTTCTTATTTTTTTTCATATGAAGTCTTTGAACTCCAGCACACGTTTCAAACCTGCAGCACGTCTCAGTCTTGCTCAGCCCTAGTTCAAGGGCTTGGCAGCCTCACAGGCCTCAGGCATACTCATCACAGCCCTCTGCTCAAGAACTTCCCCGACTTGCTGTGTCCTCTGTGGCTTGTAGAGTCGATCACCCGGGTTAAATCCTGCCATAGCTCCTCTTGGCTACCTTGGGAAAGCTGCTTCGCATCTCTGAGGACAGTTTCCTTATCTGTAAAAATACCATGACACCAGGATGCAGCCTGTGGTCCTGATGTGGCATGGCCCTCATCTCGTAAGAGGCGCTGAGTCTGGGCTCCCCAAGCCCGTTGTGGGACTGCGGGGCTGCTCCAACCACAGCCGCGGGTTTGAAAGCAGCTCTTCTGCACTTTTCTTGTTTGCCCATTCCTGTTCCCAACTAACCTTAAAAGAATTTAGTTACAGGAATGAGATCACGGGGCCACTTAACCTAACTCCTGACGGATGCGCCACTGGACACACACCATGCCTTGCTTAACCTGTTGATTCTTTTCCTAGATTGAAAGAAGTGAGGATGGAGAATTAATAAAGCTTTTGTCAGCAATGACCTTTAAGTGCTTATTAATAAAATAGTAAGTACTAATTTTCTATTTTTCAAGAATGAGTTGCCATCCACCATGGGGGCTATACTGATATCATTGACCACATAAAAAGCTGAAGACAGGAATCTCTGAAAAGCATCAGCTACTACCTCAAAATTTATTTTCAGAATACTGCCCCCAAATAAGGATTTAACACTTTCAGCTGCACATTGTATTTTTATATGACTCTGTGTGGTACGACTTTTTATCTAAATCAAATAGCTGTTCTTCTCAGTTAATTTCACTTATTTTATATTACACAAGGACTTCCCTTGTGGGTCAGTTGGTAAAGAATCTGCTTGCAATGCAGGAGACCTGGGTTCGATTCCTGGGTAGGGAAGATCCCCTGGAGAAGGAAATGGCAACCCACTCCAGTGTTCTTGCCTGGAGAATCCCATGGACAGAGGAGCCTGGAGGGCTGCACAGTCCAGGAGGTGGAAAAGAGTCGGACACGACTGAGTGACTAACACACACACGGTATACACGATTCTGGGCATATACCGAAAACAAAGAGAAGCGTACACCAAAAATAAGGAGAAGGCTCTGTGGATTGACTCTGTAAACAAGCAAAAAATGAGCAGAGAATCAAGTAAAGAAAGACTGGCTGTCCACCCAGCAGTCCCCTTAGCAATCCTGTAGGCAGACCACGTGGGCAAGACAACCTCTGAAGACAGACCGTGAGAGGCCAGCAAGTCTGTGTGGAAATGATGCGGAATCCTCCTTCCTGATGATTTTCTGAGGTTCTTTCTCCTCCTTTGCTTTAAAAGCCGTCTTCATGGCCAAGCAGAATCTTGGGAGCTGGTTTGGGACACAAGCCTGCCTTCTCCCCAGGCTTGCCGGCTCCCTGAATGAAGCTACCTTTCCCTTCCACCAACCTTGCCTCTTGAGTATTGGCTTTCTGAGCAGGGTCGACAAAAAACAGTCACAACTTAAAAGCTGAATGTTGTTTTATTCAGTGGTGATTTTTAGGACGTTGAGCTTGGGAAACAGCTCTCCCCTGAAAGAGCTGTTCTGAGGAAGTGAGGGGAGGAGCCAGGTTATGTAGAAGTTTTCAGCAAAGGGCAGGTAATCTTAACATCAAAAGATGATTGTGAATTTAAGAAAAAACTGACACCCCAAGTTAAGGAATTTAGTGCGTTTCTTTGCCTGGGAACGTCTGAGGATCTGGGTTCTCTGAAGTCACTCCTTTCACAGGCATCTCCACTCTGCGGGGCCGGCATCCTGGGTCTGTCACCTCCTGAGTTCCTCAGTGCTCACAGTAGGGAGTGGCTGCAGCCTAAAGTTGCCTGATCGCAGGCGTAAGCACCCCTCTCCTCGCTCAGTTCCCTTAGGGCTCGCGGGTTCACATGGAGAGCCTGAGCCCCTGATGACTGTGCCACACTTGCTCACGATGTGTCAGGAACAGCCTCTCTCTAAGCAACTAGCAGCCCAACCTGAACCTGAGTTTGGCAGCAGTTTGTGGGTGTGTCTGGGGGTCGAGACTCCAGGACAGACCTCATCCATCCACCCCAGGCCACTGAACACCATCACACCCCCCATGACTGACCCCCTGGCACCCCTCCCCCATCTGCTCTCATGCCCCATCAAGCCGGTCCTCTCCCCTCCTGCCACACCCCTCTCCCCTGAGCTTCTTCTCAGCCTAGTGAATTCCCACAATTTCTCTTCTCATTGAGGATTTCACTGAACCCTCCTAAAACCAAGTTCCCTTGCTGAGCATCTGATTAACCTCTCTATCGAAAACTATGCCCTTTCCTGTCCTGCTCCTGTTCTCCTACAGATTGAGGAGTACAAAGGAAAGGGGATGAAACCAGGCAGGTCCCTGTGGGCTTCCTGGGCACAAAGCCCCTCCTTGTCCCTGCTTCCTGTCTGTAGAAAAGGCTATAGTCCCCCAGGCTTTCCCTGGGTAACAAAGGGCAGACTAGAGCACTTACAAAACCGGAAGTGTGAGGGTGCAGGCGCAAAGGAGAAGCAGTCACGCCGCAACAGCAAGGACAGCAGCTCAGCAATAGCAGCCCCAGTGCTTCCTGGAGGGGTTCCCGCGACAACCCGACACGTGTCTTTTGAGCAGTGGCTGCCCGCCCTCCTTGCTTGACACCTGCCGTAAAGGCTAACTTCCCGTCCCACAACCCCACGTCAGGTTTGGGAAGGCTTGCCAAGTTCTATTAACATATGTTTCAGAGTCTGGCGGATTCCATGTTACAAATTAAGAATGACTGAATGAGTGATGTGCATAGGACTTGGAAAACTCGTGCTTGCATTTATCATTTAGGAAGAATGTTCTTGACTCAGCCTCTCAGTCGTCACGAAACACAGGAATCCAAGCAGCTGCGACGCTGGAGACAGAGCAGTCGCTGGTGCAACACAGCTGTGCAGCTCTGGTGTGTGCAGGTTAGTGCAGACCCCGCAGGGCACAGCCCCTGGCAAGACTGCCTTCACCCCCAATGCCAGCTGCTAGCCCACCAGGTCTCCTGCGCTGCCAGCCAACTGGCTACACACCTGAGGTTTCATGATCCTCTCAGTTTCAATAATTCACTAGAATGACTCAGAAAACTCCAGAAAGCTGTACACTTATGATTCAGTTTTATTATAGAGGAAACAAATCAGAACCAGCCACGTGAAGAGACTGCAGGAGAGGGACACGATTTTCCTCTACCCTTCCAGGTCCTGGCTGGTCTAGTGATTAAATTGGCATGAGACAGGTTAACACGAGAAAAATCAAGCAAAAGTTTAACAGCATTTAACATGGGAAAGACCCAGAAAGACCAGGTAAGGCCTCAAAATGGACTAAGCCCTCACATTAAACACCATCTTCAGACTAAACAAGAGGGGACTCTGAGGGCAGTGTTTGGGACTTCAAAGAGGGGACGAAGGCAATTGATGTGGAGACAAAAAAAAAAGAAAGGTTTCTGTGTCCCATTGTCTCTCCAAGGCCCAGTAAATATTTGTTTATCAGACTTTTGCTTTTCTAGGAGTTATCTAGTTAGCATAAGCTCAGATGTGGTCTCTGTACCCACCATGAATAACAAAGACATCTACTCCTATCAGTCAGGAAACCCAAAGGGTTTAGAAGCTCCCTCCCAGCACCTGGGGACAAAGGCTAGATGCATTATTTATTATGCATGTCAGTTATTCAAAATGCATTGGAAATGGAGTTCTTGTTCACTGCCATTTCTAGTAAATCAAGAATTATTACCATCTCAGTTCTCTCTAAAATTATGAAATAAACGTTTTACAAGGGCGCACACATTTCGCATGCATTCAGAGAGCGTTCCCCAAGTGTCCGGGAGGACAGAGCTCCCATAAGGTGAGAGAGGGCGAGAATGTCCCATAAGGTGAGAGAGGGCGAGAATGTTGCATCAGTTCAGTAGATGGAGATAAGGAGGGCGGGGATTCACTCATGCAGTTGTTGAAAACACAAAACAATCATTACGGTATAAAAATTTTGGCAATGGAAAGAGAATTTTGAGCCTAAGGATAATTTTTCAAGTTGTCTACATTGATACCCAGTGACTAAGCGTCGCTTCACAGGTAACAAAGTGGCATTTCCCATAAATTAGTAAGATGACGAGCCCTGCGGTCCCTGCTACTATTTTGTTTCACTGTGACCATATCACAAGAAAGGCAAAGCAAGAAGACTTTGTGCCGGAAACCTGCAGTTTTCCCCCAGAATTACTGCAGTTTAGAGTCTTGATTTTCTGTTAAAGTGGAAAGTTGCATTAAAAAAAAAAAAAAAAAAACCTCCATTACTTAGAGGCTTCCTGGCAAGGGAGGAAATTTCAGACTTATGACCTTGATGATTTAATTAACCTGTGAAATGTCTAAGTGCCTCCAGGACCTCCTTTATTTTTATCCTAAGGCCTCTATCAAACCACTTTTGGCATGAAACTCTAGTTTCTGTGGCACAACACTTCCCGATTTATAACTTTGGCTTTTGAGAGAAAATAAGTAAAGCACTTTCCTGAAGTTCTTCTGGACTTGAGTTCCACTTTAAAGGAAGCTTTCTCGCTGCGTGAATATCCTTCAGAAGAAGAAACCAGTTCTGCACCTAAGGTGTGCTGGGGTGCATACACCTTATGTGGAATTTTTATAAACTGCAATGTCAAGTAATCTCATCAAATAATCTCAAATGTGGCTTCATTTCTAAGCATGGGATGTATCTGGGCAGAGTGGTTGCAGGAAGGGGGACCCCTTCCAGGGCCCGAGAGTGTGCGCCTGTCCAACACTCAGAAAGGAATTATGCAAGGAGACACGCGGGCTGACAAAGCATGAGACTTTATAGGGAAGGGCGCCCGGGCGGAGAGCAGGAGGCCAGGGGAGTCCAGGAGGTTTGCTCTCCACGTGGCACGCTGTCCTGAGTTTTGTGGTGATGGGGTTAGTTTCTGGGTTGTCTCTGGTCAGTCCTCTTGCTTCGCCCGTAGTTGGTCTGGATTCCAGCGTGAAGAACTCTGGGAGATTGGCAGGACATGTGAAGGGCTGGTGTCTCCTCCCCTCCTGGCCCGTCCCGAATTCTCCCAGTTGTTGGTGGCAGCACCGTGTTCCTTATCTGGACCTCCTGTCGTGTGACAGCTTGGCAAGTGGTCATCACTGGGCATGGCCCGGGCAGGGGGTTTCGGTCAGCAGTTCCCTAACAGAATCAGGTAAAATACCAGTGATCACCACCGTGTTACGGCCTCTCTTCATCTTTACCTCCAGCCACGAGAATTCAAACAAAAACAAAACTGTTTTGCTATTATTGATGGTTTTCTTCAACATTTCTTTTGAAATAACTGAGATCAGGAAAGACAGACAGGCACAGCAAAGAGGAGGTGAGCGTGGGATTTACTTTTGTCTCTGAGCGGAGCGGAGGTGGAAGGGCACGGAGCTTCTCACCTGCATCGAGCGGGAGCCAAAGGGCTCAGAGCTGCTCGTTGTGTGTGTCAGTAGCTGAGTCGTGTCTGATTCTTTGCTGCTCCATGAACTGTAATCCACCAGGCTCCACGGAGTTCTCGGGCAAGAATACAGGAGTGGGTTGCCATTCCCTTCTCCAGGGGATCTTCCTGACCCACGGATTGAACCTGGGTCTCCTGAACTGCAGGCAGCTTCTTTACTGTCTGAGCCTCCAGGGAAGCCGGCTGACACGTTGAGCGGTGGTTTGTTTACGCACATCTCAGAAGGACGTCCAAGAAGATGGGCCATTTCAGAGGAGCACTGCTCTCTTGTGAAAATCTTGTAATTTAAGCAAAGCTCAAATCGGGCCCAAAACAAAAAACTTGCCTTGAAACTTGCCTTGAAACTTGCCTTGAAACACCCTGCAAGGCTGCTCATCTTCTGACAAGTGGAAGAAGCCACAGAGGAGCGGGGAGCCGTGCAAAACCCGGTCCTGGGAGAAGCCCGGCTTGTGGCTTCGAGCGGGCAGGGGAAGAGAAGCAGCTTCTCTGAGTGGTGCCGCCCTTTGCCCAGCGGCTGGGGTTTCATGTGACGCCCCCAGGCAGGTGTGCCATCCTGACATGCCCAGGTGACTCCACTGGCTTTCCACTGTGCCCACTTGTTACCAAACACAAGTTCACGTGCCAAGAAGCACGGTGAGGCCAAACTGAAATGGCAGAGTCTGGAGCAAAGTTTTACTGCAGGGCCAGGCAAGGGCCGTGGGCGACTCATGCTTCAGAAACCCTCATTCCCTGATGGCTCGGGAGTGGCGGAGGCGTTCACAGACAAAATCTGGGGTGAGGGCTGGAAGCCTGTGTAACTTTCCTGATCCTTCAGTGGTAAAGCCACAGGGCCATTGTACGGGGATCTTGTCCTCAGCCTGGACTTACCTTCCAGGTGGGAGGCCTCAGTTCCTGCAGAAGAACTCAAAGATACCCTTACATACATCCCTTGACGAAGAACCAGGACCCTGCATTAATCACTGCACGACTGTTTCCTGACTATTCCTCCTTGTCTCTGTACCCCCTCCCTTCCCTGATTAGCAGCTGTTTGAAGCTGCCCTTTGGAACTCAGGGAAGGCCTGGGAGGCTGCATGAAGCCTGTTTCCTACAAACAAGAAATGAGGGACGCGGAAAGGATTTGTACCCGGAGGGCGCTGCCGGCTTCACTCTCTGCTGTCACAGGATCCGTGTGCAGGCTGTCCTTGTCTTCCAGCCCCTGATTCTTTTTAAAACTTCAAAGGGTGAACCATATCTTTGAAATTGTGGGAAGTTTTCCTTCCTGGAGTAAGTCTGACTGTAATACAAGTCTTAGTATTCAGTACACAGGGAGGACGCCTCCCGCGTCTGGCAACCCATCTGGCTGGGCTGCTTTCGTGTCAGAAGAAGCTCCACACGCCCTCCTGCCTCCTCGCCTTCCCAATCAGGCTGCTCTCAAACACCATCAATAATCTGGAAAGTGTCTCGTCTATGACCACGGGATTTATCAAATTCATAAGAGACAGGCTTGAATTACTGCCTTTCAAGAGATTTTTGTCAAGAAGTGGAAGTAGGATGTAAGATTTCTCTGCACAGAAATCCTTGTGCCGTTCAGAGTCTGCTCTCAAGCGCTCACTTGAACTTCGCACACACACTTGGCCTTGCAGGAGACAGAGAAGGGCTGGTCTGGGGACAGTTGGCAGGGGAGGTGTAATGCACTGCTCGGCCCGCTCAGCGAGTTCTGCTGACATACGGGCAGGTAAGCAATGTGATTAAAAGCTGTCAGCATGTTGAGTGCGGCTGTGAAGACTTCTGTGGAACAGAGGCTTATCCTGCTTCAGGAACATCAGGGCTGCCCCTCTCGGATCTCTGCAGACAAAAGTCCGGAAGAAAAGAGTGAAAGTGTCTTCCCATTTCTCCTTGAAAAGGAATCTGGGGCTTCTCCCGGCAAGATGGAGAGGATGAACGTTTCCGTGTGCACCTCACTGAGTCTGCTGCGACCCGGATGCGTGCATGCTGCTGATGCAGGTAGATTGCGCCCATGCAGGGTGCGTGGATGGTGAGCCTGCGCCTTGGGGCCTGCAGAACAGCCAGTGCTGCAGGCGTCCAGGTCACCTCTGCCTCGTGCATCCAGGCTTGGGACGGAAGAAGCTGGCGGGGGAGCCTAGATGTCCCCCCACATGGCTGCAATGAGCCCCTGGCACCCACCAGGGTGGTCTCAGAGCCAAGCAGGAAGGCAGCTCTTCCTCTCACAGGGCTGTACCAGGAACTGCCCTCTCCCCTCTCCGGCGTGTTGTCAGTGGAGACGCGGTGCTTTGAGTTTAGAGCAAGTTCACGCCCCAAGGCCCAGGAGTCTTGATTAAAAGTGTCACTCAGCCCCCGCTGCTCCGTGCCCCCGTCGCCTTGCCTAGTGAGGTTGCTCAACTCCCCGAGACATTGATTGACATCAGTCCTGCTTTGAAAATGACCAGCTGTGAAATATCAAAGCTAGAGAGCTTCCATCTGGGTGACAGTGTTCCAGCCAGGGCCTCTCCTGCGAGGGAGGCATCTCTCCAAGTTTTGCACAGGGGCCTCCAGACCCAAAGACCACCACCCACCCCACCCCACCGCCCTCCATCTGGCAGAGCTCTGATAGCTCCCTGTGCTGCCTGTGGGCGTGAACAGGCAGCTTCGGTTCCGGTCTTGGGACGAAGTTCCAGGAGGCCTCGTTTGTTTTCTGGGCTCCCAAGACCAGCGTCGGCAGTCCTGGCAGGGGCATTTCAGGTTACAAAACACTCTCCCACGTGCCCCCTGAATTCGTCTTGCTGGGACTCCATCCACTCTGCACTGGCAGAGACCCGTGTTCTTGCCCCCTGGCCCCACGGCTGGCCACCCCTCCCCTGATCCGTCCCATCCTTTGGGGGTCGCCGCAGGCAGCCTCCCTCTTCCCAGGGGCTGGGGTGGGTGTCCTCAGGGAAGCAGGGCCTCTCCTCCTCCTCTGAAGGCGCCCCGCCCCTGGGGAGAGCCCAAGGCAAATCCAGCAGAGGGCCAGAGTGTGGGTACCCGGGGGGTGGGGCACGGATCAGGGCCCCCCTTCCCTCCTGACCTGTCCTCAGAAGATTCCAGGAGCCCCCTCTGCCCCCGGCAGACAATGCTTCATTCCTAAGGAGAAGAATAAAGAAACCAAAATTGTGTTTCGATCATAAACATAAAATAAAATGAATAACAATAAACCACGAAAGGAAAAAAAGCAGACTGGAAAATTAAGATCTATAAATGCGCAATGATGTACGATGAGAAGCTCTTTAGTCAATAGAGAGCAGAACAGACTGCTGGGACTTTGCAGGAGGCTGAGCCCAGAGGAGAGGCTTTCCGTGGTAACTCTGCGGTTTGGAAACTCAAGCTGCCTAGCTCAGCTGTTAGTGGCAGATTCAGCTCTTTATGGAAAGGACTCTGGTTTTGTCATTACTGTCATTTTTAGCAAGTGATGCACACATGTAAGAAAGTATAAAGAAAAGGCATATTTTAAAGAAATATATTTTAAAGACCTGTAATGCCGTAACCCAAGGGTAAGCACTGTTAAATTCATCTGCATGTTCTGCTGGGCTTATGCACATAGATTTACATAATTGAAATTATACTGCATGTGCAATTTTATATCCTGATTTTTTTCGACTTCATATTGTGCAGTAAAATTTTTTACATGTCGTTGACAATTTTCAAGAAGCATTTTCATGATAGTACATTTATCTGTTGTGTGATCTCAGTTCAGTTCAGTCGCTCAGTTGTGTCTGACTCTTTGCTACCCCATGGACTGCAGCACGCCAGGTTTCTCTGACCATCACCAACACCCAGAGCTTACTCAAACTCATGTCCATTGAGTTGATGATGCCATCCAACCATCTCATCCTCTGTTGACCCCTTCTCCTCCAGCCTTCAGTCTTTCCCAGCATCAGGGTCTTTTCCAATGAGTCAGTTCTTGACATCAGGTGGCCAAAGTATTGGAGTTTAAGCTTCAATATCAGTCCTTCCAATGAATATTCAGGACTGATTTCCTTTAGGATGGACTGGTTGGATCTCCTTGCAGTCCAAGGGACTCTCAAGAGTCTTCTCCAATACCACAGTTCAAAAGCATCAATTCTTTGGTGATCAGCTTTCTTTATAGTCCAACTCTCACATCCATACATGACCACTGGAAAAACCATAGCCTTGACTAGGTGGACCTTTGTTGGTAAAGTAATGTCTCTGCTTTTGAATATGTTGTCTAGGTTGGTCATAACTTTTCTTCCAAGGAGTAAGCGTCTTTTAATTTCATGGCTGCAGTCACTATCTGCAGTGATTTTGAAGCCCAAAAAAATAAAGTCTGACACTGTTCCCATTGTTTCCCCATATATTTGCCATGAATTGATGGAACCAGATGGCATGATCTTAGTTTTTTGAATGTTGAACTTTAAGCCAGCTTTTTCACTCTCCTCTTTTTCTTTCATCAAGAGGCTTTTTAGTTCCTCTTCGCTTTCTACCATGAGGGTGGTATCATCTGCATATCTGAGGTTATTGATATTTCTCCCAGCAATCTTGATTCCAGCTTGTGCTTCCTCCAGCCCAGCGTTTCTCATGATGTACTCTGCACATAAGTTAAATAAGTAGTGTGACAATATACAGCTTTGACTTACTCCTTTCCTGATTTGGAACCAGTCTGTTGTTCCATGTCCAGTTCTAACTGTTGCTTCCTGACCTGCACACAGATTTCTCAGGAGGCAGGTCAGGTGGTTGGGTATTCCCATCCCTAGTGCAATATAATTATTCCCTATGGCTGGACATAAGATTTTTGCATTTTTTCACTATTATAGATAATATTAATTTGAGCACCTTTATGAAAAAGCCTTTGGTGGTCAATTTGGTGACTATTTCTTGGAAACAAATGCTAAGGAAAGGAATTACCGAGTCAAATTATGTGAGTCAAAAAAGAATATGCCAGTTAGTTCTTACGTGACAGAAGCAAGCTGACGGTATTCTTCCCTGATAGGCAATAACTATTGTCACTATTTTTAAACTTTTCTAATTTAGTGAGTAACAAATATCTCACCACTGTGATAAATTGTCTGTCCCTAATCACCAGCGAATTTGAATAATTTTTAAGTCGCCTTATCAATAATCTCCTTGTAAATAATCTGCTCATTTCCTTCAACCACTTTTCAATTAAGGAAAACAAAAGAAAGACTATTAATTTCTCTAGAGTTTTTGTCACTTAGGAAGTTAACTCTTTGTTTGGCATATTTGTAGCCATCCTCTTCCCTAACTCCTGCCCCTCAGTTATAAACCCACTCTATGCTTTTCAAATAATGTTTTGAATATTTGTTTAGCCATATCCAGAAGAAAATCATCTTCTTATGATTTCTCTTAACGTTTACAAGCTTCAAAGAAAAAAAGAAACATCAAACAAGAAATTCCACTCCTTCAGATATCAGGTAATAGTTTCCTCCATTTGCCCCCCTTCTCTGCACTGCATTCTTGAATTTATTTTTGGTGTAATCCTGAACGGTAAGCACCCAGAGCCCCCTCCCTCGCCCTTTATTTTTCAGAATAAGAACTGCCTTGGTAGATCGCATGGACCAGCTGTCTCTCCCTGCCTGATCAGCAGTGGCTCCCTGATTAAACAGGAACTCAAAGCCAGTCGGGTCCATCTGTGAAAAGCCCTTCCTGTTTCTCTGATCTCTGCCTTCTTCCAAACACATCCTGCTATTCCAGTTTCTACAGGATTACAGCATCTGAATGCTCCAAAATGGCCCCAGCTGTTCTCACCTGCTCATTACTCAAATGCATTTCTCTGAATAACAGAGTGTAAGCCACTGTGAGGTGGGCCGGCAGCTGAGAAACCAGCGTGCTGCCCCTCCCCTTCACAGGATTTGCATTTTTACAATCCCCTGCAATCCCATGGGGTGGAATACCGGAGCAAAGAGGCCTGGGGCCACCTAGCCCAGGTCCTAAAGTATTCCCCACTCCAGGGAGGATTCTGGCACCCCGCCTGCCCCCTGCCCTGGCCCCCCAGGGTCCCCATCCTTAGGGATTCTCATGTGACTCTCAAGGACTTCCCCCCAAAAGACCTGAGTCCTCCAGGGCCACAGGGAGCAAGTCACAGGGAGCAAGTCACAGGGAGCAAGTCACAGGGAGCAAGCCTGCATGAGCAGAGTCTTGAGTCTGTGGGCCAAGTGTGAAAACAGCCTCCGGGCAGGGCCTCTCAGGAGGCAGGCACTCTCGGACCACTTTTTCTCCTTGGATCTATCTCCTAAGGATGGTGTGTCCTAAAGTGACGCCTTCTAAGGACCAGACCATAGCTTTAGCATCTTTCTTTATTCAGACCGTGCATTGTATATGTCCCAATAAGGAAGCTGGGCTGGGGAAATTTCATTTCTGATACAGAAGGTGGCAGGAATTGACTGTAAGCAGGTGAAGACATTTGAGGAAATAATAACCTCTAAGGATCCTGGAAGTGTGCGTTTTCATCAGGGAACCCTGTGGGCACTCCCTTAAAAAGTCAGAGTGAAAAGCACACTTCATCTGTGTGCGTCTTCCAGTAATAACATGATAAAGTCTGTGACTATTGGAAAGACAGACAAAGCTGTTAAAAAAAAAAAAAGGAAAAGAGACTATATCCTGCATACATTTTAAAATCAATTCATAAAATGAAGATTCAGGATTGACCAGTGATTATTCCACGAACAATTTTTCTTGAAAGTTTTAAAAGCTGACATTCTGAGAGGAACACAGAAATCAGAGGGCTTCTTTGCCATCGTGTGTAAGCAACTGAAAACAACACAGCACTCGACTTTCAACTCCAAGGGACAAGGGCTGCGACTCCCCTCCAGCCTGCTGTCCCTGGTTCCAGACGCTGACTTTGCTGTTGTTCAATTGCTAGGTCATGTCTGACTCTCTCTGACCCCGTGGACTGCAGGACTCCAAGCTCCTGTGTCATCCACCGTCTCCTGAAGTTTGCTCATACTCACGTCCATAGAGTCAGTGATGCCGTCTCACCCTCTGTCATCCCCTTCTCCTCCTGTCTTCCGTCTTTCCCAGCATCAGGGTCTTTTCCAGTGAGTTGGCTCTTGGCATCAGGCGACCAAAGTATTGGAGCTTCAGGTTCAGCTAGTCAGGCACAGACCACGTGCTTGATAAACATCGCTGAATGGGTAGGAAGCAGCATCCTGGCAGCCTTCAGCTTGCCATTGACAGGACTCTCCAATCTGCGACTTGGCGTCTCCAGCAGGGGAAAGGGAGCGGAGTGCTCGCTGTTTCAGTCTGATGATGCCGGAGCCCATCCCAGCCCCACGTCGACCTCCAGCCCCAGGAACACTTGGGGTGGCAGGCCCGGCTCTCCGGGGCCCTCCCTACAGACAAGGCACAGGGGAGTGTGGGAAGAGCGCTTTGCTGGGACATGCGGTCAGTGGGAGACTGGGGTGACAGCTGGCTTCGTGGACTGGTGGCCCCTACAGGGTCTGGAGTTCTAGCTTGGAATCTGTGGCGCCTCCGAGCCACCCCTGGGACTCCAGCAAGGCGAGCCCCTGACAGGTGGCCGCTGTGGGTCCTGCCCCTTTCCCGCTCGGACCCCAAGTGCCGGGGGCTGTGCTGCAGCTGCAGGGCCAAGGTCTGCTCTGAGGAGGAGCTCCCCGCCAGGTTTTTGCTGGATGGGAACGGTGGTCAGACGTAGGGTGGTGCTTCCTGAAAGTTCTCCTAGAAGCTTGGCCCCCAGGGCAGCAGCATGGGGTGAGTGCCCTGGGGACCAGCTCTCGGGAACCTCCCACTCAAATACCAGCACTGCTTCCAGAACACTGGCTCCAGAAGGGGGTGCCAGCCACGAAATAAAAACCAGCATATTCACCAAACCGAGAAATTAGTATAGCGTTTTTCCCATTGAACTTATATATACATGCACATTTTTAAAATTAAGGTATACTTGGTGTATGATATTATTGAAGTTTCAGATGCACAGTGGAATTTTTAAAGGTTATATTCCATTTACAGGTATTATAAAATGTTAACTATATTACCTGTGAGGTACAATTCATCCTTGTTGCTTATTTCTTTCTTCTGTATTTATTTTTTTATTGAAGCATAGTTGATTTACAATGTTATGCTAGTGTTAGGTGTACAACAAAATGAATTAGCCGTATGTGTGTGTGTGCGTGTGTCTGTGTGCGTGTGTGTGTATGTGCGCGCACGTGCACGCACACGTGTGTGTGCGCGTGAGTATGTGTGCATGTGTGTGTGTGTGTGTATCCTTTTTCAGACTCTTTTCCCACACAGGTTATTACAAAGTACCGAGTACAGTCTCTTGTGCTCTTCGGTAGGTCCTGTGGTTGATCTGTTTATTACACAGCTTTTAAAAGAACTTGGCCCTGAGCCATCAGTGCAATCAGCTGGTGCTCAAACTCGCTGGGCACAATAGGCACTCATCTAGTGCCTGATTTGCTGAGTGTTGAGGGGCTCAGCATACACGGCTGCTTCCTCTCACAAGAAGTTCTCACAGCAACTGGGCCTCTCCCACCGTAACGAGCCTGGCTGCCACGGACAAGGGCCACTCTGCACGTACGGTCTCTGCTCCTGCAATTCCCTTCTTCCTCTCTGCCGGTCAGCCCAAGTCCTGAATGCTCAGCTCCAGTATAGGCCCATGTCTCAGAGGCTGCAGAGAAGGTGAAGCAGATACAGTGATCCTCCCTGGATTTCACCCTGTGTTTCCAAGGACACACCGTTTGGAGACAGCCTTGCGTGAACCTTCATATTTGATGTGTGACTTCTACAAACCCGAAGGCCAGTTCCTGATTAAAGCAGCAGCAGCAAAGATGCTCAGGTAGGCAGGAATCAATGCTAACATCCTTGACGTGATAAAATGTCTCTCAGTCTCAAAGCCAAGCTGGTTCCTGAAAAGAAACACCATGAGGCTCCAGGCTCACCATCTCTGTGTCTCTTGGCAACAGGAGCCACAGCAACCAGGCAGGAGAAAGCAAGGCAGGGACAAGGGAGCCTTCCTGTCTGTGGCTAAGTGCCTCCATAGCGAATCCAGGAGACCGAGGACAAAGCCAGCGGCACTAAAGCAAACCTACACGCACAAGCAAGGCAAATTCACTATCAGGTATAAAATTAGCATAATAACAAGCAGCTTTTGTGTGTGCAAACAATGACCACATAGAGGGGATGGTGGATTAGAGAACACCATTTAAACAGATAAAAAGACAAGATTAGGAAGAATAAACTTAACAAAACTGTGGACTCATGAAGAAATCTTTCAAATACCCTTCAGAAATAAAACTAGACTTGCCTCAATAGAAAGTCATGCTCTCTTTTCAGTTCTGTTCATTCAGTCATTCATTCATGTCCGACTCTTTGCAAGCCCATGGACTGCAGCACGCCAGGCCTCCCTGTCCATCACCAACTCCTGGAGCCTACTCATACTCATGTCCATTGAGTCAGTGATGCCATCCAACCAACTCATCCTCTGTTGTCCCCTTCTCTTCCCACCTTCCATCTTTCCCAGCATCAGGGTCTTTTCCAATGAGTCAGTTCTTCGCAACAGGTGACCAAAGTGTTGGAGTTTCAGCTTCAGCATCAGTCCTTCCAGTGAATATTCAAGACTGATTTCCTTTAGGATGGACTGGTTGGATCTCCTTGCAGTCCAAGGGACTCTCAAGAGTTCTCCAACACCACAGTTCTAAAGCATCAATTCTTTGGCACTCAGCTTTCTTCACAGTCCAACTCTCACATCCATACATGACCACTGGAAAAACCATAGCCTTGACTACACGGACCTTTGTTGGCAAAGTAATGTCTCTGCTCTTTAATATGCTATCTAGGTTGGTCATAGCTTTTCTTCTAAGGAGCAAGCGTCTTTTAATTTCATGGCTGCAGTCACCATCTGCAGTGATTTTGGAGCCCCCCAAAATAAAGTCTCTCCCTGTTTCCATTGTTTCACCATCTATTTTCCATGAAGTGATGGGACTGGATGCCATAATCTTAGTTTTCTGAATGTTGAACTTTAAGCCAGCTTTTTCACTCTCCTCTTTTTCTTTCATCAAGAGGCTCTTTAGTTCTTCATCTCTTTCTGCCATAAGGATGGTGTCATCTGCATATCTAAGGTTATTGATATTTCTCCTGGCAATCTGGATTCCAGCTTGTACTTCATCTAGTCCCACATTTCACATGATGTACTCTGCACATAAGTTAAATAAGCAGGGTGACAATATACAGTTTTGACGTACTCCTTTCCCGATTTGGAACCAGTCTGTTGTTTTTCCATTAGAACTGTTCCAGTTCTAACTGTTGCTTTCTGACTTGCAAAAAGATTTCTCAGGAGGCAGATCAGGTGGTCTGGTATCCTCACCTCTTGAGAGCTTTCCACAATTTGTTGTGATGCACACAATCAAAGGCTTTGACATAGTCAGTAAAGCAGAAGTAGATGTTTTTCTGGAACTCTGTTTTTCCGATGAGCCAGTGGATGCTGGCAATTTGCTCTCTGATTCCTCTGCCTTTTCTAAATCCAGCTTGACCATCTGCAAGTTCACAGTTCACCAACTGTTGTCGCCTTGGTTGGAGAATTCTGAGCATTACTTTGCTAGTGTGTGAGTTGATTACAATTGTGTGGTAGTTTGAACATTCTTTGGCGTTGCCTTTCTTTGGGATTGGAATGGAAATTGACCTTTTCCAGTCCTGCAGCCACTGCTGAGCTTTCCAAATTTGCTGGCATATTGAGTACAGCACTTTCACAACATCATCTTTTAGGATTTGAAATAGCTTGACTGGAATTCAATCACCTCGTCTAGCTTTGTTCGTAGCGATGCTTTCTAAGGCCCACGTGACTTCATTCCAGGATGTCTGGTTCTAGGTGAATGATCATGATTATCTGGGTCATTAAGATCTTTTCTGTATAGTTCTTCTGTGTATTCTTGCTACCTCTTCTTAGTATCTTCTGCCTCTGTTAGGTCCATACCATTTCTATCCTTTATCGAGCCCATCTTTGCATGAAATGTTCCCTTGGTATCTCTAATTTTCTTGAAGAGATCTCTAGTCTTTCCCATTCTGTTGTTTTCCTCTACTTCTTGGCACTGATCACTGAGGGAGGCTTCTTATCTCTCCTTGCTATTCTGTGGAACTCTGCATCAGATGGGTAAATCTTTCCTTTTCTCTCTGGCCTTTAGCTTCTCTTCTTTTCTCAGCTATTTTTAAGGCCTCCTCTGACAGCCATTTTGCATTTCTTTTTCTTAGGGATGTTCTTGATCGCTGCCTCCTGTACAATGTCATGAACCTCTGTCCATAGTTCATCAGGCACTCTGTCTATCAGATCTAATCTCTTGAATCTACTTGTCACTTCTACTGTATAATTATAAGGGATTTGATTTAGGTCATACCTGAATGGTCTAGGGTTTTCCCTACTTTCTTCAATTTCAGTCTGAATTTGGCAATAAGGAGTTCATGATCTGAGCCACAGTCAGCACCCTGTCTTGTTTTTGCTGACTTTATGGAGCTTCTCCATCTCTGGCTGCAAAGGATATAATCAATCTGATTTCGATATTGACCATCTGGTGATGTCCACGTGTAGAGTCTTCTCTTGTGTTGTTGGAAGAAGGTGTTTGCTATGACCAGTGCGTTCTCTTGGCAAAACTCTGTTAGCCTTTTCCCTGCTTCATCTGTACTCCAAGACCAAATTAGCCTTTCCTCCAGGTATTTCTTGACTTCCTACTTTTGCATTCGAGTCCCTTATAATGCAAAAGACGTCTTTTGGGGATGTTAGTTCTAGAAGGTCTTGTAGGTCATCATAGAACCGTAAGCTTCAGCTACTTCAGCATTACTGGTCGGGGCATAGACTTGGATTACTGTGATATTGAATGGTTTCCCTTGGAAATGAACAGATCATTCTGTCTTTTTTGAGACTGCATCCAAGTATTGCATTTTGGACTCTTCTGTTAACTATGATGGCTACTCCTTTTCTTCTAAAGGGATTCTTGCCCACAGTAGTAGATAAAATGGTCATATGAGTTAAATTCACCTTCCAATCAATTTTAGTTTGCTGATTCCTAAAATGTCGGTGTTCACTCTTGCCACCTCCTGTTTGACCACTTCCGATTTGCCCTGACTCGTGGACCTAACATTCCAGATTCCTATAGTATTTCTCTTTACAACATCAGAACTTACTTCCATTACCAGTCACATCCACAACTGGGTGTTGTTTTTGCTTTAGCTCCATCCTTTCATTCTTTCTGGAGTTATTTCTCCACTGATCTCCAGTAGCATATTGGGCACCTACTGACCATTGGGCACCTACTGACCTGGGGTTTATCTTTCAGTGTCCTATCTTTTTGCCTTTCATACTGTTCATGGGATTCTCCAGGCAGGATTACTGAAGTGGTTTGCCATTCCCTTCTCCAGGGGATCACTTTTTGTCAGAACTCTCCACCATGACCCGTCTTGGGTGGCCCTACAAGGCATGGCTCATAGTTTCATTGAGTCAGACAAGGCTGTGGTCCTTGTGATCAGTTTGGTTAGTTTCCTGTGACTGTGGCTTTCAGTCTGCCTGCCCTCTGATGGAGAAGGATAAGCAGCTTATGGAAGCTTCCTGATGGGAAAGACTGACTGAGAGGGAAACTGGGTCTTGTTCTGATGGGCGGGGCTATGCTCAGTAAATTTTTAATCCAGTTTTCTGTTGAAGGGTGGAGCTGTGTTCCCTCCCTGTATTTGACCTGAGGCCAGACTCTGGTGGAGGTAATGGGGACCTCCTTCCAAAGGCCCCATGATGCACTGCTGCACTCAGTGCCCCGACCCTGCATCAGGCCACCGCTGACCACACCTCCACCAGAGGCTCCTGGACACTCACGGGCAGGTCTGGGTCAGTCTCCTGTGGGGTCACTGCTCCTTTATCCGGGGTCCTGGTGCACACGAGATTCTGTTTGTGCCCTCCAGAGTCAGTTTCCCTGGCCCTGTGGAAGTTCTGGCAGCTCTGGGAGGCCAGGCCTCTCAGGTTAATGTATACATTTCCTGAGATGCCAGTGAAAATGCTAGTAAGTTTACTTTGCTGAAACCAAACACATAGATTCCAAATTTCATATGGAAGCGAATGCAAAAGACTTTATAAAAAATTAAAAGAAAAACAATGAAGGGAGACGTATTAGATATTAAAAATATGATAATGTCTCTGACTAAAATAGTATAATATTGGGAAATGAATCAACAGACCACAGAAGAAAATAGAAACCCATAAATAAACCCAATTATATGTGGGAATTGAGCATGTTTTAAAGAGACTGTCAAATCTTTAGGAAGAAGATACATGTTGCTTAGTGGTATTATGGACTTGACTGCCACTGGGAGAATTAGGCCATCAGTGTTCATCATAACACAGCTCAGATAGCTCTGAAGATAAAAATAGATACATGCAAATATTAGGAGAGAGCAGGGCTGAACTTCTTTTTAACCCAGAGGTGAGAAAAAGGTTTTCAATTTGGAACTCAAAATTTAAAGCAACACGACGAAAGACTGACGAGTGCGATGGCGTGCTTTTTAAGTCGCACGGTACAAGTCCTCCCCAGTGAGTTCAAGACGAACAGCGAGCTGTGAGAACGTATGTGCTCGTGAAGACGGGTCATACGTTAAAGCTATGCGTTGATGCCTTTCCTCGCCTCTCCAAGTAGCACAAATCCAGGAACTTGAAAAGACTCCCGTTGGCAGGTAGGGAGAGGAAGACCCCTTCCCCACTGCTAGTCCAAGTACCAAAGGCTACTTCCCTGTGGAGGAGAGCTAAACTAAATGTCTAAGAAAATGTGTAACCATACACTCTGGCCTCAAGGTGCACTTCAAGGAGTGCCCTCAAAGATGAACTCCCCTCTGCCCACATTTACTGGGCAGCATCGGGCCCTCTGTGGACCACAGTGGTCCTGCTGCTGGGTGGTCGGGAAACAGGAGAAATGACCGGGGGCCTCTCTATCATAGGGGACAGGACCTGTCTCACTTACACTCCTTCAAACTGGAGTACAGCTGATTAGGTAGTGTTAGTGGTAAAGACCCTGCCGGACGATGCAGGAGGCTTAGAGTCTTGGGTTCAGGCCCTGGGTCAGGAAGATCCCCTGGAGGAGGAAATGGCAACCCTCTCCAGTATCCTTGCCTCGGAAATCCCATGGATAGAGACTCGTGGGCCACAGTCCATGGGTCATAAAGAGCTGGATGCGACTGAGTGGGTGCCCAACCTATAGCTGATTCACACTGAGTGTCAGCCCAGGTGTATAGAACAGTGAGTCAGACATATATGGATGCATACATGCACACATAGATTATATATTCTTTTCCAGATTCTTTTCTGTTATCAGTTCAGTTCAGTTCAGTCGCTCAGTCGTGTCTGACTCTTTGCGACCCCATGAATCGCAGCATGCCAGGCCTCCCTGTCCATCACCAACTCCCGGAGTTCACTCAGACTCACATCCATCCAGTCAGTGATGCCATCCAGCCATCTCATCCTCTGTCGTCCCCTTCTCCTCCTGCCCCCAATCCCTCCCAGCATCAGAGTCTTTTCCAATGAGCCAACTCTTCACATGAGGTGGCCAAAGTACTGGAGTTTCAGCTTTAGCATCATTCCTTCCAAAGAAATGCCAGGGCTGATCTCCTTCAGAATGGACTGGTTGGATCTCCTTGCAGTCCAAGGGACTCTCAAGAGTCTTCTCCAACACCACAGTTCAAAAGCATCAATTCTTTGGCGCTCAGCCTTCTTCACAGTCCAACTCTCACATCCATACATGACCACTGGGAAAACCATAGCCTTGACTACATGGACCTTTGTTGGCAAAGTGATGTCTCTGCTTTTCAATATGCTATCTAGGTTGGTTATAACTTTTCTTCCAAGGAGCAAGCGTCTTTTAATTTCATGCTGCAGTCACCATCTGCAGTGATTTTGGAGCCCCAAAAAATAAAGTCTGACATTGTTTCCACTGTTTCCCCATCTATTTCCCATGAAGTGATGGGACCAGATGCCATGATCTTCGTTTTCTGAATGTTGAGCTTTAAGCCAACTTTTTCACTCTCTTCTTTCACCTTCATCGAGAGGCTTTTTAGTTCCTCTTCACTTTCTGCCATAAGGGTGGTGTCATCTGCATATCTGAGGTTATTGATATTTCTCCCAGCAATCTTGATTCCAGCTTGTGCTTCTTCCAGCCCAGCGTTTCTCATGATGTACTCTGCATAGAAGTTAAATAAGCAGGGTGACAATATACAGCCTTGACGTACTCCTTTTCCTATTTGGAACCAGTCTGTTGTTCCATGTCCAGTTCTAACTGTTGCTTCCTGACCTGTATACAAATTTCTCAAGAGGCAGGTCAGGTCGTCTGGTATTCCCATCTCTTTCAGAATTTTCCACAGTTTATTGTGATCCACACAGTCAAAGGCTTTGGCATAGTCAATAAAGCAGAAATAGATGTTTTTCTGGAACTCTCTTGCTTTTTCCATGATCCAGCGGATGTTGGCAATTTGGTCTCTGGTTCCTCTGCCTTTTCTAAAACCAGCTTGAACATCTGGAAGTTCACGGTTCATGTACTGCTGAAGCCTGGCTTGGAGAATTTTGAGCATTACTTTGCTAGCATGTGAGATGAGTGCAATTGTGCGGTAGTTTGAGCATTCTTTGGCATTGCCTTTCTTTGGGATTGGAATGAAAACTGACCTTTTCCAGTCCTGTGGCCACTGCTGAGTTTTCCAAATTTGCTGGCATATTGAGTGCAGCACTTTATCTAAATACTGAGTATATTTCTCTGTGGTTACAGTAGGTCCTCGTTGGTTATTTTATATATTGCTGTTGTTTTTTAGTTGCTAATTTACGTCTGACTCTTTGCAGCCCCATAGACTGTAGCCCGCCAGACTCCTCTGTCCATGGGATTTCCCAGACAAGAATACTGGAATGAGTTGCCATTTCCTTCTCCAGGGGATCAATCTTCCCAACCCAGGGGTCAAATCTGCATCTCCTGCATTGGCAGGCAGGTTCTTTGCACTGAGCCACCAGGGATCTATTATATATAGTAGCAGTGTAAGCTCCTACTTTACTCCTCCCCCTACCATCCCTTTCCTCTCTGGTAACCATGTTGTTTTCTGGGACTGGAAGTAAAAAAGAAGTGCGAAAAATAGTGTACAATCACTTATTTTGTTACAGAAAGAAGCCCAGGAAGATGAACTGTATGGTGTGGATGGAAATACGGCGAAGGGGCAGAACTGAGCCTGAGGGTCCTCTAATTAATGTTTTATGATTTTAATTTTGAGCCATGTAAATATTTTCCATATTAAAAAATGAAATTAATTAAGAAAGGGGAAGTAATAGTGAATTCAAACAGAGCTATATGGTCCCAAGCGCGCATCAAATTTATAACAAACAGCTCCCAGAAAAATAATTCAAAGATCTTTTAAATAGAGCACCCCGTCTACCCTTTGTGGGATATATTTTGAGAACAATAAAAAATGTTATGAATTTTAGTTAGGCTTATCGTTGACCATGGCAATGAGGTAGTAATCCCTAAATGACATGTGTGTTGGAGGAGAAAGTGGATGAGTAAGTATTTGGTTGAGGACGCTGGGAAGGCGAGTTCTCACCACTGGAGAAGGGAAGGAAAATGGAAGTGGCAGAGGGTGCAGGAGAAAACTGCGATGCTGGTTTTGAAAGAGTCATGTCAGCATAAACCTTTGATCTTAAAGATATACATTCTTTTTAAAATCTAAAAATAAAATTTCATGCACCTGTAATGTAATTGTGTGCATATATGTGTGATGTGTGTGCAGATATGTGCATGTATATGTCATTTTCTGTATCCACTCAGTAAAAGAATCCGCATCTTTGGAGTCTGGTGGAAGCAGAGTGGTTCATGAACCTAGGACATCTCAATGTCGCGAAAATAAAGCAGAACACAAAGGCGAAGGACTGCACAGCAGAAGGACTCGGACGCCCACCTCCAGGGCCTCCTGCTGGCCACAGGCGAGCCATCTGAGCGTCCCATGCTGGAGACAGTGGGTGATAAGTCATTGAAAAACCTATCTGTACAGATGAATGTAAGAGAGAAAGGAGCAGAAAGGAACGTTTTTCTTTACCGATAGTAGCACATACGTTCCATTATTTTGCCACCTGTGGCGTGATGGTTCCCTAAGTGAAGAGTCGTGACCATGGAGGGTGGAGCCAGGTGTCCACACAGACTCAGCACCACCGAGTGCATTCCCACAGACACTGCACACCCAGGGGCCAGTAAGGGAGCAAGGGCCGCCGTGTGCCTGCTGCCCGGAAGCAGTGGGAAGACACCGCCGCAGAGTCCTGGGCAGAAATGCCATCCCATGGTTAGCCACATGGCACAGTCCTATAACCCCAAGGGCCGGCGCTGGCCTGCCAGTGAACCACAGTCTTGGAAAATGAAGACAACGCAGGGAAGTGGACGGAGGGCAGCTCTGGATTTCTAAATGTCCAGAGGGACGTGACTGAACTAGTGAGTGACACAGACTGCATCCTGGGGGAGAAAACATGTAACACATTTTTATAAATAGAGGAGACTCAGATATGGACGTGAGCTGACCACTGTGAGCTAGTGTTGAGTTAATGTCAAAGCATTTTAGGTGTGACAGCGGTGTTCTGGTTAGGTGGGCAGGAGTCCTCACTCTTTGGAGACTCATGCTGAAGACTTTACGGGTAAAATGCCAGGATGTCTCAGACTCACTGTTACATAATTTATGAATAGAAAAAAAAGTGTGTGTGTATAGCTGTGCGCGTGACTGTAGGTGTACACACGCAGAGAGAGAGCACAGATATGACAAGCCGCTAAAATGTATGAATTTGAAAAATGTAGGAGTGTTTGTTTTACAAATTTTAAACTTTTTTTTTGAAGGTTTCAAAATTTAAAAGTAGAACCTGGGTAACAGAATAATTCTATGTGCTCAAAGCTAGCTGATTTCTTTAGTGACTAATATGAAAGGTGAGTCAGAACTGATTCTGGTTGGAAAAGAAAGACTGTCTCAGAAAAGCAAGTGTCTCAGCCCACGACTGGACAGGGACTGGAACTGCTCCCGGGCCCCTGGGGACCTGAAGTCGGAGGGCTCCGGGCATGGGGTGGCGGCCGTGCCCTCCTCCAGTCCTGGGCAGACCTTCCAGGGACTGGAACTGCTCCCGGGCCCCTGGGGACCTGAAATCGGAGGGGCTCTGGGCATGGGGTGGCGGCCGTGCCCTCCTCCAGTCCTGGGCAGACCTTCCAGGGACTGGAACTGCTCCCGGGCCCCTGGGGACCTGAAGTCGGAGGGCTCCGGGCATGGGGTGGCGGCCGTGTCCCCCTCCAGTCCTGGGCAGACCTTCCTGGGCCCTGCCCGCCCCGTCCTGCCTGCCTGATTTGTCTTCCATGTCCAGTGATTCATCAAAAACAACACCCTTCCCTAAGCTGTATCCTCAAATCAGGCTTGTAAAATTGTTCAGCTCGAAATCTGCAAGCCCACGATTGCATTTATACAACAGCTACACAATGTCCGATGTTTACGTGCTCATTACAAAATGTTTTTATAGCAAAATAAAATTCATATATTGAAAGGAATCGATGTCTTTAATAATTTCTGTGCCCAAATCATCTCACACTTGCATCTCCCAGTGGACACAAGGTGCGCTGGGTCTCGAGCTGCGTGAACCCTCATCCTCCGTTCTCCCCCACCCCATGGTCTGCAGAGCACGGGCATTGCCCTGGGGCCAACTGCCGTTCCATCCCGCATTCCGGGGGTGGACGGAAGGCCCACCGCGTGGCGCTCCTCTCCTCCCCTTTCCACGCACACACATGTGCACACAAGTGAGTCCTTGCCCCAGAGTGCTCTTGCTTGTAAGTTGCATGCTTAGCCCACGTAGCTCAGACCATGCAGCATCCCTGCCCCGTCCATGCTTCTAGGGTGTGAGACCTCAGCACACCCCAGCCCCACAGTCCCAGGGACAGTGGTCCCCTCGGCCGGTAGGGGCCCACACAGCTCTCGCCGCCCCTTCCCCAAGCACCCCTCCGCCCACCCTGGCCTGGTCTCCATGGCTGCCCTCCTCTTGAAGCCACACCCGGGAAACTGCGGTCCAGGTAACTGAGAGAAGCGGAGTAAAATCACTGGTGGGCTTGTGGCCACAGGCACGAGTCCCTGAGTGTGACAAGCCAGCCGGGAGTGGGCCTGGCCCTCAGGAGAGGCCCCGTGCGTGACATTCCAGGGAAGGGCCTTAGGCCCTGCTGGACATACGCTTGGCCCTGGTCTCAGCCCCCAGGGACCCTGGTGGCGGGCAGGCGTGGCAGGTGTCCCTATAAAAGGGGCTGCTGTGACCCCTCCAGGGAAGGCTCCAGGTCATCAACACAGGAGGGGAGAGCCCAGAGACACAGACGTTTCCAACCAGAACCCAGGCGGCTCTGCAGGGTCGGGGCCCGAGCTCACTCCTGCACAGGAGCCCCGCCTTCAGGTCACTCCCCTGCCCACCCGGGCGTCACTGCCTGCTCGAGCAGACCCC
Organism: Bos indicus; assembly: GCF_029378745.1. Classification (NCBI taxonomy): domain Eukaryota; kingdom Metazoa; phylum Chordata; class Mammalia; order Artiodactyla; family Bovidae; genus Bos; species Bos indicus. The sequence goes on from NC_091785.1 coordinate 49,529,886, forward strand.
CAGCTCCCCTCCTCAGGTTTCCGCAGCCCACGTCAGTCCCACTGACCCTGGAATACCCGAGCACTTCCTCACTGCATCCCTCATCACAGAGAGGGAGCCCTCGAGTCACCTCCACGAAGGGCCCTGGAGCCAGAGCCGCATACCCCCGGCAGCCCCTCCAGCCCCGGGGCTGGACCCAGGGATGGGGGGATGTGCTGTGCTCAGAGCAGGGCTGGGTCCCTCTGGGGGAGCCGGCAAGCACCGGCTGCAGAGGGCCTGCCCTCCCCCGCCCCTCAGAACACAGGCTCTAGGTCCTGGTTTGGGGCCATGTGCTTGTCCCGGATTTCTGTGTTGAGTCTGAACAGGGAAGTTCTAAATGCTTCTCATAAAAAAATCCCCGTCTTCCCGTTAATCAATGTTTTGTCCAACAGCTCTGCTGGGACCATCAATAAACTTCTGAAGATGTAAATTGTGTCCTGATCTCATTATTGGGCCTTCTCACAAGGTATACGGTGAGCAACTGATTCTGAGCTCAAGACACAGCAGGACGGTTGGCTGACCTTGCGTGGTGGTGGGGGGCTAGGCCCTTGAAGACCGAGGGGACCCGGCTGGACCCAGGAGGCTGGACGCACATGGATACAAGCAGTTTCTGTCCCTTCTGAAGTGTGTCGTCCCAGAGACAAGCACTAGGTGGAACCAGGCTGGGGCCACACCCAGCTGTCACCTCCATGGTGACACAGCGCCAGGCAGCCCAAGCAACAGAGGCACAGTAAAATGAAGAGGAGCATGGAACCAGCCAGAGGGCGCAGCGGCCGAGCTGCTGGCTTCCCACCGGCCTGCAGAGGACAGGCGCGTGGGTCGAGGTGGCCTGGGGCTGGCCATCGCCCGGCTGCAGGAGGCCAGGGCGGGGCCTTGCTGGGCATCCCTGTCTTACGTCACAGTCACAGGGTGGGGCCTCCCTGCTCTGGGCCAGGCTGGTTAGGAGTCGGGGCCTAGCTAGTGCCGGAGCCCCTGGGTCACCACCTGACCCCTGGTGCTGACTCATGGGCAGCCTGAAGTCTGGTCTGGATGGGGAGGGGCACCTAGGGGACCCACAGTAGTGTCTAGGGCTCCTGACACGAGGCTTGGGTGCTTGGGGGTCGTTCTTCTGTCTCCACTCTTCCACATGTTTGAAAATGTGCATCTTTACGTGTTTTAAAGACCTTGATTCATTCCAGGGCACCATCTCACGGAAGCTCATCTGCGTTTTGTTGCTCAGCAACAAGGAAGGGCAAAAGTGAGGACGTGTCCGTCCTCACCCCCTCCCGGGACCTGAGGCTCCCCATCCGGGTCCCCAGCCGTCCCTCCATCTAGTTCAGCCCATCCCTGCTGCCAAGAGGTTACGTGCTGCTCACCGTGTGGCCGCAGCCTGGCTCCTTCCCTGGGTCCATCAGCTCCTAGGCTGGGCAACCAAGATGAGGCCAGAGCCCATGGTAAACATGGTTCAGTCCAGGCCCCAGCCCGTGGTCACCAGCATGACCCGATCTGGCCATGACCCCTGCCCTGCCACCTTTGCTCCCAAACAGCAGCTCTCCGTTAAGCGCCAGGACTGCTGAGAAGGTGATTGATCCTTGAAATATGCATCAAGGTGCCAAGAGGCTACGCCAGGCTCAGAGCTTTCACCAAGGCCTCCGCAGCCACTGCATTCACACCCTGGTCATTCTGCCAGAGGCCCCTGGAGAAGGAGGCGAGGAAATGACGGAATCCTAACCCTCACCCCCGGGTGGAGAATCGGATGCCCACAGAGGAGGCGAGACTGACCGGCTGCTGCTGCCTGCCGCTGCCTGCCAGGCTGAGCCGGGCGGAGAAGGTGGTGCTGCAGGGTGTGCGGGGCAGGGGATGGCAGGGAAACCCACCTCCCTGCTGCCACCGACCCCACATGCTCAGAGACCCTTTAAAAAGCCCCCCTGCACCTGGCTGGTTATCTCAGCCTATGACCGAAAGGTACATTTAAATCCCAAATATTTTCATGTGAATTTGTCTTTAGACTTAATACTAAAAACTCAAATGATCATGGAAATGAACACATAGCTGAGAGGCTGTTTTTTTTTTTTTTCTGGAGATATTTTCATTATTTGATAAGGATTTAAATGGATCTTAACTACCTCCCCAGACAGTTCTTTTTAAATGTTTTAATTTTAAGACCTTCCTGGCTTCATACATTATATGGTGCATAATCAGGTTATATATTCTCTAGCCTAACTTTGCCTGAATAATAAGAAAATGGGATTATAACAATACCTCTGCAGGGGCGGTTAAACGCAGCGAACGTGATGCATTGCTCATGTCCACCACCTGCAAGGCCCCGGGTCCCGGCCAGGCCCAGTGCAGCCCAGACTCCAGAGTCCATGCCCCGTGAGAAGGACTTCTTGGGGGCACAAGACCCCGTGCCTGTGGCATCGGCCTGCTGTCTGCACGTGTGACCCCCCACCTGGCAGCCCCCCGGGAGATGGGAACTGAGGTGAGGTGGCAGAAGAATTGAATCTGGCCTCCCAAGAGTATGGGGCCAGCCCCAGCTCACTGATTGCCCGCCAGCCATCTCTGGCCTCCAGCTCTGTTTCAAACAAGTGTGAGCATCAGTGAAGTCTGGGGGGCCCGTGAGGTTGGGTGCGGCCTGGGTCTGCTGCCCTGGGCAAGTGCCTTCTCTCTGAGCCCCAGAAGGCATAAGAGCAGGATTCTGAGAGCCTTGTGGGCTGCTCAGTGGGGAAGGAGGGTGGAGGAGGGGGTATAGAGGAGGAGGTTCAGGGGAAGGGGCTGAGATACAGGAGCGCCAGGCTCCGGGCCCGGCGTGGTCACAGGAAGCTCTCTCTCCCTGGCAGCCACTCCCATCCTGACCGTGGGGGCCATGTGGAAACATGGCTGAATGCCCAGGTCCTCCAGGCAGAGGCTGTGCTCCAGTCCCCGCCCCAGCGCCCTCTCTATGACTCAGTCTGTCTGTCTATAAAATGGGACGATAACCTTGACCGGCTCCTGGTGCATGTGAGGCTCACAGGAGTGCCCCGCGTGAAGCAGAGAGACGCCTGGGGCAGGGGTCTTGACTGAGGACACCCAGGGTCATTGCTGCCTCCGGCTCCTTGACCCTCTGGACCCTGCCGCGCTCTATCAGCCGGGCCCCTGTCTCACTCCTGCCTTCCGGCCAATCCGGGTTCTGGAAGCAGGGCTGGCCCTGCCCCTTCATCCCCAGAATGTAACAGGCCCTGGCACTTGGTGGGGATGCAGCATCTTCTTTGACAAATTACGTGTGGGACCCAGTTTTCCACCGTCCACAGCTAGAGACGATGGAGGTGGCAGATCTGGGCAGCCAGAGACCCCTGGACAAGGCTCTCCCAAGCCGGTGACCCCAGGATTGCTGTCCTGACCTCTCAAGAGCTGCCTCAGCCGCCAGAGCTCAAGGTCTCAGGAATTAGCACCAGGAAGGCTTCACCGTGAGCAGCCCAGGTCCCTCTGCCTCCTGGGCCCCCGGCAATGCGGATGCAATCACAGAGGCCTCGCAGGCCCCTGTATAGGCCATTCTCATTTCTAAACTAGGGTGTAAGTTGCCAGTGATGATGCATGTGGCAAGAAATATTTATTATGTGCAGGACCGTCGTAAATATTCCTTTTATATCCTAAATAAAACCTAAAAATCCTGAGCGTTTTGTGGGCCTTTTATATGTCTTCCCATTATGGCCCTGGTCCTGTGATTTAGCCAAAATTTAGTGGCCGTGAACATGAGCTACTGTGGGGCTCCCTCTGACCAGGGCAGCTGGTACCCAGAGCCATTCCACCACCTTTGTCCTGCTGGGGCCGGCGTCTGCTTGGCCCCCAACAGGTGCGCAGGGGTCTCTGACCTGAGCTTCCAGAACTCCCAGAGGACTGACGATGTACCCATGCAGAGTCCTCCAAAAGCTGCCCAGGGCGGGGCGAGGCGGGCGGAGGACCAGCCTGCAAGGTGGGCACACACCTGGCCGACGACTTCAGTGAGGGCAACACCGCTGGCGTGAGGCCCTCCCACCGTGGGCAGTGTTCCTGAGCACTTGGAGGACGGAGTTTGGAACAAGGGGACGGCAGCCCTCATGAAAATTCTTCACAAGCAGTGGCAGGAACTTGGCCAGAAGGCCGCTGGGGTAGCCAGAAGAGTGGTCCCTACTGGGGCTAACCTGTGTATGAGACCCTCTGCTGTCCTTGGGGCGATGAGGATTTCCCAGATCATACCAGCCTGGAGGAAATCCAGGATCCTAAGGCGAAATGGAAAAATAAGGCCCCTCTGGGTTAGACTCATCTGCTAACACAGGTGTCCCTACATCATCCCCTCATCCCCACTCCCTCCGATGATTTGGGCCATTTCTAAAAGCATGGCTCTGGTTTGAGAGCGGGTCCTGGCAAGGTTGCTCACCCCTGGTGTTCGGGCTGCGTCCTGAAGCCCTAGGCATGATGGAGAAGGAGCCGTAATTCCCGGAGGGAATTCTGCACGTGCCCAGCTTTCAGGCTATCCTCTCTGTGCCCAAAGCAAAGTGTCTATGCTGGGGTTGAAGAGCAGGAGTTGTAAAGTCATCTGATTGCGAACTTGTCTGTGTTGCAGAAGATGTCTCAGAGCAGAGGAGCAGCTGTCTTCATCTGCCGTTTGCAGGCTGAGGTGCCCAGGTTGAGAGCATCTGGGCGAGGTGCCTGGGCTGGAAGGAATCGGTCATCTCTGGACTGTCCATCCAGCGCTGCAAATTCACACCTAGCTGACACAAACTGCATCTGAAAACCCAGAGCCTGTGTGCTGAGCGAACAGGGAAACATGCACAGCTAATCAGCCTCCCAGTTCCTGAATGATCCACAGGGAGGTGGAGGGGACTGAGGAGCTGCCAGCTGGTGTCTCCCAGGCCAGGGACTCAGTCTGTTTCAAATCGCACCTTCCCTGTCCTGGGGTAAGAAGTCACTCACGTCCCAGCCATCCGGACCTGAGCCTCGGGATAGGAGGCAGGGTCCAGCCCTGATGAGAATGTCCCCGTGGCTGGACCCGTGTCAGACGTGAACTGGACTCAGTGTAACACCTCAGAGATGAGACGGGAGCCAGGACCGATTAGATCTGATTCCAACCGGATGGAGGGCTTCGTGCTCCTAAACAGGGGGTGTGAGGATGGGAGAAAATGGGGCGCATGCGACGGTGCCGAGTCAGCTGCCGTCCAGGGTGGAGGCTGGGCCAGATGACCTTGATGTCCAGGGCGCCTGGGGGAGGCTGCCCCTCACAGGATAAACGTGCAGCTCTCCCCCTGCGGCTGCCCTACAGAGGTGCCCTCTGCTCCCCACTCCTGCCTCGTCCCCACAGGAACCTCGACCCTGCAGGTCCCCCACCTCCAGCCACTCTGGGGTGCTGGTTCCACTGAGCCCGTGCTCCTGGATATGCCCGCCATGTGCCTGCCCGGCCCCACCACCCCCTGCTCTCACCGGTGCACCCTCCTGGGCCTCCGTCCCAGCCCTGCCCGCTCGTGACCCCACACACTGACCGGGTCATTCCTTGTCCCTTTCGGGGCCTCTGCCTTCTCTGCTCCAGCATGAAGTTACCAGAAGGCAGGGCCACGTCCCTCCGTTTCCTGCCTGGAAACTCGAATGAATGAATGAGACCATCTGACAACACGACCTGACTCTCCAGGGACCCACACGAAACAGACTCTGGAGAAGCCTCCTGGGTCCACCCACTGATTCAGGCTCTCAGTGTGCTTGTGCCCCAGGTGTCCGAGCTGAGGCCCGGTTCTGATACATCAGACACACCCTCGAGGACCACTGATGCTGGGGCGGGACACTGCGGGCAGTTCCCCAGGCCAACCTCGCTCCCCATCCCTGCCCTCTGAGCCTCTGCTGAGCTGGCCCCTCCTCCCCGCCCCTCCCTTCCCCACTCCCTCCTCCCCTCCTCTCCCCCTTCTCCCCAACCCTCTCCCTCCTCCCCAACCCTCTCCCTCCTCCCCAACCCTCTCCCTCCTCCCCCACCCCCCCCTCACCCTCTCCTGCAGCTCCTGGCTCTGCATTAACTGCTCCATCGTGGGCTGACCCTCCTACCGACCTGAGAGCTTCTGCTGGAGTTTCCTTCCCAGGGCCTGGTCTGAAGACACAGAGAAGACGGCGAAAGCCCACGAGTGAAGGAAGGCTGACTGCTTTCAGCCGTGGCAGCCAGATTCTATGTGCCCTGCGGGGTGGGGGCCAGGGAGGGAGTGGTTTGGAGCAAGTTTCCGGAGTCAGATGGACATCTGGGCAAGTCCCGCCTGCATCAGTCTGGGCGCCTTTGGGCAGGTTGCTCACCCCTCCAGAGCTGAGGTTCCCAGTGAACGGAGGATGGTAGCAGAACCCAGCCCAGAGGGTGCCGAGAGGTCCCGTGAGGCCCCTGCTGGCAGCCAGCAGGGAGCGGCGTCTGTGACGTCAGCCACCAGGGTCAGCGTGTCCTATCATGTGCCCTGGTCACTTGGACTGAGAAGCATGTCCTGGGCACCGAGTCACCCTGAGCTGCGGTGGCTCAGAACAAGGGCACTTCCTGCTCTGCTCATAGCCTGCGACGTGGGTGGGCTGGGGTCTGCTTTCCTTGGGGGTCGGCTGCTGCCTCCATAAGGTTGGGAGCCAGAAGCACGGCCCCCAGGTGGGGCCCACGACTGGGACGCCTGCACCCGGCTTTTCCACGTTGACAGGGCTTCCAAACAGCCCGGTGGCTCCCAGGGAGGGCTTCCAAACCTGGAGGAATCACGAGAGGCCCCATCCCGTCCCGTCCTGGCCTGGCCAGTCACAGCACGGAGTCCGTCACACTCTGATGCTGGAGGCGGGCGCAGACCCCTACCCAAACCCCACCCACTGCAGAGTGTCAGTAAGGTGAGCACGAGGGCTGTGTGTGTGTGTGTGTGTGTGTGTGTGTGTGTGTCGGGGGGAGGGAAGGGTCATTTTTGGGACACAACTTGCCACAAAACCACACTGGAGTAAAGACAGGGCATTAAAGCTGCCGCGTGCCGGACCAGGGAACAAAGGACGGTGTAGCCACGCGGTGCCGCCACCCGGACGGGGAGCCCGGTGGGAACGCAGGACAGAAGCAGGGTGCCTGCGTCCAGCCATCGGCCCCTGCAACCACCCACCCACCTCCACCCCCAGGCACCCTGAGGACACTCAGGGCAGGAAACACAGGATGCCAGCCCCAGAGAGCCCAGGCAGGGTCAGAGGAACAAGTTCAGTGAGCCCTGACCCTCGCGTCTTCCCATACGCATCTCTGAATCAGCAGCAGTCTTTCCAAGTTCCGACCACCCAGTCATCTGTTGTAAGAACTCTTACGTGCGTGCGTGCGTGCTAAATCACTTCAGTCGTGCCCTACTCTTTGTGACCCCATGGACTGTAGCCCACCAGGTTGCTCTGTCCATGGGGTTTCCCTGGCAAGAATGCTGCACTGGGTTGCCATTTCCTTCTCCAGGGGATCTTCCCAATCCAGGGATCGAACCTGTGTCTCCTGCATTGCAGGCGGATTCTTTACCGTCTGAACCACCAGGGAAGCCCTTCACAGAAATGACCCCCTTCGAAATCGTTACTTCAATATCTTGGCAGACATTTCATGAATCATCAGGAGACTTTAATCTGGTTGACACTTCAAAAACTTTATCAGGAAAATATAAAGTTCACAAATTTGGCACACACAAAAAAAGACACATGAACAATTTTCTCTCACTATTGTTGATGAACTGTTTGAAGCAGACCATCCAAATGAAGCATCAGTGAAGACAAAAACATTTAGTGACAAAGTGAGTACTCAGCAGATCCGGGGTGAGAAATCTGCCATCACTTACATATAAGAGCAACCAGGAGTGAAGCCGCTCGGGCTTGTCATTCTGGCTCCTGTCGGCAGGCGGTCCAAAGCTCCACGCTGTCTCACTGCTCCGGGGTCCAGGCCCCCCGCCTGTCTTCTGAGGACCCTCCTGCAGAGCCGGGGGCCCCAAGGCGGGAGATCAAAAGGGCAGAGTTCTCCAGGGGACGTCTGCCCTGGGCGAGAGGTTCCAAGAGGCTGAGGAAATGGGGCCCATGGCATTACCAAGAAGGACTTGAAGACCACCAGGTAGAGAGGAAGAAGGGTCACTGATGGCCCAGGGGTCACAGGCAGCACCCACCTGTAGGTGCCGTGTAGCAGGGTAGCAGGGGAAGAGGGGTCCAGAGGACGGGTTCTCATCTGGGTGACACACTGAGGCAAAAGCAAGGGGAGGTGTGGGGTGATGGGGACCAGGACCAGAGCCCTGAAGCTCAGGGGCACGAGGAGGGGCTCAGTCAAAGGATCGGGGACAGAAAGGGACCAGGACCAGAGCCCTGAAGCTCAGGGGCACGAGGAGGGGCTCAGTCAAAGGATCGGGGACAGAAAGGGACCAGGACCAGAGCCCTGAAGCTCAGGGGCACGAGGAGGGGCTCAGTCAAAGGATCGGGGACAGAAAGGGACCAGGACCAGAGCCCTGAAGCTCAGGGGCACGAGGAGGGGCTCAGTCAAAGGATCGGGGACAGAAAGGGACCAGGACCAGAGCCCTGAAGCTCAGGGGCACGAGGAGGGGCTCAGTCAAAGGATCGGGGACAGAAAGGGACCAGGACCAGAGCCCTGAAGCTCAGGGGCACGAGGAGGGGCTCAGTCAAAGGATCGGGGACAGAAAGGGACCAGGACCAGAGCCCTGAAGCTCAGGGACACGAGGAGGGGCTCAGTCAAAGGATCGGGGACAGAAAGGGACCAGGACCAGAGCCCTGAAGCTCAGGGGCACGAGGAGGGGCTCAGTCAAAGGATCGGGGACAGAAAGGGACCAGGACCAGAGCCCTGAAGCTCAGGGGCACGAGGAGGGGCTCAGTCAAAGGATCGGGGACAGAAAGAGCCCCCTTTCTTCCAGCTCCTGTCTGTCCTGTGACTGAGAGACGCGCTCACAGCCTCCAGGTGAGCTTTGTAAGAGCAGGTGCAGGCGAGGTTCGCTCTTTGTCCTCTACGCCTCACCCACTTCTCCCACCTGCACTCCTGCCTCTGGCGACCGCCATTCGGTGGTTAGCTTCCTGCTAATGTTTCGCAGCTTAGAAGTCCCACTGAGTTAACCTCAGCGATGCTAGCGGCATTTAAAATGGATGTGAAATGCGCAAAAATTAAAGGAAGCTATCGTTTAAAAGAAATCTTAGTCTATTATATTTTTACAGCATCCATATATGCAGACATCTAAAAAATATTGATGGTTTCTGCAGCCCGGAAAAGGAGCAAGCGTTTGAAATGCAGTCCATGTACAAAGATAAACCAGCTTTTCTCAAACTTGTGTTTCTCCTGAGGCCTTGTCTGATTAGACCCTGGGTGCCTTGCCCCTCCTATGGCAAACTGATTGATAAGTGACAGATGTGAATCTAGATGTAGATTAATCAGAAATTATCTATCCATCTTCAACTATAAATCATTTAATTTTTTTAGATTCAACATCACGATTACATGAACTAAAAGGTAAGTTCCCCGATGCTTGGGTGAAAAGCAAAAATGTCTAGATTTTTCTGCAGGGTGTTGGGGAACCTGTGTCTTTCTAAGCACTAAGTTATGTATAATTTAAACTTTTAGTCAATATCCCTTTAGTGATTAATTTGTAACAAAGTCAATAGAATATGCAAAAAAGCAGAACCAAAATGCTGGATTCTGCCCCTGGGGACCAGACTGTCCAGACTCAGAAGCTGGGAAGTGGGAGTAAGGATTCCCTGGGTGGGCCACTGAGCTTAGTAATGAGGGGGCCCCCTCACCTCCCCTTCGTGGTGATGGGGAGAGTCAGCCTAAGAAGACAACCCCACAGCCCAGCCTCTCAGGACTCTGTCCCTCTGGTGGCACCATGTCAGAGCTGACCAGTGCTTCATCAAGCCAGCTGCTCCCAGGGTATGAGGCTCCTGGTCACTCCAGGGAATCTGGTGGGTGTGAACCCATTGCTGCAACTACTCTCCCAGCAAAAGTGTTCCTTGGTCAAGAGAACGTTCTATGGGAAGCCAGGACAACAAGTCCTTCTGCGAGAGCATGGACTGTGATGATGGTGGAGGCGTTTTGGGCAGGCAGGGGGATTGATATCTGAGGGACTCATTTATTCAAGAGGAGAAAGTGCTGCCCCAGTAACAGAGTGCTGATCCCCGTGATCAGCCTGGAAAGGCACCGCAGTGAGGACAGAGCCACCTCTCATGGCAGCAGCTACTCCATGCTGACCCGCAGGTTGCTGAACGTACAGGAGTCCCACCCCGGCATCATGGTCTCTCTGCAGGCGGGACCACTGAGCGAGGCTCTGGGGAAGAACAGGGCTGACTGCCGCAGGGCCGCCCGCCTGGCCCGCCTGGGGTTGGAAGCTCTTTGTAAAGCTCACGAGGCATCAGTGCCTGCAGGCTCTTCAGTGACCTCTCCATCACCTGTCATGCCCGCCGCTGACACCGCATCAACCCCAGCCTGCAGAGCGGCATGTTTCCTGCCTTGGGCTGGAAAGACAGGTTCTAGAACTGTTGCTCTGAGCAGTCTCAAGCTCCCCCACAGAGAGACCCTCCTCCTCTGGGGCTTTCGGGGGTCTCTCCTGACCCTGGCTATGATGGGCCAGGGGCTGCTCATGTCTGGAGCCAGCAGCTGCACCTTCTAGGTGGTGAGCAGGGTGGTGAGAGGCAGACCGCGGGCGGAGAGCGTCCAGAAGGGGCGTGGGTTCCCTCCCACCTCCAGACCGGCTCAGGCCCCGGCTTGGCTGCAGTCATCCATTTTAAATGAAACACTGCCAGGCACATCCAGTGTCGCGCTGGGGGATCAGACGACAGTTTACAGAGGGCAATCAGGCTGCAGACGTCTGTGTGAAGAAAGTGGAAATAGCAGGAGTAGGGAGCAGCCATCCCCCACACCCCACACCCCAGGCTCAGAGAAGCATCTCTGGAACGTGCCTCTCATGAGTGCAGAGATGCAGACCCTGACGGACAGGGCACAGCTGGCTGAGCAAACGCCAGAGAAGCCAATGGGAGCAGCTGGACAGCCACCCCCTAGGGTGCCGGGCCGTCCCTGTGGCCATGTCTCCTGAGACGCACTCCGCTCAAACCCAACCAGAGATGGCGCGTTGGGGACGCTCTGGCTGCCCAGCTCTCAGGGGCTGGTGCTCAGGTGGTTGCCCCCAGCCCCTCATCAGAGCCAGAAGCAAGCAGCTGGCTTGGCAGATGGATCCTTGCTGCTGATGGCAGGAGAGGGCTCCAGCTTCCTAGAAATCCCAGGGGTTCCCCGGGAGCTCCTACATTTCCCAGTTCCCTCCTAATACATTCAGCAAAGTGTTCTTTCTCAGGAATTGTCTGACGAGAAAGAAGTTACGTGGGAGACATTGCCAGGGTTGTGCTGGGGACAAAGACAGGCTATCTGAATAGACACTTCATAAACCTGAAATCAATAAACAGATGCTCAATAATTCACAGAATGCGATTAATTAGGAGGTTTTATCAAATATGATTCCACCTAGGACTGGTAGCTTGAAAAGCAAGACTTCCTTTTGAGTAGTCCTTTCACAGCCCTTACAGGCAATCACAGATGCTTTTATGAATCTTTTGAAATAGAGTATCTTTAAGTAAAAGTGTTAGTCGCTCAGTTGTGTCTGACTCTTTGTGACCCCATGGACTATAGCCCACCAGGCTCCTCTATCCATGGGATCCTCCAGGCAAGAATACTGGAGTGGGTTGCTATTTCCTTCTCCAGGAGATCTTCCTGAGCCAGGGGTCGAACCTGGGTGTCCTGCACTACAGGCGGGTTTTCTACCATCTGAGCCACCAGGGAAGCCACAATTTTTGTTGCTTAAGATTGGAAGTCTAAGCCACAAGATACACTGGTTTAAAATATTTATTAATTCAAAAAAATTTTAAATTTTTTTATACAAAGATGGTGAGAAAAATCTCATGCAAACTCTGGGCATACAAGAAAAATAACTCAAATATTCATAAGATGATTTTGTACAAAATAATTCTTTTTTAAGGAGGACCTCCCACAGACAGTGCAGCCCCCTTCTCCAGGCCCAACACTCCCCGGGGAGAGGGTGGGCGATCACCCTTCGACCTGCAGGCGGTCCGTGGTCCATGTGTCTGATGGTCACAGGTGTCACTGTGATGATGAACAGCCTATGCTACTACTCAGAAAACTAGACTGAGACCCGGGACCCGAGTCGGGGAGTCCCAACACCATGGAACTCCTGAGGGATGGAAGGAACTCACAAAGGTTTCCAGAAAAGTTTCGGATAATTGGCTCGACTGATGAAAACACCTTGAGGGGGTTAGAGTCGGTGCCTCTTTCCGCTGAGGTGCAAACCTGCGGCAGACTTAGAGTCTGTCTATCTTACAAGTAATCTGCATAAGTAAAACACTTCAGGGAGCGACATATCATGGCAATAAGAAATGCGTCAAACTCAGAAGGCTGTACCAAAGGGAGCTTCAATATGAAACAGTAATCCTGGGAGAATGAAGCCCACGGCCCCGCGGGCTCCCGCCCCCACGCCTCCTCCACCTCCGCCCTGACGCTCGGACGCTCAGCCTGATCGCGTCCTCACAATCTCATCTCATCTTCCGGAGCCTGAGTCTGTTTTCCTTGTCCCGCTTCTTGAGAATAAGGATGAACTGGTTGAAAAAATGCTCCTGGTCCTTCCGCTTTTGGACGAGTCGAAACCTCTGATCCCGGCCGTACTTCTCAGCAAACTCCTTAAATGTGGTCCTGGAAGACAAAAGGCATCCTGAGGGCTTTCCTGGAGGAGAGCGGCTCCTGGGGCTCTGAGCACCTCCTTCCTGAGCCCAGGGTCCCAGGAGCAGGACGCTCGGCAGGTGGATGGGCAGAGGGAACGGCCACTGGGCCTCCGACACCACCTGCCTGCTCCCCATACTGGGCATCACTTCCCACAGGCCCGGCTGAAGCCCGAGCCACGTTAACTCACACAGGTGCCTGTCTCTGCACCCGGCTGCCCTCTGGGCCCGAGCCTGGCTTCGCGTCCCTCCTGGGCCCCGTCACTCCGAGCCCCCGGCGCCCACAGGCACTTCTCCGGCCACACACGTCTTCTTGCTCCCTGTGCTCTCAGCACACTCCTGCTTGCCTTGGGCTTCGCATATGCTGTTCCATCCCCTGGCACACCCTTCCCTCCTTTCCCCACTCATCCTTCAGAGCTCTCCTCACTAGAAGTGAGCAGCGGGACATTTCCTGCCACATCAGTAAACAAAGGATGTCACAGGCACCAGCGATTGCAGCCCCCACGGACAGTGAGCTCAGGAAGGAAAGAACCCCTGCCAGCTGGCAGCCACCAGACGGCAGCCACTCCCCACGGCGAGTCCCGAGGAGCTCAGGAACTCAGGACCCTGGCCCCAGACAGCCAAGGTGCAGATCAAAGGATCGGCTTCCGGGAACCCAGGCTCTAGCACCTTCCCGTGCACAGAGAGGCTCCCTCTCACGGCCCTCACCACAGATGTCATCTTGAAGAGCCTCAGTCGTGCGACTCAACTGGCCTCTCCCTGCGAGTGGAAGCGCGTTACCTGCTTTGTTTCTATGGAGCCTCTTGATGGTCTAAGCCCAGTGGCATGTGCTTAGCACCCGAATACTGACTCACTGAACCTGTGATCGCCAGGTCAGGGAGGCACCTGTAAGGAGCTCAGAGATCCCAGCCAGGCCAGGCCTGAGGGGCCAGGAAGCTCACAGGGCGGGAGTGGATGCAGCCTTGCAGGGACAAGTGGAACCTCGGCCAGGACCTGGTCCCTAGAGCTGCCTCTTCTCCCAGCCATGAGCTTGAAGCCAAGGGTTTTGACAGCTCCAGGGGGCAAGGGCCCTGGGTAGCCGGGTGCCTGGACACTGGCTATCTGCCTCCTGCCTGGGGCTCCTGCAAGAGCTGTACCTGGAGCTGCAGGAAGGGCCCAGAGTGTGTGAGAAACTCACGCACCCTGTGCTGGGGGAGACCTCTTCCTCCAGTTTCTCTTTGCGGACAATTTCATTTTTTATTGCAGAGATTTCGTTGTTGCATTGAATTCTTATAACTTAACGTGCTATGCTTAGTCTATCAGTCGTGTCCGACTCTTTGCGACTCCCTGGACTGTGTAGCCCACCAGGCTCCTCTGTTCATGGGGGTTCTCTAGGCAAGAATACTGGAATGGGTTGCCAAGTCCTCCGCCAAGTGATCTTCCCAACCCAGGAATCGAACCCAGGTCTCCCACATTGCAGGCAGATTCTTTACCTTTAATACATGAATAACAAGATTATATTGACACGGCTGTTAAGAGACAAGACCAATAATTAGTAGACCCTTATTGGCTTCCCCAGTAAAGAATCTGCCTGCAATGCAGGAGACACAGGAGGTGCAGGTCAGGAAGATCCCTTGGAGAAGGAAATGGCAACCCGTCCAGTATTCTTGCCTGGGAAGTCCCGTGGCAGAGATGGGCTGCATTGCACGGGGTGGGAAAGTCAGACGTGACTAAGCTGCGACAACTGTGACTGTGTCTCACTAACAAGGTGTCTCACACCTTCCTCGAGCACTCGGGTTCTCCGGGAATGTTCCAGAACCCCGCTTGCTCCCAGGCTTCCTAGACAGAAAGCACTTCTCTCTGGTTGCCAGCATTCTCCCTTCTTGCTTTCCCTCCCTCCCTTCCTCCCTCCATTCCTTCCATGATTTCACAATTGCCTGGTCCTGGACTAACACACTTATTTGTACTTCCATCACCCGTCTGCATGAGGAAAGTGAGGCGCTGAGTCACGGGGTGCTTGTCATCTTGGGGTGTCTAGAGGGAGCCTGAGCATTTTCAATAGGGGGCTGGGTAGAGACCCTTCTAGAGAAATCCTATTTCGGGCACCTCTGAAAAGAAGCATCCCTGAAAAGAAAAACGAATCAAAACTCTGTGAGGTGTTAGCCATCTCGAGGGGGCAGCCTGCCTTACTGTTGACCCTGGTGGACAGTCCAGTGAGCCTGAGGAAGTTCTCTGAGCAACTAGCACTGCGGCTTCCTTTCCCTGGCAGGGACTTGGCTGTCCACAGAAGGAGGAGGCTGATCCGGCCAGAGTGCTGGTCCCACAGCCCACAGGGATGTTCCCCCGAGGCTCCTCTCCCTGCCCCCAGACCCTGAGAGCTGGGCAGGGCTGGGAGCGGGCCCTGGACTATCCATGTGGTCAGGATGGGAGCCAGGATGATGGAAGGTGTCACCAAGGGTCCTCGGGATGCCTGCGCTGGGCCAGAGGGCAGCAGCAAGAACGGCCTGCTGCCGCTAGGACACCTGTGAATGGCAGGAAGAGAACGTGAAGAGGATCTGGAAAGGGTTTGAAACGTCCCAGAATTGGCTGCCTGTGAAACGCAAGCCAGCTTTGTAATTACAAAAGTATTGTATGCCAGTGTACACTTCTAAAAAGTGGCAGGAATTAGATCTAATTTCAACAAAGAGTATATCCATTTATAGCACTGATTTTCCTTCTCTGTGTGTGTGATCTTCCTAATTGTCAAATACAGCCTGAATGTTTCTCCTTTGCATTCATGATATGTTCACGGTACGGGGAGACACACTGGCTTATGGTTAGCATCTTGGCAGTGGATGGACAGACACCATGAGCTAACTGTCCTTGAGGCCAGCGCAGTGGTAAGGACGAGAGTCTGAAGGACCTGCCGGGCACTTCGCGTCTTGCCTGGTCTGCCCCACACGCCGTCCTCCTGGAGGCCAGTGAAGCAGGGCAACTCATCCCCTCAGATGGAGACACGTGAGCTGTGAAGGTCCAGGGCCTGACCCAGGGCCAGGACCAAGGATGGGCAAGGCTGCTCTGCACTGATGCAGGAGCTCCAGAACCAACCCCCGACCCGGGGTCACTGACTAGGATGGTGGGGCCATGATGGGGCAAATCCATGGCCTGAACCCAGCGTTCCCGTAGAAAACCGCAATTTACAAATCATTAGACCCACATTTACTTTTCAAGGTTAGCATTTGGCGATGGGGCTAATTCATTCAGGAAGTACCTACCCTCTAAACAGCTGAGAAGTTTTCTGAGGACCCATAGTGAAGTGAAAATGTTAGTCACTCAGTCGTGTCTGACTCTTTGTGACCCCATGGACTGTAGCCCACCAGGTTCCTCTGTCCATGGAATTCGCCAGGCAAGAATACTGGAGTGGGTAGCCCTTTCCTTCTCCAGGGGATCTTTCTGACCCAGGGATCGAACCCGGGTATCCTGCATTGCAGGCAGATTCTTTTCCATCTGAGGCACCAGGGGAGGGCTATATAACCAATACAAAATCACATTATCCAATTATTGACCAAGTGAGTTAGCCAGTTACTGGTCAAAATGTAGATGCCAACATCTGCACAGAAAGCAAATGTCAATTAATGCCCAATTAAATATGATCTGCTGCTGCTACTGCTGCTAAGTCGATTCAGTTGTGTCTGACTCTGTGCGACCCCATAGGCGGCAGCCCACCAGCTCCCCAGTCCCTGGGATTCTCCAGGCAAGAACACTGGAGTGGGTTGCCATTTCCTTCTCCAATGCATGAAAGTGACACGTGAAAGTGAAGTCGCTCAGTTGTGTCCGACTCCTAGTGACCCCATGGACTGCAGCCTACCAGGCTCCTCCATCCATTGGATTTTCCAGGCAAGAGTACTGGAGTGGGGTGCCATTGCTTTCTCCTTAAGCACTATTAAAAATGTACACTATCAGCATTATTATTAAAAATAAAAATGCACAAATGTCCATTAAAAAATAATGTCCTAATTGAAAATTAGGACAAATCAAAATTAATCATTTTTTACTCATAAAATTTATAGTTTTATAATTAAAAGTAGTATATGCACGTTAATTTTTAAATGTCAGTCAATTAAAGTTAATTTTGAGAAGAGTTAAGTTTATGCATTATTTTATTTCTAACATCATTTTCATATCAGCTTGTTTTATTTCTCAGACATAATGCCTGATTATCTTAGGTGAATTTGATGGCCAAGTTCACTCCTCCCTTTGGCCCGTGTAGGACCATCTTCATATTACACTCTGGACAGCTGCCCAGGAGTGTGGAACCCAGGCTGGTGGAGTTTATTTTGCTGTTGTATGTTATTTTGGATTTTCACTCTCATATCATTTGATCAGGACTTAGACCAATCTAATGAGGGCTGACCTATTGATGAGTTATTTTGGCCTTGGAGTCTGGGCTGCTGACAGGTTGAAAACCATCATGCAGGATGGACAAAATGGCCAGGGTGCCCTTGGTCAGCAGACAGCACCCCCATTGCCGGGTGCTGCGAGGTAGGAAGCACCTCGAAGCAGGGCTGCGAGGTCCATTCATGAACAGCACAGGGAGAAGTCCTTCCTTCTCCAAAATTACATGCTCGACGGAACACAGGTCACCGGATGTAACCCACACTGATTTTAAAAAATCCTCTCATAAAATGGGGTAAATTTCCAGCCCCAGAAATTGCCTGATGTTAACTCTCTCTCCATACCTGGGTGACAGTTTGGATTCCTCTAGAAGCTTTTTGAATTCTTCTTTGGCTAGCAGCAATTTGCTTTTCTTTTCCTTGTATTCTTCTTTTATTCTTGTCTTGACGAACTGCTCAAATATCTTAAGACACACACAAAAGAGAAGTATTACAAGACTGCACATCAGAAGTGAAATCTCGGGCTTCGCACCCAACAGGAAAACAGCGAGGATCTGAGCTAAGCCTGTCTTTTTCACAGCTGCTGGAGCTACAAGCCAGAGCCTTCCATCACGGTCTCTCCGTGACACCGAGTGTGTCCACAGTCACACCTGCTCTCCCAGAGACCAGTGCGCTCCGTCTGCAGGTGCGATCTGCGGTCAAACACTGAGTCAGCTTGCTTAGAAATCCCTGGAATGACTCAGGGGTGCTCTCTAGAGGCAGTGGGGGCAGAGGGCAGTTTAGAAACCCAGCTCCAGGGCCTCAGTATCTCTCTTTGGAATGCCTGGAGCTTCCCTTACCGTGTGAGTTTTCTCACCAACTCTCACATCCCAGCCAGCAGTACCACGACACAGGAGAGTATGCAATTTGTTCTAGCAATCCCCAGGGCAACGTAACTGGCATTTGAGTCTCCAAAATGACTTTGAACTTGTGAAAAGAAAGTCAACCCAGCATCTCTCACTTCCCCACCTTGAGGCTCCCAGAAGCCCCTTGTGAAGGGGGGCCTGGTTCCCCAGGACTCCTGCAGATGAGGTGAGCCTCTCCTGGGTGTTATGGAAATGCCCAGTGAGGAGCCCTGACCCTTGGGTCCTGCACTCCCACCCCCGGCTTGATGAGAAGTGGGCCTGAAGGCTCCCTCAACAGGGAAACCTGCCCCTTCACCTAAAAGGCCATGGGCATCATCTGGTAGGCAAATCCACCCACAACTTTGGGGAGGTTTCTCTCAGGAACCAGCAGCTGACATAACACAATGCCACCAGGGACTCCCTCTTTGCAGCAGTGCTTGGATTAAGGCCGCTCCCTGTCGTAATATCAGAAAATTGTCAGCTGCAGACGAGGGCCAAAGGAGGTGGAGACAGCTGTGTCATTCCCGGTGCTCTCCAAGCTTCAAGGTCATTAAAAGGAGGATATACTAGAGGTCATTTAGACGGGTTGTTCAGTTCAGTTCAGTTGCTCAGTCGTGTCCGACTCTTTGCGACTCCATGGAGTACACCACACCAGGCCTCCCTGTCCATCACCAGCTCCCGGAACTTGCTCAAACTCATGTCCACTGAGTCAGTAATGTCATCCAACCATCTCATCCTCTGTCATCCCCTTCTCCTCCTGCCTTCAATCTTTCCCAGCATCAGGGTCTTTTCCAATGAGTAACCTCTTCACATCAGGTGGCCAAAGTATTGGAGTTTCAGCTTTAGCATCAGTCCTTCCAATGAATATTCAGGACTGATTTCCTTTAGGATGGACTGGTTGGAGCTCTTTGCAGTCCAAGGGACCCTAAGAGTCTTCTCCAACACCACAGTTCGAAAGCACCAATTCTTCGGCGCTCAGCTTTCTTATTAGTCCAACTCTCACGTCCATACATTACTACTGGAAAAAACCATAGCTTTGATTAGATGGACTTTGTTGGCAAAGTAAGGTCTCTGCTTTTGAATATGCTATATAGGTAGGTCATAGCTTTTCTTCCAAGGAGCAAGTGTCTTTTAATTTCATGGCTGTAGTCACTATATGCAGTGATTTTGGAGCCCCCCAAAATAAAGTCTCTCACTGTTTCCATTGTTTCCCCATCTATTTGCCATGAACTTCTGGATGTTCAAGTTGGATTTAGAAAAGACAGAGGTACCAGAGATCAAATTGCCAACATCAGTTGGATCATCAAAAAAGCAAGAGAGTTCCAGAAAAACATCTACTTTTGCTTTATTGACCACACCAAAGTGTTTGACTGTGTGGATCGCAGCAAACTGTGGAAAATTCTTAAAGAGTACCAGACTACCTGACCTGTCTCCTGAGAAATCTGTGTGCAGGTCAAGAAGCAACAGTTAGAACTGGACATGCAACAACAGACTGGTTCCAAATCGGGAAAGGAGTACGTCAGGGCTGCATATTGTCACCCTGCTTATTTAACTTATATGCAGAGTACATCATGCGAAATGTCAGGCTGGATGAAGCACAAGCTGGAATCAAGGTTGCCAGGAGAAATACCAATAACCTCAGATATGCAGATGACAACACCCTTATGGCAGAAAGTGAAGAAGGACTAAAGAACCTCTTGATGAAAGTGAAAGAGGAGAGTGAAAAAGCTGGCTTAAAACTCAACATTCAGAAAACAAAGATATGGCTTCTGGTCCCATCACTGCATGGGAAATTTAGATGTGTATGTGGACATAAATAAAAAAGATTAATAAAAGCTCACATTGGGTCCTATTAGGCCAATAAATAGCAATTGTGTGCCAACCCAATCAGTGGCCTTTGCAGATCCTGGAATTTGAAGCAAGAGTTCAGTGAGTCTCCTGTGCTCCTCCCAAGGATCCTCCTGAGGACACAGAGCCGGAAGTGACCACATGGTGAGTCACAGCCCCCATTGTTCCCCGGGCAGAGTGTGTCTCCTTGGCTCTGCCTGATGGCTTCAGATTCCATTGCAGTCCTGGCAGCCTTTCTGGGACTATAAATCCAAAATGCTTCTCACCTCCAGAAGAATCATCAGCAAAATAAAATATTCACGAACAGGACTTAGATGGAGAGGGTGCATATACGTATCAAGACAAATGGTAACGTAAGCTCTCCAGTTCTCTAACAATTTCAGCTAATAAAAAAGGTGAATGCAGGGTTATTATCCAAATACAAGCTTGGGGCTCCATCATTAGTCAGAGTTTTGCTCTATTAATTTTAAATCTGGATAGACACCCTGGCTGGCAGTGGTCAGAGCTGTGAGAAAGACCTGCTTCTCTGTCGCCTGGAACCATTTACCCCTCTAATCAGCTTCCGCTCTCTCCGCAGCCTTTGCTCTTGTGCTTTATTTATGCCGCTATAATGTAATGTAACAGGTTTTTTTTCCTCCTGTTTAACAAATTACACTAGTCTTATTCAAAGTGGGGCATGACTTTTTAAAAGACAGACCACTGGCCATTATCTTGTCATGGTGTGTTTCGGTGAAATAAGATGGATTGCCATTTGTTGCCATAGAAACAGTTCTGACACGCACTCCCCAGAGCCCTGCTCTCTGTCAGGCCCCTTCACCACTCCCCTGCAGCCGCCCGAAGAGGGATGGATGCAATGAGCACACTGAGCCTTGGCTTTTGCCGCGAAACACTAAGGGACAGTGGGTCCCCGCAGAGCCCGGGACTGCTGCTTCCAGCCAGATCCATTCATAAACAGGACCGTGTTTTCTGAATGGGCCCAAATACCGTCTCCTTCATCAGCTCTGCTTCAGCTCTGTGCCTCTGAGAAATGACAATATGCCGCTTTGCCGGGAGGTGGGTCTCTCTGACGGTGCCGGGTTCCCTCTGAGGCTCTCTGGTGCTGAAGGACGTCAACTACGGGGAGCTGGCTTCCTCCTCCTCCTCGTGGGGCTCGGGGACCACACTGCGGGATGAGCCCCTCCTGTGTGCCGTGTGAACGTCAGAGGGCCCGATGTGCCCCCTGGTGATTTCACAAAGATGCCTGCGAGCTCCACGCAAAGGGTGGACTCGGCGTGAGCAGACCGTTCATCTAGTCTGGTCTGTCCGCCCCCGGTGCATCCTGGCACCCGAGCCCCTCCCATCAGAGCCTGCCTCTCTGACCAGGGCTGCGGGAATCCAGCCTGGCTGCTACTGAGGGTGCTTCTCGTATCATGACCACCCCTCCAGACTCAAGACAGCAGGCAGGAGTCCCCACTCGGCCAGGGAGCCCAGTCCATCCAGCAAGCAAACAGGCCCTGAGCACCCTGCCTTCTGAGAGACAGGTAAACATCAAACCATCAGCGGAGGAGAGTCTTACTTCTTCAGCTTCCTTTAAGGGGCTGATGGCCTCTGAAAACATCCATGGACTGGAGGCAACAGCGTTGACCTCGACGGTCAGTGAGACGCCACTGGCAGCTGTGCTGAGTGTTATCAGTTATGGCTTAAAGTGATCCTGTCACCAAATTAAACGAGCTCCTCACCATATGTGGTCATGGTTGGAGAGTGAGCTTTCTGATTTCTAATACTGCAACCAAAGGGGGTGATGTTACCAATGATTAAAGTCGCCCGGTTTTCTCAGCTGAGGGGAAAATAGATATAAAACGTCCAGACTCCAAGTAAGCCCCTCCCCGAGTGCCTTCTCTTGAGCCCCTGGTCTGCACCCTAAGGGAACTTCATGAGCTGATGATAGAATTGAAAACAAAGCCGCACTTTCTGTCCTCCTGGCTCCGGCTTTCCAGGACCCCGCATCTGAAATCAGACGGATGCTTCTGATGGCCCGTGATGCCAGCTCCCTCCCTGAGAGGGCCCTCGAGGGGCTTCTGCTTCCTGGGGTGGCTCCCGGTCACCCACTCTCCACAGGCATCCCCTCTGCACTTGGAAGTCTGGGGGAGAAGCCCGGTTGAGATGGAACCAGAGATGCAGAAGCAGAACCGGAATCCTTCTGGAACTTCTCTCAGGGCCCTTCTTGGCTGTATGTGCTCTGGGAGCCACAGACGTCAGCAGAGCTGTGAGAATTCAAGCCTCCCCACCGGCCCGCACAGCCATCCGTCTGTCTGTCTAACCCTGGAAGCGGCTGTGGCTCCCTGATGGGACTGGTCGGCACGCCAGGGTAGACTCCTACCAGGTACTCATTTAAAATGACCTCCTGGCCAGCTACCTGCAACCCATTCTTGCATTTCTGGGGATCTGTTTTCTAGAAGCGTCCATCCTTTACTTCTGTTCCTGTGTTCCCTGGACCTCTCCTATGTCACTGTTCTTACACTGGATCTTACGTTTTTAATACAGTCTTCTAGGATATGGTTAACACGCCCCCAAACTGAGTTTTTACCTTCGAATATGAGTATTGTCTCTGGGGGTCATGACCAGACATTTCGCCAAGAGCAGGAACAAGGGTAAGCCCCCTCTGCACCCAGGGCACTTTCCCTTCACAGCTCACAGGCTAGCACTCAACCTCACAGCTTCCCCACAGACACAGCGAGGACACCAGGCACCCGCTTGTCCACAGAAACCTCTGGACGGAGCATCAGTTCAAAGCCTCATCTCTCGAGTCTGTCAGCGTGCCTCCCACCACCTTACCTGTTTCCGCTCCTCCGAGTTCAGCAGGAGATAGCGTGGATCAAACACAATTTTGTGTAATTCTTTCTCCCAGGTAGAAAACGCTGACACCTGAAGAAAGATATTCAATAGAGTTGCTTTTAACATCTAATGCTGAGCCTGAGTCACAACGAACTGGTCGATGGTGAGAAACAGCCCTCAGGAACCACGGGTTTGGGGACGCAGCGGCGTTTAAAAGTGTTTGACTTGTCAAACTTTTAAGAAAATCAATTTTTCGAGCATAAGAAAATTTAATTTCTAGACTCATGACACTATGTCTTCCCTGGATATCTTCCAGGGCCAAGTGCCCTGATCTAAAGCCCTGATTGTATCTGTGAGTCTGAGACATTCTCAAATGTCACATCTTGAGAAGAGAAATTATACTTGTGAGAATTTTCAGGATGCCACAGGCCTTAACGGAGGGCAGCGTCTTGTAATTAGTCAGAATTTGGCATAATTTTAATTGATTTTTAATCAACATTTAAACCTTTTTCAGGTAGGTAGCTTTTTAACCAAACTGCCTTATCTTATAGCAGCTTAGATTTACACAGAACTTGCGAGAACACGATGAAGTCAGCCTCCAGCCCACCCCCGGCTTACTGTCTCGCTGACATCGCAGCACGACTGTTAACAGGAGTCTGCGCCTTACTCAGTTTCTTTAGTCTTTGCCTAATTATTTTTCTGTCCTGGGATCCCCCCAGGGCACACACCACACGGACTCTCACATCTCCTCGGGCTCTCAGGGGTGACACAGCTTCTCACTCTCCTCGGTCTGGATGACCTTGACAGCTCTGAGGGGAGCCAGTCAGGTGTTCCATGAGATGCCCCTCTGCTGGGTTTTGTCCCAGCTTTTCTCACGGTTCCACTGTGGGTTTGGGGAGGAAGACCCCAGAGTAACGTGCGCTTCCTGTCAAGGTCCACACTGCCGACGTGATGCACCACAGCTGGTGCTGACGTCGGCCGCCCGGCCGGGGTCTCTCTTCTCTGCATCTCTTTTTCCCTGAGTCATGTTGTCCCCTTTGGAGGCGGTCTCTGTGTGCCTGTCCCGCTGTCGCTCGGTCGCGTCTGACTCTGTGGCCCCGTGGACTGCAACACTCCAGGTTTCCCTGTCCTTCCTTATCTCCCAGAGCTGCTCCAACTCGTGTCCATTGAGTCGATGATGCCACTTGAGGGGCCTGACCCACCTCCTGATACGGAAGAATCTGTACAAGTGCCTTGGAATCCTTCTGGATGGGGATTTATCCATTCTCCCACATTCACTTCTTAGTTCAGCCATCTGTTTGTGTCAGTTTAAACTCATGGATGTGTACTTCACGCTTGGGGTTGGAATCTAATCTGACTGCTGGTTTGTGCTCAGATTGCTGCAGGTTGGCTGTTGTTGGCCTCCCGTGCCCTGGGAGCGTATCCCCACTGTTCCGTTTTCTGGGCCCTGGAAGATGCTCCAGGATGATCTCCTATCTCTCCTGCGTTGGCCCTAGAATCAGCATTCTCTGAGAAGCCCTGGTCCCTCTTATCGGAGAAGGTGTTGGGACTTGAGATCCAGGGGAGCAGCTCATTGCTGCTGAGAGGTTGTGACTTCCAGATTCTCAGCTGATGAGGCAGTAAAACTTTTAAGTCATCCAAAAATAATTTATTCACTTAAAAACATTGACTAAATATTGGCTATGTCTTAGGCCCCTTGCTGGGCGCTATGGGTTCAGAGAAAATAAATCAAGGCCACTGACCTTGAGAGGTTGGCGGGGGATGAGACAGAAAGTGAATTCAGGATCTCCTGGGGGCATGAGTGTCCTTCTGGGTACAAAGAGATGTGCCCAGGAGCCAAGGGCACAGAGAAGGGCCCCCATCAGCCTGGGGGGAGCTGTCTCCAGGGCAGGTGGTGTCAGGACCTGGCCCATGGAGGGGCCTGGGAGGGTGTGCAGCAGGGGCTGTTCGTGGTGCGGAGGCCAGGCTTCGGGGACTGCGGGAATGTGGGGGTCTCAGGGGGATGTGGGAGGCTGTGCAGAGCTGGGAAGAAGTGGGAGAGACGGCCTGAGTGGATGTGGGGACACTCGCCGGCCTCCTCAGGAACCAGGGGTTTGTTTTGAGACTAATGGGAAAAGCCAGATTCGATGTGCGCCCAGGGGCCCGGGCCAGGGATGGATTCAGCGCAGTGGAGAGGAGAAGCTGATGGGCAGGTTTCACAAACAAGGCCCACCCGCTCCTACTTCTGAGCAGGTTACAGTATGGCTGGTAGAGATACTATTTCGATAGACATGGGCTTTGCTTGGAACGGGCTTCCCTTGTGGCTCAGCTGGTAAAGAATCCTCCTGCAATGCAGGAGATCTGAATTCCATCCCTGGGTTGGGAAAATGCCCTGGAGAAGGGAAAGGCTACCCACTCCAGTATTCTGGTCTGGAGAAGTCCATGGACTGTATAGTCCATGGGGTCACAAAGAGTCAGACATGGCTGAGCAACTTTCACTTGCTTGGAACATTGTAAAGATTTTCTAAATTTACAGTTTCTGTATTCAATAATAAAAATCAAAATTCTTTTTAAAACTCATGAGCTCTTTTATGGGCAGGGTGAACCAAGCTCCACCCAGGGATCTTTCTCAATTGATTAAGAACATGGTGAAGTATTGACATGTCATGGCTGGGTGAGGGGGTGGGGGGGACTCCAGAAGAACATCAGGGCAGAATGGTCCCTCTGTTTGGCTAGAGCTGATGCTTGACCGTGTGAGCATTAAGGTGGACATGAGAGAAGGGATGGTCACCTTCAATTCAGCCCAGTCAGATGGGGTCAGTCCATCACACAGAGCCCTGAAAACCCCTTCAAGGTTCCAGCTCTGTACAAAAGGCAGGTGATTATTAAGAACTGGTATCACATAACTGACTCCACGAGTGTGATGAGAATTTTTGGAGTTCTAGATATATAACAAACTAAACTTAAAAAAAATATACATATATATATATATATATATATAGAGAGAGAGAGAGAGAGAGAGAGAGAGAGAGAGAGAGAGAGAGATATCATCCTTGGCTCCAAAGGAAATTAGGAAATTACAATCTATATACAAGGCAAGGAGATCAAACCAGTCATTCCTAAAGGAAATCAACCCTGAATATTCATTGGAAGGACTGATGCTGAAGCTGAAGCTCCAATGTTTTGGTCACCTGATGTGAAGAGTCAACTCCTTGGAAAAGCCCCTGATGCTGGGAAAGACTGAGGGCGGAAGGAGAAGGGGGCAGTAGTGGATGAGACGGTTGGAGGGCGTCACCGACTCAAAGGACACGAACTTGGGCAAACTCTGGAAGATGGTGAGGGACAGGGAGGCCTGGCATGCCGCTGTCCATGGGGTCAGAGTCGGACACGACTTAGACATGCCTGAGCAACTGAACAACATGCAAGGAAGAAGAGTCATTTCCACAAAGACTAATTTGTGATGAGAAGACAGACGTCGTCACGTAACCTGACAGCCATGCCAGCGCATGCTCTGACGTGCGGAGGAGGGTGCAGTGCTGGGGAGGGCAGCCCGGGCACGGGGCCCGTGACCGAGGCTGGAGCCGATGGGCAGGCTGGACAGTCAAGTGTGAAACGGGGTGTGGCAGTGCCTGCAGTGGGGCACAGCCTTGTCCACCAGACCCACTCTTCCCAAAGGACCCTGATGACTGTTGCTGCCTCAACCATGAGACTCACTCCTGATGGAAGACCACCCTCCCCAGGCCTGCATCTCTGCAGGCATGTCCTGGTACGCTTATTCTGTGGGACAGGGCCAAGGCCTCCCCTTTCTTGCTGCAGGCCAGTGGGGAGCCATTCTCCGCTCCCAGGAGTCCCCAAATTCCCTGTCGTGGCCCCTTCTGCAACAGGGCACCTTACTGGAAACCGGTGGGAGAATCTCTATATATGAGGCCTCATCTTACGTAACATACTATCACAGCATCACAGGGGAACGCCTCCATCCTATTCCCAGGCCAGCCCCCTCAAGGGACGGGGTCATTTGGGATGGGTGTCCCGGGGTGGGAGTCCTGGGACCACTGTCGGGATGTGCCCACGCAGCAGGTCCCTGAGACGAATGCACCCTCTTGCCTCCAACGTGGCCTTCATTCTCCACCTTGGTCTTCATCCCTCATCTGCCTAACAGACCTCCCTTTGATACTATGGCATTTCACATGTGTTTTGGTCCTGGATAGTGGGATTCTTCAGCCCATTTTAGACCCTCTCCTGTGGAAGTCAGTCCTTCCCTGCAGCCTGGCTGGGTCTGGGGTGGTTCCGTCTCCCCTCCTGGGCTGTGTTCTGTGATGTTCACATCATCTCCTGACAGTCGGCAACATACTCCCAGAAGCATCTGAACACCTCAGGGTGCTGACGCCGGGTGACACCCTGCCACGGGCGAAGGTCGGCGCTCCGTGCTGGTGCGAGTGCGTGTGGACATGGCCCACGCCGCCAGGTTAGGGCTCTGGCTAGCGCTCACACACGTCTTTATTTGACCTCCCCCTGGAGCACATCCTGGAGTATCGCCATCGTTTGGGAACCAGGAGAGCTCGGGCAGCAGTCCCCTGGGCTGGGCTGGTGGCCAGGCCCTTCCTTCCTCCCAGCATCCTGCCAGCAGACTCTCCCCGGCCCCGACTCATCCTTAGTGTCTGAACTGCGCTCCCTGCCATTTCTACAAGGGCCGACACCAGAGCTTGTCGTTCAGAACAGGCACAGGGAAGGAGCCGCCGCGTGGACCCTGGCGGGGGAGCAGTCCCCAGGCTAAGACCGCGGCTCCACATCGTGGAACGGGGTTCACCCCTACCGGGGGTCGGGGGCCACCGCCTGCCTGCCTGGCAGGGGTGCCCTCCTGGCTCTCCACCTCCAGCCCCCAGCCTGGTCCCAACACCACCACCTCTGTCAGCAGCGCACTCCACGCCTCCCCTCCCTGCAGGGCTGCCCTCAGCCCCCCCACCCAGCCCTGACCCTGAAGGTCGGGTGTGCACACGCGCCCTGTCCGCCCGCCCTCCCTTCCTCTGGGCCTCTGCTCCGTCCTCCTTGCTGCCTGCGGCTCTGCGGATGACAGACGGCGTGTTCGTTGCAATTAGCACTCACACCATTACCCTCTTTATCCAATTTCCTGGAACGCACAGCTGTGTCTTCTATTTCTGGCTCTGGAGTTCCTGACAATTCAAGGCAGCTCCAGGCGGGCAGACTACAGGATGCAGCAAGCAGGCCATGCTCTGAGCTCAGCCTGCCCAGACGCAGGGTCGTCTTGACGTTTGGGAGGTAATTCCAGGCATACAGGCCACTGACGCGGGGAAGGAGACGGGCTGAGGGTGATGCAGGAGAGAGCAGGTCCCCGGAGCCACCCCTCAGGGGAACCCTGGAGGAGCACATAGGACCTTCCGGGGCCCGCCTGCGACTCATCCAATCACGGGGCAGGAAGCGGGGGTTTCCTCCTGACCCACCCCTCCCTGGTGCAGTGTTGCCCCTGGCAATGCTCCAACCTTAAATTTAGAGGGAATGGTCGGCCTGTGGAGAGGTCTCGTGAGCCAGGTGACCCCCAGGTGAATCCTGAAATGACAGAGGGGTTGGTGCCCGCCCCCAGACTCTGGGACTTGTTGACTTCTACCCCATCTCCAAACTAGACAGCATATTCAAAAGCAGAGACATTACTTTGCCAACAAAGGTCCGTCTAGTCAAGGCTATGGTTTTTCCTATGGTCATGTATGGATGTGAGAGTTGGACTGTGAAGAAGGCTGAGCGCTGAAGACTTGATGCTTTTGAACTGTGGTGTTGGAGAAGACTCTTGAGAGTCCCTTGGACTGCAAGGAGATCCAGTCCTGGGTGTTCAGTGGAGGGACTGATGCTGAAGCTGAAACTCCAGTACTTTGGCCCCCTCATGTGAAGAGTTGACTCATTGGAAAAGACTCTGATGCTGGGAGGGATTGGGGGCAGGAGGAGAAGGGGACGACAGAGGATGAGATGGCTGGATGGCGTCACTGACTCAATGGACGTGAGTCTGAGTGAACTTCGGAAGATGGTGTGCTGTGATTCATGGGGTTGCAAAGAGTCGGACACGACTGAGTGACTGAACTGACTGACTCACCCCATCTCCCAGTGCTCAGAGTGTTCTACCACTTTCTGTATTATGTGTGTATGTGTGTGTGTGTATTTTGATCAGTAAATAAAATCTTGCACTGTTATTCCACAATATCTCACCTAACTTGGTTTTCACACTACGGCTAGTTATACTCCCATCTTAAGCTTAGAGTGGGTGGTCCATGTGCCCCGCCCCTCGGGTCATCTTCTTGTTAGACCGCTGTCTAATCACTAACAGAGAGGTGACCACAGTAATATCTGCGGAGTGGAATCACCAAAAGCTGTGGCTGTTAATTCAGGAAAGAACCACAGCACAAAAGCTGAGAGAAAACACAAATCAAAGGGAAGGAACCATGAGATTCAAAAAATAATAAGTAGTAAATATCTATACTTCTTACTATTCAGTGGTGGTGGAACGTGCTGAGAAAACAAATTTTCAGGAACTTTCAAACACTGCTGGGAGAATACACTGTGTGAAAACAACTTTTTCCAAAACAATTTGATAACATAGGTCAGATGTTGACGGCACGCAGGAAGCAACCCCCCACACACATAAACCAACGTTCATGCATCAGTATGGTCATCGGAATACTATTTAAACTAGCAAAATTGGGCAGAGACTAAATGAATGAAAATGAGGGCGCTTTGAATGGACAATGAACCGACAATTATATCCTCATCAAAAATGTTTCCCAAGGTTTATAATAATATTTTAAAACTGCTTCAAAGGAGAAATTGTATACAAATGTATAAATTAGGTTGAACCTTATCAAATTACCTATCTTTTAAAAACAAATGGGACTTCCCTCGCGGTCCAGTGGTGAAGAATCTGCCTGCCAATGCAGGGGACACGGGTTTGATCCCTGGTCAGGGAAGACGGCGCGTGCCGAGGAGCAGCGAAGCCCCACGGTGCCACAGCTGCTCAGCCTGGGCTCTAGAGCCCTCAAACCGCAAGTACTGAGGCCCCTGGCACCCTAGAGCCTGTTCTCTGTAACGAGAGGGGCCGCGATAAGCAGCCTCGCACCGCGGCTAGAGAAAGCCTGCAGGCAGTGAAGGCCCAGCACAGCCGAGTTAATAGACAAATAAATAAAACGTTGGTTCAGCCACGTCTAACCACGGTTCGGTCCCGGTTATACTATATGACTATACCGTATGATACGTATTGTGCTACATAATACGAATGTTTGATTTTGCTATTGCCTTAAAATCTGTTTCTAGGATAAAAAGACTAGAAGGAAAGGGATGCATTGATGGCAATAACTGTGTCTTAGGACTTCAGGTGATTTTCATTTCTGTTCTTTGAATTTTGCATCTTTCCTATAAAGAACGTGCACTCTTTCGATGGCACAACCTTATTTTATTAGTGGCATGTGCCTGGTGAGACTTTGAAGAGCTGCCATAGGAACACGAAACGGGTAAGCTTCCTAAGGAGCAAGGATCCGTCTCATGGGGAAGCTCCTGCCAGTCTCCAGGACTCCAGAGCCACGACTCAGGCGCTTTGCCTCCAGTGCCATCTCAACCCGGATGTATACCTGCACATGAGGGGGACCGAGCCCTTCCCCGAGTCCTGGCCCAGTGGCCACTACAGCTTCAGGCAACACCACCTACGCATCTGGGCAGAGGGGCACTAGACGCCAGCCACGGGGAGGTGCTCCTGTCCCCCACCTGGGAGAAGGGAGAAGGCACGGCCGCCGCGCTGGCAGGAGGGCACCAGGGGAAGAGCCTCTCCTCATCTGGGCTGCCTTTGCACCAACAACTCAGCGCAGAGAGAGAGCCCTGTGGCTCAGCCAGGGCGGGTGTGTGGATTGTGAATTCCTCTTTCCAACACAGACTCAGATGCAAAGTCCAGGGGTCTCAGCTGCAGGGCTGGCCACTGTGACAGTCAGTCTCCCCAAGGCTGCCGCAGCTGCAAAGCTGGCCAGGGTTCCCCTGCAGAGGGGCCCGACAGTGTCTGAATGCAAATTCAAGGTTATGGAACAGTCTTTCTTTCCTGGCCTCTGGGAAAGCCACTTCCCAAGGGCTATTTTGCAGAAGGAAGAGACCCTCGATAAAATGTCTCTAATGCATTTATCTAAATAGACAGGGTTAAATTAATCAGCTGCTACTCAATTAATCCTGCCCTTTATAGACTGAAGTTTAAAGAGAGCTCTATTGTGGTTTATACTAGTGAAAGCAGACAAAAACAAAACCTTCCACCTACATATTACAAAACCACAAAACCGAAGGCCTTTCCCCAAGCCAAAATCCCCACAGCACACCCCAAACCATGCCCTTTTTAAACTGCTGGAAATCCACATACCTAGCTCCCTCTTTCTATAAGCACATGAATCTCTGAGCTGAAGCATTGAACAAATGCAATAAAAATTCTTATTAATCACTCAGTCTATGAAAAAGGTGACCTTTTTCAGCCTCATTTTTAAGCAACTAGAAATCTGATGGGCTTAGCCATCAAAGCCTCTTGAGCATGGGTAACTCATAAAATCTGCCGACATACTTTATAAAGTCGAGAGTCATAAATGCGGGCATTGCTTTATGACAGCAGCAGTACATTCAGATTGGTCTCCTCTATTCATGAGGGGTATGTGGGCTTCTTCTGAAATCCTTGTAAGATGAGGGTCTCAGCTTCACCCCCGTCTCTGTCTCCTGGGAAAACCCAGAGTACTGGGGCTCCCGTTTCCACACTGTTTTTGCTGATTCTCATACGTGAATATAGCTAAGAACCAAGGCTGGATGGAATCAGCTCAATGAGACAAGAATGCACTGAACACACCCTTAGTAAAATCGCTCAGCTGAGGGCTCTGGGGTGCATTAGAGACCACATAGACTCAGTGTCCTTGGGAGGGCGGGGTGGGGTCTCCAGCAGTCCTCACCCTCCAAGTGGCTTAATATCACGCTGTGCAAGTAAGTTGGGCATGGGTGGTTTCCAAAACACAGAGGTGGAAACCTAGGCATTGATGAGATGAAGGCTGCATATATTTCTCAAATGCTCATGGTGCCGTCCCTTCTCTGGGAATTCTCAGTTAATTCCACTGGGGCAGACTGGCTGGGTTCATTCAGACCTCAGAATTGTGACTATTTCTGCACTATCCTTGCCAACAGAAGAGGCATGGTGGCAACACTCAGGCGCTTCCACCCTTGTGGTCTGCAGAGAAGAATCCTCTTCTTGGCGACTTTGTGGGGAGAGAAGCCTGCTTTATCATGAGTGATGTCTTATCCTGCAAATGCTTTGGGGCCATATGAGTGGAGGAGAAGGAAACAGGAAGAACAGCTGCTCCAGGAGATACACCCCTCCTCCAGGCTCCATGGGCCTACTCTCTGATCAGCGCAGGGATGGCCCAGGGCACACGCAGCAGGACCAGGGCTTGGACATGAAGGGAATCCCGGGAGGTCCCTGAGCGGCCCTGGGAGCCAGTGCCTGGATCCGGGCTCGAGGAGCCCAGTGGGGCATCAGAGCGTCCCCTGCCTCCAGGACCCAGCACCACGACTCGGCAACGAGGAAGGCACACTGAGCAGCCGTGAGGCACACGTGTCAGCCAGGGAGTGGGGAGGCCAGGCTCGGAGGGCCTCCCAGGAAAGAGACCTCATGCCAAGGTGCAAGGAGGTCAGGGCGAGTGAGACAGCTCAGGGCCCAGGCTGGCGGTGACACTGGGCACAAGCCTCCAGGACCCTGAGGCTGGCCCGATGGCTGCGCAGCAAGCAGCCTCTTCAGGTGGCAGTGACGGCGTCTAAACCCAGCCAGCTCCATCCTCCTGGAGCACCTGGGACTTGATGGCGGACCCACTTCTCCAGCATAGGAGCAGCGGGCCGGGGCGGCCAGAGCTGGGCACTCTGGCCTGTGTTCCTGGCCTCCTCTCTTTAGCCAGGGGGAGAGGTCACGTCTTTGCTGTTGACGTGGGGAGGCTGAGAATAGGGCAGTGAGGGCCGAGCAGGGAGTGAGGGGAGGGCTCGGGGGAGCCCTGCCCATCAGCCATGTGGGGTCTGTGGTGGGCCCGGTAGGGAGTACACACCACACACAGACACACACGTGTATACACTCACAGCACACACACACACAGACACACGTATACACACTCACAGAACACAGAGGGAGACACACATGTGTATACACTCACAGAACAAACAGAGAGACACACATATACACTCACGGCACACAGACACACACGTGTACACACTCACAGCACACACACACAGAGACACATGCACGTACACTCACAGAACACACAGAAAGACACACCTATACACTCATGGCACACAGACACACATGTGTATACACTCATAGCACACACAAAGTATACACTCACATAACACACAGAGAGATGCACATATACACTCATGGCACACAGACACACACATGTATACACTCACAGCACACACACACAAACACCCACAGACACACACGTGTATACACTCAGAGCACATATACACACACATATATACACTCACAGAACACACAAGAGAGACATGCATATACACTCACGACACACAGATAGACACATGTATACACTCACAGCACACACACGTGTATATATTCATAGCACACATATATACACTCACAGAACACACAGAGAGATACACACAGACACACATATGTGTACACTCACAGCACACACACACAGAGACACACACATGTACACTC
Organism: Bos indicus; assembly: GCF_029378745.1. Taxonomy (NCBI): domain Eukaryota; kingdom Metazoa; phylum Chordata; class Mammalia; order Artiodactyla; family Bovidae; genus Bos; species Bos indicus. The sequence goes on from NC_091785.1 coordinate 49,563,209, forward strand.
ACAGAACACACAGAGACATGCATATACACTCACGGCACACAGACACACACGTGTACACATAGCACACACAGACACAGACACACACACATATACACTCACAGAACACACAGAGGGACACACACACTCATGGCACACAGACACACACATGTATACATTCACAGCACACACACACAAACACACACAGACACACACGTGTATACACTCAGAGCACATATACACACACATATATACACTCACAGAACTCACAAGAGAGACATACACATATGCTCACGACACACAGATAGACACGTGTATACACTCCCAGCACACACACGTGTATATACTCATAGAACACATATATACACTCACAGAACACACAGAGAGATATACACAGACACACATGTGTATACACTCACAGCACACACACACGCACCTCTACACACACACCTCTACACACAGCACACACACACACACACAAAGATACATCCCTCACAAGAGCATCAGCTGCTTCCAAGGCCATCCCATCCTACAGGATTTTGTGATGAAATCACCTCTACATCTTGAAAGAAAGAAGAAAGTTGCATGGGAAGGGATTCTATATTTGGCAAAACTAATACAATTATGTAAAGTTTAAAAAATAAAAAATAAAAAAATTAATTAAAAAAACAGCATTTTAACCTAGTAAATATAACTCTTAAAATCATGTTTTTTAAAAGAAGCTGCCCTCCGTCCACATCGGGAACGGGTCCTGTGCGTGTGAGTTCATGTGCCCCTAGGCGTCCTCATGACTTCACACTAAACACATGGCATTGCCACTCAGATCACAAGCCTGCTTCTCCTCCAGGTCCTCGCGCCAAGGGCTGTATTTTACTTTTGAGTGTGTCTCCAGACAGATAAAGCGATGCATGCATTAAAATTCATGGTGCAGAGGAGACGAGGGGCCCCTCGGAGGGCGGCTGAGATAATCTCCTTCTCCTAGTTCTTCAAGAGCTCACATCGGCTCAGCTCCGGGGAGCCTGTGGGCTCCGCCTGCCCAGGTGCCAGCCCTGCTCAGACTCTCCCCAGGGGAGTCGGGGTCTCCACAGACCACCCTCCCCTCGGTTCTCGGCTGCACCTGCTCTGGGAGGGGGCTCGCAGGAGGCAGCCTGCCCTGGGTGCTGCCTGCAGAGGGAATTTGCTTTTGCATTGCCAAGGCCACTTACAGTGTTCATAATAATTATCATTACACACCAGCTCCCATCACTGCCTTCTGCGTTCCGGCTCATCCTACGAAGAAACCCAACTGGGCTGAACTACTGTATCAGGCTCATTTTATACCCAAAAGCCAAACCAGGAAATAAAAGTCATTGGAAGGAGATTCAATTATAAAATGCGTGTCCCCCTTCAATTCAAAGGTGATTCAGAAGTCAACAACCATGAAGACATCCCACCTGCACGAAACCCACTGGGCTGACCCAGAGGGGTGCGAGCCCCTCCCTGAGTGAGGTCACCGAAAGGGTGTGTCTCGTGGAGGGCTGGACGTCAGAAGCTGGCTGGGCTCCTGCAAGAAGGCCATTGACACCAACCAGCGCTGCATCCTGCGTCCCCTCCGGGAGACCCACATCTGCTCACCTCTCAGCTGCATCCGTGGACAGGTGGCAAGAACCGCCCTGCGACGCATCGCACCCCCCAAAGCCTCGCTCCCTCCTAGGACTGGTCCCTTTGCGTGTCTTTTGGCCCCTGAATGTCCTGCACGCAGCCTATCTACAGCTCAGTGAGGAAGGGGACGTGGTCCTGGGGGGGCGATGGCCAGTTCGCCCCCCAGCCCCGCCGAGGCAGCCACGGAGGGGCCCCCTTACCCCTCTCTCCAGAAGCATGTCTCGGAAGTGGGTCACTCGCTCCTCCAGCGGCAGAAGGATCTGGGGCAGGGGTGTCTTGGCGCCCACGTCCTGTCTCTCCGCCTCCTCGGCACTGGGACTCACGTGGCCTTCCGTCCTTCAGGGCACAAGATACAGAGAGTCAACTGAGACTTTGGAGACCCACCTGATTCTCACTGTGACCTTTCAAAGCCCTCCAGGCCCCTGGAAGGAGCAGAGTCTTTGAACACTTTGCAAAGCACAGCTCAGATGAGACTTGGCTCTTGGGATACAAACTGCTTTGCTGCGTTTGGGGCAGAAAGTGGAGACCAAAGCCCCGACAGGACAGCACGGCCGGAGGGAGACCTCGGTGGGGCCTGAGGGTTGAGAGCGCTCAGAACGGCCTGGGAAGGAGGCCGAGCGGCCCCGAGGCTTCCCCGCCAGCGGCCACTGCCACCTGAGCGGACGGAGCCAATCTGTCACTTGGACCAGTCACTGCATCTTGAACCTGGTTCCACTTTGGCTTTTAGAGATGACTTGACTTTGAACAAAGGCATGGAAGACAGTCATGGGGAAATTATTCTATCTACACCCAGAGGGCAGAAAGCACTGTCTGGGGGTTTAGCCCAAAAGGGAGGATTTAGTGACGGCAGTGAGACAGGACCACACCCTGGGGACTCTGCAAAGGACAGGGAGAGCTAGGTGACCGTGAGCCCAGGGGTGGCCACAGGGAGGAAGCAGGACCCAGCGTGGGCACGGCCAGGGGCCAGGCAGGGCGGCCCAGAGGAAGGAGAGAGAGCCCCCTTTTGTGAATCAGCGACCCGGTAGCTCGCATCATTTGTCTGACTGCCCATCTGACGGGGGTCCTCGTGCTTCTACTCCTCGTACTGGAAGCACCTGGAAACCTCCCTCTACCACACCTTGATGCTCGCTGCTGGAAGAAAGCATCTGACCAAACACACACTGTTACTCCCACCTCCTTCCCTCCTGCTCCCTGACACGGCCCTGCCTGGGAGTGGTCCGCCCAGCACCTCATCCTCAAGCAACCTCTTCCCATCTCCTAAGGTGCCGACTGGACCCCTGCTGCCCAAAAGGCATCCTGGCTCTGACACCCAGACCCCTCTGTGGGTACAGCCACAAAATTAAAAGAAGCTCCTTGCAAGATAATCTATGACAACCTAGAAAACATATTAAAGAGCAGAGACATCACATTATTGACAAAGGTCTGCATAGTCAAAGATATGATTTTTCTAGTGGTCATGTATGGGTGTGAGAGGTGGACCATAAAGAAGGCTGAGCACCAAAGAATTGATGCTTTTGAACTGTGGTGTTGGAGGAGACTCTTGAGAGCCTCTTGGACTGCAAGGAGATCCAACCAGTCCATCCTAAAGGAGATCAGTCCTGAATATTCATCCGAAGGACTGATGCTGAATCTGAAACTCCAATACTTTGGCCACCTGATGCAGAGAGCTGCCTCATTAGAAAAGACTCAGATGCTGGGAAAGATCAAAAGCGGGAGAAGGGGGTGACAGAGGATGAGATGGTTGGATGGCATCACCGACTCAATGGATGAGTTTGAGCAAGCTCCAGGAGATGGTGAAGGACAGGGAAGCCTGGTGTGCTGCAGTCCACGGGGTCACACAGAGTTGGACGACCTAGTGACTGAACAACAACTCCCCCACCCTCCAGGACCAGGATTGCAGACAGTGATGTCAACAGGCCAGTGCAACTCTGATCAGAGGCCACCTTTCCCGGAAGTCCTAAAGAGAAGTGCGCTGGGAAGCACCATGACTTCCTCGCATCCTGGGTGCTCACAGGTCCAGAACAGCGGGGCACGTGCATTTCAAAAGCCTGCTGCACCCCAGGAATTGCGGGGAGAGAGGCACGCACACCATGCACGTCCGGGTTTCCTGATGTAGGTCACGATCAGGGCTCCCCAGGTGGTCTGCTGCCTGGGGGCCTGTGGCAGCGTCTGCAGACATTTGTGGTTGTCACCACTCGGAAGGTGCTCCCAGCACATAGGAACAGAGGCCAGGGCAATGCACAGGAGGCTCTGGGCATGTCTCTATCCCCGCATTTGGGAGGAGGAGACAACCATCCAGGTCACGGGTGCTGCGTGCTAAGTTGCTTCAGTCATGCCCAACTCTTTGTGACCCTATGGACCACAGCCCAGCAGGCTCCTCTGTCTGTGGGGTTCTCCAGGCAAGAATACTGAAGTGGGTGACCATGCCTCCTTCAGGGGATCTTCCCAACCCAGGAATCAAACTCGAGTCTCTTACGTCGCCTGCATTGGCAGGTGGGTTCTTTCCCACTGGTGCCACCTGGGAAGCTCCATTAAGTCATACAGTCATTTAACTACCCAGCCAGGGCAGTCTCACCTCCTGACACCCACCAAGGCTGCAGCTTCTCCAGCTCTGACCAGGGTGCCGTGAAGACACGCAGGTTAGCAGTTTGGGACTTGCTAGGGGCGTGGAATATATGTAGCATGTGCTACATCTAACAAGGGTTGCCACGCATCAGGGTTATAATGTGGATTAATCCAACCTCACACAGAATGTGCAAAGAAAAACAACCTGCTTGCTCAGCCCATTAGGGAATCTTATTTATAAACCAACAATTTCAGAACTTACATTCTTCGCTTCTTATGCCATTATGTGGAATTTTGAAAAAAGAAAATTGCCAGTGGATTTGCCATTGTATCACACTCCAAACGGTATAATTAGGATTTCTTTGTAATAAATTTTCATTAGTTAAAAATAGAAGTGTGGAAACAAGTCTTGCATTGTTTTAACTCGAAACAAGACTAATAGGAACATGTGATGATTGCGGATTACAGCTTTTTCCACGAAGTATTTTGTTCAGAACCACTGGACGCCTTCCAGACCGCAAAGCAATCGGTTCAATTAGAGTCAATCAAAAGCAAAGCAAACTTTGCTAAAAATATTTTTTACATCCTAAGTCTGAAAAGCTTGGTACTAAAAGTAAATCCTAATACTGAAAAATAGAGTAAAGTCAACATCATACGGAGGGTGAGAGGCGTTGCCCCCAGGGGCCCGGCTGCGTACCCGGGCCCTGGGGTGGCTGTGCGGGTGGGGACCACTGCAGGGCCGGGGTCTCCTCGCTGCGAGGGGAGGGGCATGTCCCCTGCCTCCTGCACCCCCTTGGGAGACAGGGGGCCAAGCCCCGCCCTGAGCTCTGCCCCTTCCTGCTCCCATTCTGCCCCTCCCCCAGAACCGCCTCTGAGCTCCAGCAGCTGAACCGCTCATGAGACGTGTGTCAGGGCTTTCTGACCCTGCCCCTGAGCCCAGGACAGCACAGGCTTCCGGTGGATGCTCGAGACCAGACGCAGCACAGCAGGATTCCAGAGGCAGCAGTTCTTTGGCAGACGACGGACTTCCCTGTGTTTATCTGGTGTGGAGGTACTCGGGCCACTGGCCTTGGTACTTCTGTCCCTGCCTGGAGGCCAGTTCTTGGACCCACAGACTCGCCTTTTCTGCCTCCTGCATGGTTCAGCATGGCCATTCTGGGGTTGGAATGGTCACCTTGGCGAAGAAATTATGGCCACAGACCAGCTGCCTGTTACAGTTCAAAGGAAAGTGTTTTTTGTTTTTGATTTTGTTTTCACTGTCCAGTCTATGAGGGGAGGTGAGGAGAGAGAGAAGGAAGAAAAGAAGGGAGGAGGGGCGGAGAGAGGGCGGAAGAGGTTGACTCAGAAGGCGGCGATCTTCGCAGCAGCCGACAGTGGAGGGTGCGCTTCTCCAGATCTAAGGCCCCTCCCACCGACTCAGCATGCACGCCTGCCGCATGGGGCAGGTGAGGGGAACACGCTGGACCACGTCTTTGGAAAAACAGTTTGAACAGGAAGATCCCGACACGCCTCCATCTGTGATGCTAATGTGAGCCTGTTTTTCAGTCCTGTTGAAATATTTAAACATCTTGATTCTGCCATCAGTTTATTAGCTCTGTCTCCCAATTTTGCAGTCCCCATAGATGTGATAAGCCGGCCTCCTGCACCTCTGTCCAATTTGTTCATAAAAATGTACAGCAGGAAATGCCAAAAGCAGATGCTTCTGGCGGGTCCCACCAGCCTCTCCCTGCAGGTGACAACCTCCCTTTCCTGCTGCTGATGAGCAGGGGCAGGATGGCCACCGTGCCCACCAAGAGGTCTGGAAAGCCCTGGCTGGCAGGAACTGTGTCTACTCCTGCCACAGCCATCATCTGGGGCTTGTTGCTCCGAGACCCAAAGGGTTAAGGGTGGCGTGTCCTGCGGCTCCTGCTGCCCAAAACCCTGACTCGCTCCTCTGCCCCTCCTCGTGCCCGGCCAGCGGGTCCACCAGGGTGGGGTCCAGGTCCCTGGCAGCTGACATGAGTTCCCTGCCAGGGCATGGAACTTGGACATGTGGTTATTTATCCTCAAGATCCCGAGGAGCTGAGATCCATAGGCTTGCATCTTCCTAAATGATTCCTGGACATAAAACAACTCCTGAATGCCTATTTCCTTGGCGTGCTTTTTATGATTATTCATTATTCCAGGTGGGGCACCAGATGCCAGATGCCGCCTGAGGCGAAGGACAGAGATAAGGAGCACAGCGCGGCCCAGAGACCCTGCAGCCCCATTGAGGACGCCTGATACTTGCTGAAAACACGGTCAAACCCTCTCCTCCCACTTTACTTGCACCTCATTTAGTCCTTCTCACAACCCTTTGAGGCTCATTTTACAGCTGGGAGAACTTAAATGAGGCATGTAAGTTCCTCAGCACAATGACAGGTCTGAAAACAGTGATGGTGATGGTGACGAAGCTGATGGTGGTGATGGTGACGAAGCTGATGGTGGTGACGACGGTGGTGATGTTGTGATGGTGACGTTGATGGTGACGTGATGGTGATGGTGTGATGTTGTGATGGTGATGATGGTGTTGATGCCGATGGTGATGGTCTTCATGATGATGGTGATGCTGCTGGTGGTGGTTATGATGGTGTTGATGGTGGTGGTGGTGGTGGTGGTGATGGTGATGCAGCTGATGGTGGTGATGGTGACGAAGATGGTGGTGACGATGGTGGTGACGGTGATGATGGTGCTGATGTTGATGATGGTGACGTTGATGGTGATGTGATGGTGATGGTAGTTATGTTGGTGTTGATGGTGGTGGTGGTGGTGGTGGTGATGGTGAGGATGGCAGTGACACGACAGTGACAATCACGGTGATGACAGTCATGGTGATACTTCTCCTTCATTGTCTCTGGCGCTTCTGATGATCCCCACCAACCCTTCCCCAGGCTGGGTTCCAGCCTTCTGTTCAGCCGGATGACATCTCATCTTTTATTTAATTTAATCGATGGGAGAATCTGTTCTTTCCTCTGGCAAAGAGGGCTAGGAATTTATCATCAAAATGCTGCCAGGCTGTAACTCCGGTGTGAGACATGATATAAAATTCTGCAGGAATCAAAGTTTCTGTGAATCTCTGCCTTGTGGGGCCTCAGACACTCTGTCATGTGGCTTGTAACAAATGGTCTTCGGATGAGGCCAACTTGGAAAGATCTGTGTTCTCTAGTTTTTAGCCTCGCTGTTGTAGTGTAGGAGGGTGCCTTTGGCTGCTGTCAGAAGACTGGGCCATCAGTCAGGTGGTCTCCAGGCCCCCGGCTGGGCTGGGGTGCAGGGCACCAGCTCAGCTGGCACTGCCCACCTACGTGGAGGTCCAGACTCAAAGCCAACGCTGGCATTGAGGAGGATGCCCCCCCAGGATGGAGTCATGGCCCAGGGTACATCCGGGCTCTCACCCCAATCAGGGAGCCATGGGAGCTGAGCAGGAAGTGCTGTCCCCAGCCCAATAGAGCAGCCCTGCTCCACAGTGTGCAGGGACAGGGCTCTGACACGGGAGAGATGGGGCCATGACACGGGCAGAGATGGGGCTCTAAGATGGGCAGAGATGGGGCTCTAAGATGGGCAGGGATGGGGCTATAAGATGAGCAGAGATGGGGCTATAAGATGAGCAGAGATGGGGCTCTAAGATGGCAGGGATGGGGCTCTAAGATGGGCAGAGATGGGGCTCTAAGATGGGCAGAGATGGGGCTATAAGATGAGCAGAGATGGGGCTCTAAGATGGCAGGGATGGGGCTATAAGATGAGCAGAGATGGGGCTCTAAGATGGCAGGGATGGGGCTCTAAGATGGGCAGAGATGGGGCTCTAAGATGGGCAGGGACGAGGTTCCAGGATGGGCAGAGACGAGGCCCTGACATGGGCAGGGACACAGAACCCCCTGGAGGAGAAGGCTGAGGCCTCCAGGCTGTGGCCTGGGCTGTTTCAGACCTCAGGTACTCCTCCAGCCAGAGTTCACTGCCCTCTGCTCTGTCTGACTGCTGACCGCTGACTGCCTGGCTAACCCCCTCATGCCCGCCCCTGCCCTGCTCCCCTCAGCCCTGCTCGTCCTGCCCTGGCCCCACCCCCAACCCTCGATGCTGTGACACCTGCCCGGGAGGGGCTCTGGGGGTTACGGAGCTCCTCTCTGCTCTCTGGAGGACAAGCAGCCCTTCCACGGGGGTGACCACACTCACCCAGCCTTTCTGTCCACATGCTCAGAGCGCTGTGAACCAGGAGTCATGCGGGTGGAGGGAGGGGATGAGGAAGTGAGCAGACCCCCCATGACCCCCGCCTCCCTGAAGCCTGGTCAGCGTGGGCCTTGGGAGGGATGGAGGGGTGCCAGCTGCAGGCATGCTTGGTCTCGGAGGCCAGCGTTCCTTCCTGGGGAGGCCGCCTGGGAAGGCGTATCTCCGTGCCAGAAGCTGGCCCCTCTGGGGTGTGGAGGAGCCCCTGTGAGCACCAAGAGCAGGCTCCCCAGGTCCAGAGACAGGCGACCGTGCTGCTGGAGAAGGCCCGACCCCACATCTGCCCCCAGCCCGACTCTGCGGGTGCTACATGGTCATCTTAAGGGCTCGTCAGCTAAAGCTGAGAGGACTCCCTGGAGATTAAAGGTCCTCAGGCGGGTCCCGGACCCTGTGCGGCCGCCTCCCTCGTCTGGGGACTCGCACTGGCAGCCTCAGCGCACCAGCGATGTCCCCCAACAGGTGACAGGAGACACTGCCAGGCCCACCAGCGTCCGCCCCACGGTGCCTTTGGTAGGCCGTTTCTAGCCGCATCCGTGAGGTCACCACGCTCTCAGCCCTGAGAAGCGGCCGGGGGGCCCTCAGCCTGAGGGCTTGGGGTGCATCTCACAGAGGCTGCTGCGTCACTTCTGTGCCAACAACAGCGAAACCCAGACCACCCTCCCGCCCCCGCTGGCTGCAGCCAGAGTCACCTTCGGGGGCCCTGGAGGACACGTGACGACCTGATCGCATCTGTCATATAACACACGATGCTTAGGGCTCCCTGTCCTGAGGCTCAAGACCAAACAGACCTCCTGACATGAAATGCAGCGAAGGATGCTTTTTAACCTATCTGAGTCCTCACACAGAAGTAGGCAGAGCTGTTAGAACAAGAAGCCTGCAGTGTCCTCACAAATTATGGGGCGAGGGGTCCCCAGAACTTACACTGTGAGCAGGGCACCAAGGACCCTCAGGTCGTTTGCAGCCGCCCAGAGAAGCTGAGAGGAGCCAGAGGCCCATCCCAGGGCCCTGACCCCAGGAGCCTGTGATGCCCTGGACAGAGGAGCAGCCGCTGGCTGTGGCCTCTGAGAGCGGGGACACTGAAGCTGGAGGCACCTCTCGGCTACTGACTGCGAAGGGGCCAAGGTGACCCACGGGGGTCAGTGAGCAGGGTGCCCCTTGCAGGATAAAACCAGGGATGAACTCAGAGAAACAGACGCGAGCATAATCTTAACACTCCTTAGATAAGATACCAAGGAAAGGGGAGAGGCGGTCCGGGGAACGTGAGGAAGCAGAGGGCACAGTCACACCGCGCGGTGGCACGAGAGCAGGCGCCAGGACCCAGAGCCAGCAAGGCCGTCCTGGGTCTCCGTCCTCCTGCAGCCACTCCAGTCCACCTGGAGCTGCAGCAACGGTCACCATCTGGCCCCACATCAGGCCACTCCAGTCCACCTGGAGCTGCAGCAACGGTCACCGTCTGGCCCCACATCAGGTCACTCCAGTCCACCTGGAGCTGCAGCGATGGTCACCATCTGGCCCCACATCAGGTCACTCCAGTCCACCTGGAGCTGCAGCAACGGTCACCGTCTGGCCCCACATCAGGTCACTCCAGTCCACCTGGAGCTGCAGCAACGGTCACCATCTGGCCCCACATCAGGTCAGCGAGAGAACAGGAGGAGAACACAGCCTAGACGAGCACACAGGCAGAAGAAGCGGGAAGACAGCCCCACGGTCCGATGAAACTTTACCTGATTCTTTGAACAGGAGCTAAAGTTTTCAAAGAAGATGGTGGATGCTATGAAATAGCAGCACGTATCAGAACAGACAAATTCAGTGGGAAACGGGACATTGGACCAAAGAAAGATAGGAAAGACATCCCAGAGATCCAAGAAATTGGAAATAAAAGGGGAAGAAACACTTTGGGGGCCAAGCAGTGTACTTGGCGTCACCAATATGGAAACTCAAAGCAATGAAATAGAACAAACATTAAAAAATAGTTCAAGGAAAATATCTTTACATAGAAAAGATGCACGCCTACATTTTGAAAAAGTGCACATCCTACCTGATAACTACCCAAGAATCACCAAGACAGAGACACACTTTGTCTCTTAAAGGCTAAAATTAAAAACGAAGACGGATTGAAACGTACCAACTATGTGTAGATCTAGGAATTGATAATGAATCTGTCATTGCTGGAGAATGGTGCTAGAGAAACGACACAGTATTTTGAGAATCAGTATTACAGGGAGTGAGTGATGAGTGAGAGTCGCTCAGTCGTGTCTGACTCTTTGCGACCCCATGGACTGTAGCCCGTCAGGGTCTTCTGTCCATGGAATTCTCCAGGCAAGAATACTGCAGTGGGCTGCCATTTTGTTCTCCAAAAATTAAAGGGAAGGAATCAATAATTTACTTTGGGTATTCTGTTTGAAGTACACCCCCAGGGAACCAAATGGTTTATGAAGGTATGTTTTGCTTTATAAAAGTTGTCAAGGTACTAAATGCAAATGAGATAATATAATTGAAACATTAACATGAAAAAGTCCTTTTAGAAAGAAAGGATGAGGGCAAGTCACCTGCTCACATCACAGAAGACAGAGGATCAGACATCAGATGCCTCTTGACAGAAGGAACTCAATACAACCGTGAAGGATTCTTGCCCAAATACTTATCAAACTCAAACTCATACAGCCTCCAGATCTGCTAGAGAGTTGCAGAACCTACCAGGTCAGAAGAACCAGTTACAGCACACCTTGGAGATCCAGTGATATCCACAAGCCAAGGTCCAGACTGTGGGAGATTCCACAGTTAAGAAGAAATTCTGATGTCTTTAAAAACAAATGAAAAAAAAAAAGCTGGAGCAAAAGGGAACAAACCTACAGATTAAAATAAATTTAGGAGAGAGTCACGGAGAGCTGTGTACAAACAATCTTGACTTGACTTGAGAAATAAAGTTTTAAAATAAAACAGTCAAGGAAATCTGAGCAATGTCTGAGAAGCTCTTTGATAACAGTAAGCTGTTTGGTAATATGTGTTGTTTATTTTTTAGGTGTGACTATGATTGCTGTTAAAATGTCTTTATAGTTTCGTCATGTGTCCTGATATATTTACAATAGCTGGGGTTTGCTTCAAACTATTCCGAGTTGAGGGGTAATGAGAACTAAAAGTGATCAATACTGGCCTTGAGATAGTTGTTGAAACTGGGAAATGTGTATCTGGGAGGGTTAAATAGCCTGTTCCATTGTCACATAGAACTTTTCCATAGTAAAAGGTTAAAAATGGGCAAACAAACTTCCTCATTGGGCGTTTGGGGCCATTTGCTCTGTGCTGGGCCTTTCCCCGTGAGTGTCTAAGAGCTGGATGGACTCAGAGCCACGGACTGGCCCCGCCCATCATCTGAGGATGTTTGCTTTAGTAGGAATCGTGGCGGCCGGGCCTGTTGGCTGTGCGGGCTGCCTTTCCCCTCCGCTCCCGGGTCTCTCCAGCCCCTCCCGGCGCTGAGAGTACATCTCCCATTGTGCTCCAGCCAGACACCCGCCCTCCTTCCCTTTGCAGCAGCAAAGGCCACCTCCTCTACCTGCCTCGTGAAGCTGAGCGCACGTTCCAGCAGGAGGCATCACAGACTTGAACAGAACTGAATTATGAATTTATAGTTTAAGGGACTTCCCTGGTGGCTCAGACGGTAAAGTGTGTGCCTGCAATGCAGGAGACCCGGGTTCAATCCCTGGGTCAGGAAGATCTCCTGGAGAAGGAAATGACAACCCACTTCTGTATTCTTGCCTGGAAAATCCCAATGACGGAGGAGCCTGGTGGGCTACAGAACATGGGGTTGCAAAGAGTTGGACACGACTGAGCGACTTCAGTTTCTTTTTTTTTCAAACCATGAATTACCATAAAGAGCGGAAATACATTCTTCCTCGTGGGAGATGAGAGGAGAGACTCTCCTAGATGACTGCACACTTACTACTCCAGGAGCATTTGGGTGTGCTCTTGGCTGCTGAATGGAGCCCCCGAAGAAGAAGATTCTGCAGCAGACACCCCCCCATCCCGGTCCTGCAAGGGCAGACAGACCTGCCTTCATCTCAGAGCCACGCGTCTGCTGCCAGAAAGCAAGGGCCACGGGAACGTCCCGCCACTCTCGTCGTGTCTGCTACCGGGGAATTCACGATAACCGCTGAAGGCCAAGTGCTTACTGAACGCCAGGGTCAAAGGCGGGGAGAGGCAGGCTGAGATCTGATAAAGGACCAGTGAAGAAGCCCCAAGGTCAAGAGCTCTATTAGAACTGATTCCAGAGTGCAGTGGTCTCCTGGTGGCCAGATTTCAGCGTTACCTCCATGAGGGTGAAAGCTTCACAGAAACTGGGAGCAGAACTTGATCCATTCACTCAAACTCCAAGAAACGACACCTGCTGTAGTGAGCCAGGGGGTGATGTGTGGGTCTCAGGATTTATGCTGACGTCTGGTCTCCCTCTCAGAAAGCCACAAGTTTCATAATCTTTTTCGGGGAGGAAATAAATGCCAGGGAATATTGATGCTTCGATCTGAAAGGACAAACTAAAATCTCATGGCAAGTGACCTACGTGCACACAATCTTCTCGTAGCCAGGCATCCATGGAGTGTCCGTCGGCCCAGGTAGGAGGCCCCGAAGACTCAGGGCGCAGGCTATTCACAAAACTGCAGGGCTCTCGAGAGAAACAACTGGTTGACTAGACTCATGACCTGTGTACAAGGTAGGAGCTCGAGATGCTTGTGTGCACAGTTGTGTCTGACTCTTCGTGACCCCATGGACTGTAGCCCGCCAGCCTCCTCTGTCCTTGGGATTCTTCAGGCAAGAATACTGGAGTGGGTAGCCCTTCCCTTCTCCAGGGGATCTTCCAGATCCAGGGATCGAAGCTGAGTCTCCTGCATTACAGGTAGGTCAGCATAGGAAAGTGGATATTAAGTCATTGTCCATGCAAGTCTGAGGCCACAAAAAGATGCACAGTGTCCCATCAATCTGATTCTGAAGAAAACCAGACTCCACACTCGCATTGGAGTGCAGCTCATTCTCTTGTTTTCTTGGGTGTTTTAAAGATATAGTTTTACAGCAATCTTAATTTGGAGTCACGTGTTTTCTGGCACTACCTCATAGCATGCAGAGAAGCCATGCTCGCACATTCTCAGTAGCTAATTTTTGGGGGATTCTGGAAACTCATGTATGTGGAAGTGAAAGGGCTCAACTCGTGGTTCGTATGAAGACAGGGTTCAGCACACTGACCCCTCCTTGCTGCCCACACTCGCTGACCATAGCCCTTGCACTGGGGTGGGGTGCGGGCAGCATAAACATATACTTTGTTGGAGTATAAAAAGAGTGTTTCCTTTTCTCTCACGCAGTTGACTCTCTCTAGGTGTGGGCTTGATTTGGGGACAGACTCAGGAGTAGTGGCTGCAAAGCCTCCAGAGACTAAATTATTTTGTCTTGTCCTGTCTTTTGGGTGATGGTGTTGCTTCTTTCAACCTAGACAGAGGCTCTCTGACCCAGAGTAGGATGCAGAATTGCAGCTCAGTCCAGGGGACATGCTTTGAGCGTGCCTTGGCCATCTTGGTTTGTGAAGAGGAGCATAATGGAGGGTATATTTGGGGAAAACAGAAAAATGCCCCCAGGAGAACTTCTTGCTAATTTCACCCTCTTCAGTCTCCAGATACAGCTGTAGATGATCCCATGGAAGCGCCTGTTTGATGTCAAGGTTTTACTCTACAAGGTCAACTTCTTACCTCCAAGGCCATCAACTGGGTGTCCTCAAAGTTCACCGCAATAAACAATGTTCTGGGATTCCCTGGTGGCCCAGAGGTTAAGCATTTGTCTGCCAGTGCAGAAGCCTCGGGTCAACGCCTGGTCCGGGAAGATCCCTCATGCAGGTGCAGAAGCCTCGGTTCAATGCCTGGTCCAGGAAGATCCCTCATGCAGGTGCAGAAGCCTCGGGTTCAAAGCCTGGTCCGGGAAGATTCCTCATGCAGGTGCAGAAGCCTCGGTTCAACGCCTGGTCCGGGAAGATCCCTCATGCAGGTGCAGAAGCCTCGGCTTCAACGCCTGGTCCCAGAAGATCCCTCATGCAGGAGAACAACCAAGCCTGTGCACCAGCTCCTGAGCCTGTGCTCCAGAGTCTGGGAGCTGCAGCTTCTGAAGCCCATGAGCCTAGAGCCTGTGCCCCACAACAAGAGGAGCCACTGCAATGAGAAGCCCACACACAACTAGAGAGGAGCCCCACTAACCGCAAGTAGAGAAAGTCCGTGTGCAGCAGTGAAGACCCAGCGCAGCCAACAACACATAAGTAGATAAATTTAAAGAAAAGAATAATGTTTCCAGCCGAGATTTCTTTGGGTCACTTATAGTAAAACACTTCTATACCAAATGGCATAAAAACATAAATAAATTTCTAAAGCTGTGGGGCCAATGATATTTGAAAGCTCACAAGAGCAATTTCACCCTGTCCTGCTATGGAAAACCATTAATTTAGCAGGAATCCCTTGGCTCAGCAACTGGCAAAACCCGGCACATGGAAAAGGGGCTGGGAGACACGCGTGCCGCCGGCAATTTCTTCTCTAACACGTTTTGCGGATAATCTCACTCTAGTTTTTAAACCAAATGACACACTTTTGCTGAATCCTTCAAATAATTCTACTCAATTATTTGAAATAAATTCTAAGTTCTTTAAATAGTGCATTTGAAAAACAGGTCTGAACTATAAAAAAAACCGTCAGGTGGGAAACCAGCAGAACCTCCGGGGCGCTGCACACAAAGGGGAGAGGCAAACAATCAATTTCCCGGTCCCAGGGACGCGTGCAATTGTGCAGCACAAACAACTCCCATGAAACAGTAAATAACAAGCCGTCTAGAACGGCACTCACCAGTAGCTGAAAATATTTGGGTAATTTGAAAGCTTGTCACTGTGACATATTTCTCTTCCCAGGGAATGTTAGGAAAAGTATCATTTGGATCTGAATTTAATCCCATTTGCAGAATAATGTCCAAAATGCATATGAACGGGCCAGGATGTACAAAGGATGCAGGGAGCAGGCAGCAGCGTTCAAAACCTGCCTCGTACTTTAGAGGCCAGGATATGGCAGCTGCAGTCATACTTGGCAGGAGCATTTACATGCTTTTTGATAAGAGAAATTACATCACACATACAAAAGGAAGGTCAAATGGACTGATTCCGGCAGGTTCTCTGGAGCCTGGCCTCTTACTAGCTAGGCCAGCATCTGCTACATAAAAACGCACAAAAGCAGATAGATGCTTGAGGAGTCCTTGGGTGTATGGCAATGACCTTCCCCAAAGGCACAAAGAGGCCAAGAGGATGCCAGTGTCAGCCCGCTGCCGGTGACGAGCTCTGAGCCAGGGAGCAGGCCCGGTGGGGAGGGAGCTTCAGGAAAAGCCCCACAAGGGCGAAACTTCACCCAGAGTGAGAGCAGTTTGTGTAAAACGGCCCAGAAGTGAAGGATCAGGACTGTCAGAACATTCCAGATCCTGAGTCCAGCCCACAATATTCACTGAAGCCTTTTCCTCCCGAATCTCAGAGGCAGAACAGAGCAGAGTGACCCGGGGAGTGAGCCCTGAATTGCAGAGGGAACCGGGTGTCTGGGCACTGCCCTCACACACGGAACCTGTGGGCCCAGCGGGCTTGGAGACCCACAGTTGCTGAAACTCCATGAAAACACCTGTGATGGCTTCAAAGTCAGTGCTCAGTCATGGAAAAAGTCACTGAGATGATGAAAACAGAGATGAATGCTTTGACGCTACTTAAAAGCCAAGTGTGCAGAATCTGGGGCCAGTCCCATAGACAAATGAAGAGAACTGGACGATGCGGGAGGACTGCCCAGTTCCCTGGGGCTCAGTGAGTCTTCCCTCCCGCGAAAGTTTAAAAACATCCCATAACGGCTAGATTGCTATTTCTCTTGTGCCTCAGGAAGCTTGTCTTGTTTTTAAAATTATATGCATTTATTCAAGATCACAGAGACTGACGCAGCTGCCGCAGGGTCTGAGCGCAGCAATAAAGCGATCACAATTTGATTCCTGTCCCGAGCCCTTGACGCCAGCGAAGGTGCTCGGTGTCCGTCCTCTGTGGCCTCTGCCACCCCTAAAGTGACTGTTTAGGGACAGGACCTGGGGGCGCGAGAGCACAGAGGCCTGTGGGGAGGTTGGGGTCAGCCCTGCCCCAGCGCCGCAGAAAGTCCAGCCAAGCTGCAGCCCCTGGTCTCCGTCAGCTGGAGAAGCAGGCCCTGCCTCCCACCCGGGCTGCCCCCTGGACCAGTGGAGGGCACCGCTTACCCTGCCCTGGACTGCTCTCACAACCTTCTGGCGCGTCTGCTTGGCATCAGTTAAAGTGACTGTAAACCCACACTTGGTCAGCAAAATCATTCTGAGGGGTGCTCGTGGGAAAAGGCCGAAGATACCGCAACAAAAGGAACAGGGGCTCTTTGTTATTTAGCCACCCAGTCGTGTCCAACTCTGTGACCCCGTGGACTGTAGCCCCCCGGGCTCCTCTGTCCAGGGGGTTCTCCAGGCAAGAATACTGGGGCGGGTTGCCACTTCCTTCTCCAGGGGATCTTCCTGACCCAGGGATTGAACCCGCGTCTGTCTCTGTTTGACAGGCAGTTTCTTTCCACTGAGCCCCCAGGGAAGCCCCAGTTGCGTGGGTTTGTGGCTACTCGGGCCACCATCAGAGCCCAGCCCTGACCCCAGGCTGCTGGCCCTCTTCCCCAACAGGGGTGCCCTCTCTGCCCCCCTCTCCCACCGTCCTTCCCCAGGAAACCGCAGGGCAAGGACAGAAGAGCTGAGAACGGGCACCGCCTCCGGGGCGAGATCACATCTCCCTTCATTGCTGCGCACGCCTGTTGCTGGAAAAGTCTTACCCCACCTAGGGCACAGTTTAAAAAAGAAGACACACAGTGCCAACACCCTGACCGCTGCTCTGGGACTCCTGCCGCTGGCCTGGGGTGCCCCCGACGGGAGGGGGCGCTTGGACCCCTGGAACAGGACTGGATGTGCCGCTGGGCGGGACGCGGCCCACTCTGCAGGGTCATCGGCACCACGTCTGCTCAGGAAGTGGGCTTGCGGTCCCTTTCGACGCCCCTCATCCTCCCTGCCCCGTGCCTTTCATCCACCTGCCCTTCCAGGAACTCAGACTCACAGACCTCGAATTTTACCCCTTTGCCTGGAAGTGAGTAGGGAAGGGCCACAGACCGGCCTTCCAGGAGGGCTAAAGCGGGAACAGCCACCCCTGGCTTGAGGGGAGGCCGATCTCCTCCCTTCTGTGCTGTGCCTGCAACGGGTCGTAAAGAGCAAACTTGGGCGAGAACGTGTTCTCCGGGCGCCACTGTGGGTCATTGGTCCTCACCCAGGCGTCAGCCGCCTCACTGATGACACGTCTGATTTGAGTTGAGAATCAACCTGAATGGAGTTACTGAATGGAGACCTGGTGGAGTTACTTTGCCCAAAGTCTCGAAGCCGGCAAGCCACAGAGCCAGACCTCTGAGCCAGAGCTGCAGGAGCCCCAGCCCACCCCTCACCCAGCACACGGCCCCACACGGCACCTCGATGGCTCCGTCCACTCCTCAGGGCCCCGGAAGCAAGGCCAGGGCTGAGCATGGGCCCAGGGAGGCCGCGGAGGGAGGTGCCGTCCAGTGTAGACTCGGGGCTCCCAGACTGGCTGGGATCCCCCACCCTCTGTTTGGGGTTGAACCCGTTCCTGGCTCAGTCAACAGAGTCAAAATGATACTTTTCTTTCTCAAGGAAAGACGCACAGGGAAGGGCGTGGTCACCTACCGATTCCTCTTGGTTTTCACATCTGGGTCTTCCCTGCTGTCTTCAGAGCTCGATCCATCGCTGGGCTCGGCTGAAAGAAAGTCAGGTTGGTACGGTCAATACAGAGCTCGCAGCTTTGGCAAGCCACCAGGAAGCACCTCTTCCAGCAGGCTCAGCTTGAAATTAGGAAAACAGATTTCCCTTAAAGATGGACCTCAGTCCTATAACTATGCTACTGGGCTTCCCTTAAAGACGGACCCCTGTCCTGTAACTATAATAACTATCCTAGGGGGCGTCCCTTAAAGATGGGCCTCCATCCTATAACTGCACACTCCTTCCATACTTCAGCAGGAGAGAAATCTGTGCTGCTCTTGTGCACAGAAAAGTCATCTCTAGCTGCTGGCCGTGGAAAGGCTGTCAGACCCTCCAGAAGGGTGGGCGAGGGAGTGCATCCACCTGACCCCACCCCTCGCAGGACACGGGCCTGGACCGGCCCTTCTGTCCAAGCTGCCTCCGCGTCCCTGGGCTTGAACTGCAGACCCAGGCTCCCCCTCTGGCTCCTGCAGTGAAGGACCCGGGTTCTCTGCACACAGCCTGTGGACCGCTGCTGTCTACGTGTCTACTTTCTAAGAGCCAGATTGGTTTTGAAGTCAGGTCCCCTCCTTACACTCTGAAGAGGCTGGCCCTGTAAATGTTTGATGAGCTTTCGGAATGAAAAAGTAAAAAGGTTCTTGGGTGTTTCATATTTGTCTCCAAAAGGAAAGAGGAAAAATGAGTATAAAGATGGTTCCAGAGCGTTATTATTTCGGTCCTGACAGGCTGAACGATGCCCAGACACTCCCTGGCATCACAACTGCCTGCTCGCCTGCTTTTCATTCTGCGTCTGTCGTCCCAGGAAGCAGCCTTCTCGGAAACTCGTCCCTGGCGGGCCCAGGGACAGGGCTGGACCACCGCCCCCACCGCAAGGCTCGAACCCACGTCCTTCCTGAGGAGGCTCTGTAACAAGCTCGTAACGAATGTGATGTTTACGGGGAAATGTGAATATCCTCGACGGAAAAGCCCTCCACTCCTTTTCTTTTCATAAAACCCAACAGTCCTCCATGCGCACTGACTGCAATCCCAATAATGCCTCCAGCTCCGGCCCCAGCTATTCTCTGGCTGGCTCTCAGTGCCTGGTGTGGGGCTGAAACAAGACGAGGAGATGTGGGTCACGCCCTAGAGGCACCCAGCGAGCCCAGTCCACCCAGCCTCTGGGTTCTGGCGGCCTCTTCCCGCCAATGGCTTGTCCACACCAGACCCTGCCCTGCCCAGCGTGGCACAGTCAGGGGACCCAGGAGACTCCCCTGGCGGGCGCCTGAGCCCAGAGCAGGGCCCCCCAGCCCTGGCACCAGGGACACGCGGGCTGGACGACAGGCCATCCTGTGCCCCGCAGGGTGCTGAGTGGCATCCCTGGTCTCCAACCCCGGATGCCTGGTGTCCCTGCCAGTACTGACAACCACAAGTCTCCAGAAACCACCCAAACTCCCCCCCAGGAGACAGAGCGTCCTAGCCCCCGGCCCTGTTGAGAACCAGGGGTCTAGAGAAAGACCCTCGCGAGAGCAAAGCTAACAGGAGGGGAGGGGCCCGCTCCTTCTCACCCACACTCTCTCCCCACACTCCCGTCTGTGGCCCCCCAGTCACATAATTCAATGACAAAGACAACGCACACGTCATACGAACGCACAGCAAAACAAACGGCCAACCAACCAGTCGAAGGGTTCAATTTCTCTCATAATTACAGAAATGCCAGTGGACACAATGAATGGTTTTAGAAGCTTAAGGTTGGGTGATCTACAGTGCTCATGAGAGTAGCAGAATCTATCAGCAGGCGTGTGAACTGGCCCATCTTTTTGGAGAAAGATTTAGCAATATCTGTCACAATGTGAAATGCATGTACCTTTCAAACTGGTAATTCTAATACTATGAATTTATACAATGAAAGTACTCACAAATGCTCCTGAGATAACTATATGCGTACGAAGGTATTCTTATCAGTATTCTGTGTGTGCATGAAAAACCAGTGACCTGGAAGTCCACCAACTGGAAAGACCTGGTGGAGATGTCGGAGTCTAGTCAAGGTGGGCACGGGTGCGAAGGGAAGGGCTCAGAACTCGTGCATGCACACGTGCGCAGTCGCTCTAGTCATGTCTGACTCTGCGACCCCATGGGCTGTAGCCCACCAGGCTCCTCTGTCCATGGGGTTCTCTGGGCAAGAGTACTGGAGTGGGTTGCCATGCCTTCCTCCAGGGATCTTCTCAACCCAGGGAGTGAACCAGGATCTCTTGCATTACAGGCAGATTTCTTTACCACTGCTGCAAACTGGGAAGATAGCCATAGTGATGAGAAGCAGAAAGCGGAGCAGGTCAATTCCTCAGCCGTTCTATTAAAAGCACACATACACACAGAATCTGCCTGTCTTCACAATACATTGTTTTGTGCGTTTAATGGACAAGGAAGGGCACGTCCATTTGTGAAAAGGTGGAGTGAACAGGATAGTTGAAGCAGGTAGTCAGAGGTCTTCTTAGTCTGAGAGAATCACGTCTCCCATTCCTTTACAACGGCTGCCCTCATCCAGGGTCAGGTGAGCAGGGGAGTGTGAAGCACTGGTTTCTGAGGCAAACTGCTTTGAGAAGTGCTATTCCGGTCTCTCCTACGTCCTGGGCCTTGAAGGCAGAGACAGGACACAACCGCTTTATCGGCACTGATTCAGGGGCATCTAGAAACCTGAACAAGCCTTGGCCCTGCCCATCCAGCAAACTGAAGGCGAGTGTTTACAAAGCATCATTACAGAGCGTTACGGATCCCTGTGGGGCCTGCACGCCGGGCTCTGGAACCTTCCATCCCATCATAGTTCAGTTCAGTTCAGTCACTTAGTGTGTCGGACTCTTTGTGACCCCACGGACTGCAGCACACCAGGCCTCTCTGTCCATCACCAACTCCCAGAGTTTATTCAAACTCATGTCCATTGAGTCAGTGATGCCATCCAACCATCTCATCCTCTGTCGTCCCCTTCTCCTCCTGCCCCCAATCTTTCCCAGCATCAGGGTCTTTTCAAATGAGTCAATTCTTCACATCAGGTAGCCAAAGTGTTGCAACTTCAGCTTGAGCATCAGTCCTTCCAATGAATATTGAGGGTTGATTTTCTTTGAGATTGACTGGTTGGATCTCTTTGCAGTCCAAGAGACTTTCAAGAGTCTTCTCCAACACCACAGTTCAAAAGCATCAATTCTTTGGCGCTCAGCTTTCTTTATAGTCCACCTCTCACATCCATACATCCATACATCCTACTGGAAAAGCCATAGCTTTGACTAGATGGACCTTTGTTGGCAAAGTACTGTCTCTGCTTTTTAGTAAGCTGTCTAGGTTGGTCATAACTTTTCTTCCAAGGAGCAAGCATCTTTTAATTTCATGCTGCAGTCACCATCTGCAGTGAATTTGGAGCCCCCCAAAATAAAGTCTGTCACTGTTTCCACTGTTTCTCCATCTATTTGCCATGAAGTAATGGGACCATATGCCATGATCTTAGTTTTCTGAATGTTTAACTTTAAGCCATTTTTTTCACTCTCCTCCTTCACTTTCATCAAGATGCTCTTTAGTTCTTCACTTTCTACCATGAGGGTGGTGTCATCTGCATATCTGAGGTTATTGAGATTTCTCCTGGCAATCTTGATTCCAGCTTGTGCTTCATCTAGCCCAGCACTTCTCATGATGTACCCTGCATATAAGCTAAATAAGCAGGGTGACAATACACAGCCTTGACGTACTCCTTTCCCTGTTTGGAACCAGTCTGTTGTTCCATGTCCAGTTCTAACTGTTGCTTCCTGACCTGCACACATATTTCTCAAGAGGCAGGTCAGGTGGTCTGGTATTCCATCTCTTGAAGAATTTTCAACAGTTTGTTGTGATCCACACAGTCAAAGGCTTTGGTGCAGTCAATAAAGCAGAAATAGATATTTTTCTGGAACCCTCTTGCTTTTTCTATGATCCAACGGATGTTGGCAATTTGATCTCTGGTTCCTCTGCCTTTTCTAAATTCAGCTTGAACATCTGGCAGTTCACAGTTCATGTACTGTTGAAGTCTGGCTTGGAGAATTTTGAGCATTACTTTGCTAGCGTGTGAAATGAATGCATTGTGCGGTAGTTTGAGCATTCTTTGGCATTGCCTTTCTTTGGGATTGGAATGAAAAGTGATCTTTTCCAGTCCTGTGGCCACTGTTGAGTTTTCCAAATTTGCTGGCATATTGACTGCAGCACTTTCACAGCATCATCTTTTAGGATTTTAAATAGCTCAATTGGAATTCCATCACCTCCACTAGCTTTGTTCATAGTGATGTTTCCTAAGGCCTACTTGACCTCACATTCTAGGTGAGTGATCACACCATTGTGTTTATCTGGGTTGTGAAGATCTTTTTTGTATAGTTCTTCTGCGTATTCTTGCCACCTCTTCTTAATATCTTCTGCTTCTGTTAGGTCCATTCCATTTCTGTCCTTTATTGTGCCCATCTTTGCATCACAGGGTACCTGGTAAATTCTGTCAGTGAGGGATTCTCTGCAGGGATGACCTGTCTACACTTACCTGCTTTATGCTGGGTCCTGTTACAAGGGCTAATCAGAGTGGGTGCCAATCTGATAATGGCGTTAACAAACAAGAAGCCTGGTTCATTCTTTGTGCGGAGGAGGCGCGGGTGAGGCCACCAGCTGGTGTCAGGGTGTGGACGGAACACAGGGCAGGTGATGGCCAGGGTTCCTCCCAAAGAGGGGCCAGGTGATCTGCATGGAGAGGTACCCTCTCGCCCGCCAGAATCCTTGTGGATGAGCGGTGATGCTCATCCTTGACTCTGTGGAACAACCAGCATCTGCGTTGTCAGCGGTCCCAGGTCTGGCCGAGCACCGGCCACCTGGCCCCCTGTGGCGTGGAGAGTGATGCATTGTTCCTGGGCAAACAGCACTTGGGAAAGTGACCCTTTCACAGGTCACAGCTGTGTTTACTCACAGGCACGGCTTCATGCCCTTCTTGGTGAAATGAAAGTCATCGTCAGTGTATATCTGCCTTGAATAAAAACAGCTGAAATGTTTACAGTTCAACTGAAGCCAAGTGACATCCTGCCAAGTCTATCACGGGTCGGGACAAAGCAGGGTGGAAGTGCCTGGCTCCCCGCACCCAACTTTTCTGTGTCAAGCAGGAAGCAAAATGCTTACCAGAGCCCCTTTTAATCTAATGCGCATAAGACATCTGGCCAGGCTGGCCCTCCTTAGATCTGGAGTCAGACTCTCCACAGTGCAAATCCCTGGTCCCCCGCTCGATAGGAATGTGACCTTGAGCAGGCCAAATGGTCTGCTTTCTTTAATTCCCTCTACTGTCAAAATAGGCATAAAGACAGAAGATTGCAGACCAATGGCCTCCAAAGAGGTCCACACCCAAACCCTGGAAAAGAAAGTGAAGGTGAAAGTCACTCAGTCATGCCTGACTCTTTGTGACCTCATGGACTACACAGTCCATGGAATTCTCTGGGCCAGAATACTGGAGTGGGTAGCCTTTCTCTTCTCCAGGGGATCTTCCCGACCCAGGGATCAAACCCAGGTCTCCCACATAGCAGGTGGATTCTTTACCATCTGAGTCACAAGGGAAGCCCAAGAATACTGGAGTAGGTAGCCTTTCCCTTCTCCAGTGGATCTTCTCAACCCAGGAATCGAACCCAGGTCTCCCGCAGTGCAGGCGGCTTCATTACCAGTGGAGCCACTGTGAATGTCTTAGGTTGCATGGCAGGGGTGAAGGCTCCTAACCAGCCTTGGGGCTCCAGAAACCAGATGCCTCTTGGACTGGAAGACACAGGAAGTGAGTTATGCCTGAGAGCCTCCAGAAAGAAGCAACTCAGACCCACCAGGGAGACTTCAGTCGGGCTTCTGACCTCCGGGACTGGAAAGCAGCAAGTTGGTGTTGGTTCAAGCTACTAAACTTGTGATCATCTGTTACAGCAGCAACAGGGAGCTGATATGGGTGGTGACCAGCTCCTGGGGAGGTGGCAGGCATGGAGGAACCAAGAGGTCCCTTTCCCCCCAGGGCGCCCCCCCTCCTCCTGCCTAGGCAAGCCCCCTGCCCTACCCCACAGCAGCACCCTGTCCACCTTAGCCTCTGGGAGGTGCCCACGGGAGACAGAAGGCAGGGGAAAGAGGCTGGGAGATCGTCCTCCGCCTTGTCTGCCTCCCCACCCTAGAGGACAGACTCACAGGCGTTTTATCTGATCACCCTCTGGTACATCCTACCAGACTGCACCAAACCCCCGGCAGAAGGGACAGGATCCCCATCCTGAATGGGGCAGGTGATGAGGCAGCAGGGGCCAGAAGGCAGGAAAATTTCTACTGTGGACCAAAAGAGGTCACCTGCCATTTCAGGAAACAAAGAACGTTGCCTGCTAACAAGCCATCAGTCACAGCCCTGACGCTGAGCCTTGAGGGGACTTCAGGGCAGAGAAAAGCAGGGCACCGGTCATTGATAGTGAAGGTGTGCGTCTCAGGAGAGATGTCGCTGAGTCTGACTCTTGCACCTTCCCGCACACAGAAAAGCACAAATCGTTTACTTGAGATGTCTGTTTTTTGTGATTAGCTGTAGTCTTTTGGGTTCAATTAAATTTTTTTTCCTAAGGAAGAACCCCTGTATATCCTGGCTCCTCCCTTATCTCTGGAGAAGGAAATGGCAACCCACTCCAATATTCTTGCCTGAAGAATCCCGTGGACAGAGGAGCCTGGCTGGCTACAGTCCCTGGGGTCCCAAGAGTTGGACACAACTTAGTAACTAAACCACCGCCACCTCCTCCCTCACCTTGGTCACCCACAAACTGGCACCTGCCGTCCACCTCTACAAGGGTTACATCAGGCTCTGCTGCACCTGCCAACCTTCAACACCCCTGGAAGGAGCTCAGGGTGGAGAGCAGGAGCAAGGCTCTCTGTGCTCTGAAGAAACTGGCAGGACAGGTGTTCAGGCAGCTAGATATTTTCAGGAGCTGATTTTATGAGCCCAGTTCTTGTACCTCCTCATATCTATAAAAGCACCAAAATCCTCCATGGTGATGACTGCCCCTCATGACTAGCAGTAACCCTCATGAGACTAGTAGAAATCTGCAAAAATATGTGTCTGATTGCATGGACTCCCCCTTCACCAAAATCACATATATACTGACCCGCCCCCGACTCATCGGAGCTGTCTCTCATTGCTAGCTACCCAAGATGCTGCCTCCCAGGCTGCAGTCTTCATTTCACCACAAATAAAACTTGACTCACAACTCTCACATTGCGCTTAAGTCAACACCGTTTGGAGCAGCTCCTCAGAGTGATCTGAGAGGCTCTCTCCCTGGCTACAGTCCTCAGTGAGGTCCCCGAATAAAACGTATCTCACGACTTTTCATTTCACTTCAGTCTCCACTACCCATTGCCCTGAAGAGAGGTCTTTGGTGCTTCAGGTAAACACGGGTGGCAGAACTGAGCTGCTAAGAGATTTGGGAAATGCTGAAGCTGGAGGGAAGACAAACGTGAGTGGGGCGTCCTCACCAAGGAAGAGCCTGTAGCAGCCCCGAATGTCAGGACACGGAGCGGACATGGCGTGAAGGCTGCTCCTTCTCACTTCGCAGTTCAACAGGCATTATTACCAACTAGCAGCCTGTCTGCTAGAGCCATAAAAGTCTGCATGCACTGGAGGATGATTAGGAAATAATTCAGGCCTTTAGCTAAACCTCTCGGCAAGGAAAACAGAATGGAGAAAAGGGGGCCTTTTCTTTATCTGTTGAAAGGCTTAGTCCTTCTGGCAGTTCTGCACCCTTTTCCCATAGTTGCCTGACAATATTAACTCCTCCTTCCATGCTGATATTCCTAGTATGCACACAAAATACACACACACACACACCCCTCCAAACCTACTGCAGTTAAATGTGGCAGAAAGTGAAAGTGTGAAAGTCGCTCTGTCCTGTCTGACTCTTTGCGATCCTATGGACTATACAGTCCATGGAATTCTCCAGGCCAGAATGCTGGAGTAGGTAGCCGTTCCGTTCTCCAGGAGATCTTCCCAACCCAGGGATCAAACCCAGGTCTCCGACACTGCAGGTGGATTCTTTAGCAGCTGAGCCACCAGGGAAGTATTTTGTCAAATTCTACTTGCCTCTTGAAAAATAATGAATATCAATTGGAATGCTTAATGGTTCCATTTCAGACAAGAAACAGGTTTTAATATTTAAATCTATAATGACTCATAGCCCAACACAATGTGAAAAACAAAATTCTATACCAAGGACAGTCTTCCCTAGAGCTGATTCTTATAATAATTAGGGTCAGAACATTAGATGAGTCATGACAGGTGATCAGCCAGGGAAAAATTCACCTTGCTCGTGGCCTGAGGTCAGCAACTCTGCCTGCTCATTGCTAATTAGTCTTCCAGAAATACTCCCTGTCCTGTTTTGCTGCAAACAGAATAATTTCAGTGAGTGGATCTTAGGAAATTACAAGTTATCCATTTAAATGTCAATTCCTGCTCTGAAACTGGAAGTTGAGAACGGAGGTCATTTGCATGTCTTTAAGATGCAGGTTAAAGACTTTTAAGACGGCTTAAGGCAGCTCTTCCTCTTTTAATAAGAGTAAGTAAGGTTAAAGCTCATTTTGTAGCTGCTTGTAAATTTATGATCACACATCTATCTGGATAGAGTGGTTCAGGGGCCACCATTACAATGGTCAGACAAAAATGGCTTGATGTGTTAAGCCCATAAGAGTCGGGTATTTCCAGCTGTGTTTGTTAGATTTAAGGCTCCATTCTCCACCTTTTTAAGTGCAAAATGAGATTCAGGCCAGCAGAGTGAAATGAAGCCCTGATCTATGACCCAGATAATTCAGGTCCTTGTTGTAATTAATTATACAAGGAGGCCATTGGACAGACCTCTGAGCCAGTAAAAGCCTCAGGGTTACCAGTCAGTGGGGATGCTGAGGAGGGCCAGCGGGGCAGGAGGCAGGCCTTCCTGGTGCCTGGCAGCTGATTCCCCCTGCTCTGCCTCTGTGCCTGCACCAGGCCAGCCTTCCCTGGCTCCAACGACTTCCGGTTTGGGGCTTCAGCATCAGAATTGATTTTTGCTCACATAAACTCTTCACTTTTCTAACATGCTTGTTAATCTTCTAATACTGTCCTCCACCTCAGAAGCCTGGAAAGGGCAGAGGACTCGGGGTGGGGGAGGACCCTGCTCACCCCTCTCTGCTCTCGTAGCCCTGGCTCAACTTGGTCCAGGGCAGAAAAACAGGTGACCAACTGTGTCCTGACTGCTAACAAGTTCCATCCTTTCTCATCCCTGCCAGGCCTCGGAAAAATAAAGAAACAGCACCCAATTATCTCTGAGAATGCAAGCTGCAGGAAGGAGCGAGGAGACTGCCCACATTGTTTGCAAGTAAGTATCCCCGTGACAAGCTGCACCTGAACGTCCTCCAGGGGTTGGCAGGTCTCGGGACACCAGCCCCACAGGTGGTGACGGTGAGGACGTTGGGCGCCGGGTGTCTGTGTGTGAGGGGTTTTGGTTCAAGCCTTCATTCAGCACGCAAAGCATCTTTTCAGATAATGGATGACTCAGTCAAAGGAGGGAGCAAATTCACAGCCCAGTTCTCGCTGTCCCTGAGAACAGCTTGTGTTACAGACTGAGATCTGCATCTGGAACATTCGCTTCTCAGAGTCAGCTGGCTCGAGCTGATGCTCTGGGGGTGCACTCATCATCTTACGAGAGGGGAATGTACCGAGAAACGGAACACTCCCTGCCACACCAGGAAACAAGGATGCCACAGTCGCCAGTGACCGCAGCCCTCCAGCGTGAGCCGGTGAGCCGTGAGGGCACTCAGGAAGGAGAATACGGCACCTAGCAGCCGTCAGAAGACTCCCGCTGCCCACGGTAAGCCCCAGAGGAACTCAGGGTGTGAAAACACAGGGCACTGGCCCCAGACAAGCCGAGGTGCATATGGAAGGAAAGATTTCACTAAGCCCACACTCTTGCACTTTCCCATACATTGAAAGGCACTAAATTCCTTACTTTGGGATATCTGGTTTTCTTTAGCAAACAATAATCTTTGGGTGTTCAGACTACCTGACCTTTGTTGTAAAACTTCTATGGAACCTGGCTTGCTCAGAATAGTTCTCTCAAGGTCACTTGAGATGCTGTCTCCTGGGCTTGAAGTCCTAAAAATGTCTGCCAAATAAGACTTAACTCTCAACTTGCAGGTGGGGTGTACTTTCTCAGTTGACGGAGTTATCGGTATCCATCACTCCATCTCAGCAGACTGCTGCCAGCTTTGCAAGAGCAACCTGTCCATGTCCGTTAGCACTGATCAAAATGTTGACGAAGCTTTTAAGACACTTTCTCCTAAAGTTCCATTCAAATGCTCTGGATCCAGCATAGGCTGATCTGTGTTATCTGTGTTAGCGTCACTTGAGATGGGCTCAAAAATACTCAAAAACCACTCCAAAGCTAAAGCAAACACTCACTCCAGAGGTCAAGATTCCATTTCCCGGCCTTTCAGCCAAGCTCTGCGGGTCAGTCAGGGAAAACTGTGATCTCAAGATCTCAGTGAAGCCAAGACTGTTTCAACCCACGTGCTCAGGGAGTGCACCTTTCCCAACACAACTGATGAACAATGTGTAAGACCTAATCGGCGGATCTGAACACATGGAAGTGTTCTGCTCTGGCTCTCGGGAAAATGAGATTTGCTGGGGCAGCTTCTGAACAGCTATCTCTCTGCCACGCATTGGATTCCTCTGCAGCTGGGAAAGACCTTTTCCCTTCTCCACATGTACTTTAGGTGAATCCAAGCACCCTTCAAACAAAGAGTGGATGGACTTCCTACAAAGCTCTGGAATGGGTGCATGATGGAGAAGGTTCAGTTCAGTTCAGTTCAGTCGCTCAGTCGTGTCCGACTCTCTGCGACCCCATGAATCGCAGCACGCCAGGCCTCCCTGTTCATCACCAACTCCCAGAGTTCACTCAGACTCACGTCTATCGAGTCAGTGATGCCATCCAGCCGTCTCATCCTCTGTCGTCCCCTTCTCCTCCTGCCCCCAATCCCTCCCAGCATCAGAGTCTTTTCCAATGAGTCAACTCGTCGCATGAGGGGGCCAAAGTACTGGAGTTTCAGCTTTAGCATCATTCCTTCCAAAGAAATCCCAGGGCTGATCTCCTTCAGAATGGACTGGTTGGATCTCCTTGCAGTCCAAGGGACTCTCAAGAGTCTTCTCCAACACCACAGTTCAAAAGCATCAATTCTTCGGTGCTCAGCCTTCTTCACAGTCCAACTCTCACATCCATACATGACCACAGGAAAAACCATAGCCTTGACTAGACGGACCTTTTTTGGCAAAGTAAGGTCTCTGCTTTTGAATATGCTATCTAGGTTGGTCATAACTTTCCTTCCGAGGAGTAAGCGTCTTTTAATTTCATGGTTACATGTTACCAATTATGACATGTAGTCTCAAGGGGCAGTCTTACAACATCTGGAGCAAAAACCAAATGATGGGGAAAAAAAGAGCAAAGAAACTGTTGCAGTAAAAAGGGAAAAAAAGGAATGGGTTTTTTTCTTTAACTTCCCTTGTGACTCAGACTAAAGAACCCGGCTGCAATGTGGGAGACCTGGCCTCAATCCTGGGTTGGGAAGGTCCCCTGGAGAAGAGAATGGCTACCTACTCCAGTATTCTGGCCTGGAGAATTTCATGGACAGAGGAGCCTGACAGGCTACAGTCCATGGGGTTGCAAAGAGTCAGACAGGACTTAAAGACTTTCACCTTTCCTGAGAATAAAGAAGATAAGGAGAACAGTGAGTAGGCCTGAACATTCCTAGTTTTTTTTTTTTTTTTTTTACTTTAACTGCTTCTAACTCTGCATGTCTATAACTAAGTTTGCTTTTCTGCCCCTTAACTCTGCAGGAGCTACACTTCACACCTATTTCCTTTGACTCGATGCTAAATACATCCTGTGTCTGGTGTTTACCCTCAGGACACCCTTCCCCCTGTAGTCACATATCAGAAAGAAGGCTGCAGCCCCAGGGACTGACAGATGCGGTTGCTGGGCTGCTGGCACTGGCCTGTGGCCTTCTTTGAAACAATGCGAGAGGGGGAAATCAAGACCCTAACAGCTTTGTTCGTCTTCACTGACTCCTGACTGTGAGCCCTCATCTTACATAAGCCCCTAGACTCCTCATGACGCAAAGGGCTGCTTCAATGGAAAAGACTGATGTTGGGAAAGATTGAGAGCAGGAGGAGAAGCGGGTGACAGAGGATGAGATGGGTGGATGGCATCACTGACTCAATGGACATGAATTTGAGCAAGCTCCGGGAGATGGTGATGGACAGCGAAGCCTGGCGCGCTGCAGTCCACGGGCTCACAAAGAGCTGGACACGACTGAGAGACTGAACAAGACTCCCCGTGGATGGGGACACAGTTCTGGAGGCCTGAGCCTGCTGTCTTCCCCTCTCAGCCAGGTGAGAATTAAAGCCACCTTTGTATCTCCTCCACACTCTCTGTATTTTTCCTTTGGCTTCGGTGGGCAGAGAAGGCCAAGATTCTGGCCAGCAACAGAACTAGCACATCAAAGTGATCACCACAGATGAGTTTACCTGGTGAGACTGCTTTGCATTTTCTAGAATGCTTAACCAATACCCATTAATTTGATAATAGAAAACAACTTTTTAAGAGAGAAGGTTAAATGCAGGCTAATATCTGAGCTGGAAAGGAAGCTCCCGGTGGCTGAAGGATAACCTTCTCTGGGTTTGTAAATTTACGCAATGCAAAGAGAACGCCAGAACCGATCCCGTGGAAGGATCAAAGTTTCTGCAGAAAGTGCCATAAAAACTTAATGACTAAATTCTGAAACAGGGAGCATGAGTCCTTCAAAATCAACTGCCAGCACAACCGGGCATTGTGCTCTCCTCTCCCGCTAAAGGATGTAGAGTCTAGACTCTCCTACAGGTGGGTGCCCAGGGCCCGGCTGTCTTAGTTACTTGCTGCCGCCTCCAGCTTGCGCTTGTGCGGAGGGTCTTCGATGATCCTGTTGAGGTCCCCGCGGTTCCTCAAGTCCATCGGCTTCTCCCAGACGGACAACTGCATCGTCGGGTTGAAGAAGAAAACTCGGTCATCGCCCGTCCAGACCACACACCTGTGCAAATCGAGAAACCGCTCTTAGTCTCCCTGAGAGGCATGCATCAAAAGACCATAGTGTGTGTTCTAAGTCGATCAGTCGTGTCTGATTCTCTGCAATCCCATGGCCTGTAGCCTGACAGGCTCCTCTGTCCATGGGATTCTCCAGGCAAGAAAACTGGGGTGGGTTGCCATGCCCTCCTCCAGGGGAGCTTCCTGACCCAGGGATCAAACCCGAGTCTCTTATGTTTCCTGCATTCGCAGACAGGTTAGTGCAGGCATGCGTCCAAACCCAAAATGCCCTTGGGGCTGAAATCCACACATTCACAAAAGTAGTATTTTACAAAGTATGAATAATAATAGCGATGTCTGGCTTTTCAGGGTGATTCTCAGATGTTTCTCATACATTCTCTCATTCGATTCATAGGCAGACAGCTACCTGGCCTTCCTTCTACTGGTAAGGACAGCAAAGTTCAGAGACATGAGAGGCTCAACTGGGTCCCAGGAGTTCTGAGCTCTTCCCAAAGGCCAGCTCTCCTTTCAGTTGGATTCCCACTCTGGCTTTGGGTCCAAGGACCGTAACACAGACCTTGGTTCCCAGTAAACTTCCCCGATTGGACGGTGACTGAGCAGCAGGGTTCATGGAGCCACACAGAGGCCACAGCCCATCCCTCTCCAGCTGAGAACCAGCAACCCGGCTGCTGGAATCAGCAACCTCAGCCCTGTTGAGGTGTCCCGCTTTGCTTTCAGAAGAGCAAAGAATTAGCTTTGCATTTTCACATGGAGGAAATGAAAATCTCCAAAAGGAATAATATGCAATTTTAAGACTTCATCTCTGTGAAAGTTTATCAGAGAGAAGGAAAGATTGCAAAGGAGAAATAGTGAAGAAAAGAAAAACAAAGGAAAGGAAGAGCTCCCTTTCCGCGGAGTGAGTCTGCAGTGTGGGAACGCACACGGGAATTCAGACCCGGCCTCAGTGTGTCCCAGCAACACAGCCGGTCGAGGTCACCGGAGCGGCCTCAGGCTGTCCTGTGACCAGTCTCGTGATGGTGCAGAGAAGTGAGCTCTGTCCTGCCTCTGGTCTGGCCCTTCCAGAAGATTCTTCTGGGGTTAGGCCTCTCCCCTCCCATGACCTCAGCATCCTAGTGACCTCTGAGGGCCCGGGAAGCTCCAGGACTCTCCCCAGGCTCCTCAGAAGCTGCAGGAATGGGCAGGACTAGTCCTCGTGGACTGAAGCCCTCTGGTCATTGATTTCTTGAGGGATCAGGGACACTTCTGGGCACTTGCCGGCCTCCTGAGCACCAGCTCCTGCCTTACCATCAGACACACCTGGTTGCCTGCCCCCTTTCTGGATCCAGGCAGCACACACCAGTCTGCTTCCCACAGAGAAAATCACGCCCACCCTTGAGCCTCTGTGCTCAGACCAGCGGGCCACTTCCCGTGGGCCAGACAGAGGCTTAGTGCAGGGGCTAGCCTCATGTTCTGAAACTCTGTGCAGACCAGATCCCTACGTAGAAATGACCTTTAGATGGTCTGTCTGATTTACTCCGCAGCCAGGCAGGGTTCATGGGAGTGGTGAGCCAAATAACGACCCCAAAGAGGTCTACATCCTACTCCCAAGAACCTATGAATGTTACCTTACAGGGCAAAAGGGACCTCTCAGGTGTGATTAAGTTCCTGTCTTGAGATGCAGGGAGTAGGCTGGGCTGTCCAGGCAAGTTTAGTGTCATCAGAAGGGTCCTCATAAGGGAAGAGGGAGGCTGGGAGTCAGAGTGAGAGAAGGGGATGGGAGGATGGAAGCAGAAGACAGACAGACAGACACACACACAGGATGGGTGGAGACAGAGGTCAGAGGATGCGCCACTCTGGCCTTGATGTTGGAAGAAGTGGCTGTGGATGCCAGTGTCTCTAGAAGCTGGAAAGTCTAGAGCAGTCTCCCCTGAGCCTTGGGAGGGAATCAGCCCCCTCCTCCCCACCTGGATTCAGCCCCATGGGGTTGGATTCTGACCTCCAGAGCTGTGAGATGTGAGTTTCCACAGGTTGACGACCAGTAGACCTCACCCTTGACCCCTCCCCATCCTGGGCACCAGCACCAGGGTCTGCATCTGGCCAGCAGCAACCTAGACCCCCACACTGTATAGGCCCCTGCTGGCCTGGTCATCCAGGTAGAAGGCCATGACCTGCCTTCTCAGTGGATGCACCATCCAGCTCTAGGCCTGCCCTTGACCTTCAGGTGACCTTGAGAGCTGCCCTCACCCTCCGTGATCTCCGTTCCATCATCTGTGTGGGGGGGGCCTGTGATGGACATTTGTGTTATTCTAACATGCCCGTCACTGCGGGAAAGCTGAGGCAAACGTGAGGGTCAGCCTTTACTAGAGACTGGATGACGGGCCAACAAAGGCCAGACCTGAGGGGCAGGACTGGCGAGCTGGACAAGGACCTGCCCGATGCACGGGTCTGCCTGCCACCCCCAGCGGGCCCCGACAGGGCACAGGTGACCTCTCGTGGGAGGAAGCTGCCTGCCTGCCGGTGCAGAAGTCGTCTGGCTTAGGAAGCTTTCACTGTGTATAAAGCTGCAGGTAATTATGCTGTTCTGTACATTATGTACAATTCTGCCACTGTGAGTTCTCGCACAGAATTCTGGGCCAGCAGGGACCATAAACCCTGCCAGGAGCACAGCCCCTTCCCTCTCAGATGCTCTGCAGGGTGACGGAGTGCCTCCTGCCGGGGCTGGGGGCTGCGCTCCTGGCAGCACTCAGCACATGTTCTTAGCACCACGAGTAGCCCACTTGGGTTATCTGCGCACCAGGGGGTGGGGTGGGGGGAGGTTTGCCTGGTGTGAATGCAGGCTGTTTGCAGCTTCAGCTAGATCAGAATGCAGGCGATGTCGAGTAAGAAGCCAGCAGACCCTCAGCAGTGCAGAGGGTGAAGCCCAGTCCTGGGCACCCTCTAACACGGAGGGCATCCATCTGTCTGGTCTGGTGCACGCAGGCGGCTGGTCACTGCCCACACACAGGCTTCTAAAGCCTTCTTTGGCCAGGCTGCAGCTGGAAAAAGAGCTCCAAGACCAAAGCTCCTGGCAGCGAGTAGGCTGGTTTGTGACAGTCGCGACGATATCTTTTCACTGTCTGACTGCGCTTGGCCTGAGTGGGAAAGTCCAGGTGCAGCTTTGACTCGCTGCGCCCTTGTCTGTCTATTTACAAATTTAGGAGCTGCTGTGTGACCCCGGGACCCCTGATGGCACCTGCAGTACAATGAACCTTTACAGCAGATACACCGGACAGGTACAGCTGGTCTGGCAGGACGTCATCCTGTGCTCAGCACCCCTCCACCCATACACATGCACACACGCTTGTGTGTGCACACACATGCACACACATACATTCACACGTATGCACACACACACTTGTGCATAAAGGCACATGCACACACACTCACACTTGTGCACGCACACACGTGCATTGACACACAGCATATACACGTGTGTGTGCACACACGAGTACACACTTATGCGTAGATGCACATGCACACACACTCACATGTGTGCACCCACACATGCATCCCCACACGTGCATATACAAGTGTGCACGCACACACAAGCACACCAGTGATCTGGGCGCCACAGCCCCACCCCCAGTGGCCTCAACGTCATGGCTGACTGGTCTGTTCCCTCCTCCAGAGTCACTGGGGGGCACTCAGGAGCCCAGGGGCGTGGAGCCCTGCCGTCCAGGATGGCTTTGCCTCTGTGTGTCTCAGCACCTCAGGCAGTGATCTCACCGCTGTGGACTCAGTGTCCTCATTTATAAAAGCAGGCTGGTGGACGCAGGTCTAGTCCCAGATGATTTCTTAAGTCCCTTCTAACTTCTATTCTATCTTCTATTCTTTTCTGTTAATTTTCCAGCTTTGTCCAGGACCCCAGGCATGGTCATACTAATGCCCTTCCATGCGGATCAACCTTATGGGCAGGGACACAGTCCCCGGCTCCTGAGCTAGTCTGTCCTGGGCTCTGGGTAGCTGTGCTCAGAGGTTCACTGCTGCACCTGGAGACCATGCCTGCCCTGGGATTGCTTCTCCTAGCAGCCTGGTGGGGTCAAGGGCGTGGGGCAAAACCTCGGTGATTGGCCTCCTGCTGAGACCACATCCTCTTAGCCCAGCCCTTCCCCCAACCACCACACCCCGCCCGCCTTCCTCTGCCCCTTTCCTGGAACCACTCCTCAGTACCTCCGGGCTCTGGGAGCTCTGTCCTAAGTGCTGCTTCTGTGGACCCTGACCTAAAGGGGAGGAAGGATGGAGTAGAATCTAAACCTCAGGAGAGTTTCCGACAGCGAGAGGCAGGCGGTGTCTGTGCAGGACACGCACCCTCACCTCCTCCTTGAAGACCGCACTTTGGGGTTTTCAAAGACGAGACCTAGTCCCACCAAACTTGGCACCATCAGGGCTACAGCGACTGAAGGGCCCGGGGAGCGATGAGTTCCCTGAGAAAGCGGGTCAGCGAGGGTCTGCCCACATGAGAAAGTCTGGGGCGTGTGCATCCACCCCCAGGGGATGGGACACTTCCGCCAGAATTACCGAGGGGCTGGCAGCCTCGATCACAGAGGCAGGGAGGGGCTCATGCTCCCGTGGGCGCAGAGAGGGGTGCAGAGGTAGCCCCTGCCAGCACCCCAAAGGCTGTGTGAGGCCAGCCTCAGCCAACCCGTCTCCCCACTCTCGGAGGTGTCCTGGGGTCCTAGAGCCGTGATTCTGCCTGGCCTGAAAAAGTTCTGGATGACACGTGAAGTGGGGCCCGGGGGAATAAGAAGCAGCTGGAAGCAGGTGAGTGATGCTGTCGCAGCCCCTGGTGGGGTGGGGGGCCCTAAGCCGTGCTCCTGGTGGGCGAAGAGTGGAGGGGTCTCAGCCTCCAGCCCCGGTAGCTGCTGACAGCCATCACCTCCCTGGACGCTGGCTGAGGGCAGACCATGCACCTGGGCATGTATCCTTCGCAAGAAGTGGATACGCTCAGACGCAAAGACACGTGGGCTCCAAAAGATCCCCCTGATGGGAGGCCCAGTCAGACTCAGGTCATCATCCCACGGAGCTCCTGGGCTCCTTCCCCTCTGGCTCCAAGCCCGGCTGTTAAGAAAGAAGCTGCACGTCGACCGGAACTGACTTGGTTCTCCCCAGATGCCGGACGGGTCTGTGCTGTAGGTTTGCTGCCTCTGGGTCGTGCTGATTCCGTCGGAACCGGGAGCCACGTAGACAGATGGTCACACCACGCCCTCCTCTCGGAGAGACCCAGTGCCCGGACCGCCGTGCGGGGAGCAGCCCAGCCCCCACTGCCACCACCACCCAGCCTCTCCAGTGACGGGAGAGCGGAGCCAATTAGAGACTTAATGGAGGGTTATTACCCCGGAGACAGAGGAGTGACAACAGTTAACAGGCACAGGCTCATCCAGAACAAAGAGCCCGCTTCCTGTGCCACAGGGGCGCCTGCGCAACTGAAGCAAAGAGCTGGCGGCAGGTAAACAACGTGATCCCCCAGGAGAAATCTGCCCACTGGTCACGCCTGGTCTCCACCGGACCGAGCCAGCTGTGTGATGCAGAATTAATTTCACGTATCGTTTATGCACATTTTAAGTAATACATATACATTCCTCTGGCTTAATCACAATGTATGATTCTGGATGGCTGCCATGTTCCCTCTCCTCTTTAACTGTCCCCAAATCCCAGAGGGTACAATTAGCGTGCCAGAGGTAGTTAAGTCTGGTACAAAACGTCCACGCTTAGCAGCCTTAGAACACGAAGACCCGTTTTAGCAAATGGAAATGGGGACTGCTGGCTTGCCGTACAAAATGATCCCCCCATTGCCTTCACACAGCACACCCCAGCGTTCACGGCTCTGCAAGGGGCAAGATATTTCCGCTCCTCTCTCCAAGCATCCAGCTCAGCCCAGCGGGGAAGGGCTCCGTGCCTCACCCCCTCTCCCGCACGCGGGAAGGCACACCCAGGTCCCTCTGTCCTCCGGGCACTTGTCCCGAGTGCACTGTCCCAGGAGCAGAGTCCTGTCTGCAGGGTGGACCCGTGTGCCCTGGGTCACAGCCACAGGGCTGAGGTCTCTGACCCCAGAAGGCAGCACCTCTGTGTGCTCTGTTCTCTGCCCCCTTCCCCGTTCTGCCCACCTTGTCCCCGGGAAGGGGCTGACCTGGGAGAACTGAGAAGCCCCGGCCCCACGGGGCAGGTCGGGTGAGGCACTGTGGGGCCTGCAGACAAGAAGATTCAGGGAAAAGAGGGTGGAAACAGCTCTCCCCTCTTCCTCCTGGGACATGGTGGTTTATGCTCAGAAATGCGTATCTGGTAACGGCCTCATTCTGCACAGAGCTCCTGGGTTTCTGGCCGACCTCTGATGTGAGAGCAAGCCTCCCGTGGGCAGGAAGTGAAGCAAACACCTTCTGGGCAACTCCACCTGGACCACGGGCCGGGGCATCCAGGGGCACTTGCCTTCTTGGACAGTCACGGTGCCACCTACTCTGTTGTGACCTCCGTCAGAGTCCAGCTTCGTCACGGCAAGGGCTTCTGACCACAGGGACCCCCGAGCACCTGCTGCCCTGCCCATTGTTATGAGGACCAGAGCAGGGGGCCCTGCAGGAGCGGGCCTGGAGCTGGGCCAGCGGGGGCCTCTGCGGAGAGGCCGCCCGTCCAGGGGTGAACAGGCAGATCTGAGACGTGAGGGGGCTCAGCACACGGCTGTGACATGTGGACGATCGTGCCGTGCACACCTCCCAGCTCCTTGGCAGCCTTGCCCGCGCCTCGGGTCACCCCAGCTTCTGACAGCACCCGGGGGCCTGCGGGGTCCCGGGGCTCACGTCTCACAGACCCGGTCCCCTGCCCCCGTCTCCCTGCCTCGCGGGTAGGGGGACACCCCCGCAGGTTCCTGCTTCTCTGAGAGCTAACGGCAGCAGGCGCCCGCGCGTTCTCCGTCTGCGTGAGCTCTCACACGCGGGGGTTAGGACCCCAGGATCCCACGGAGCATTCTGCCCTCAAACACAGCGTCACCGAGAAGTTGAAACCACAGCCCTGGAAGTCTCTACGGCTCAAGGTCAGGTCTCCTACCCAATTATAAGCCCCGGGGCAGCATCAAGTCCAGTGTGACAGGGTCACACACCTCGCTGAACTTACTGCAACCCCTCATATGATTTGCAGTCAAGTGAGCTTGCCTTAGAAACACACGCGAGGGACTTTGGTTCCAGAAGACCCCAGACGGCATCTCTGGCATCATAAAAAAAAATAATAGTTAAAATCTGTTTTGTCCCCCATTCAGTTACTGGCACCAAGCTCCTAAAACCCTTTTAATTAGCTGAGCGACTGGGGCATCGTTTTTACTCCTAAGGAGCACCCCTGACCTCATGTGAGTTCAGACTGATGACATGGTGACTGATACGCCTCCATGTGTGACCATGGAGGGTGGGGGCTGGTCCCAGAAAGACTGACCACATGATCAGAGGGTTGGTTTTCTGGCCCCACCGCCAGCCTCCAGGAGCAGGGAGGACAAGCCTAGTAATAAGGCATTCAGAAAACTTCCTTTGGGTTCAGAGGGCTGCAGTGTGCTGACCTCGCTAACGTCCTGGGCGGGTGGCAGCCCCAGGAGGGCGTGGGGCCTGGAGACCCCCGCCCTGCCGCCTGCCCTTACCTCTCTGCCATCCAGCTGTCCCTGGGCTGTGGCCTGTATAATACAGATGTCATCACAAGTGAATCAATCACTCTCCTAAGTCCTGTGAGTCGTTCTAGCAAATTTTCAAACCTGACGGGAGGTTGTGGGAGCCTGGGACTCGCAATCAGCTCGGGAGACGTGCAGGGGCAGGGGGCTGGGACTCAGCCCTTGGCCCATGGGGTCTGCGCTAACCCGGGAGCTGGCATCAGACCCGACTTGAATGGCAGGACACTCTCAGCACTGGAAACACTGCATCGTTAGGTGTCACCATCAGGGGCCCCGGACCTGTGAGGCGTCCCCAGCTCACCGAGCACTAGAGCTGAAGGGTGGGAGGCCCTTGGGTGCCCGTGACACCAACCACTGAGCAGAGAAGGAGAGGGGGCCCCGTCTGTCGAGTTAAGAGCAGGGCTTCCCGCAGTAAGCAGATGGCCAGGGCAGGACAGATGCTGGGATCCACTCGGGACATCACACAGGGCAGACACCACACCCGGGGACCGCGGTCGGCTGCCGCTGCTACCTCGACGGACCTTAGGTGGCTCTGTTCCTGTTCTCTAAATTAGCTGTTCCTCCCAACCGTATCCTGCAGTCTAATCTGCAGGCTTTAAAACTAATTTTACTATAATAACCTTTTTTTTTCTGATTCTAAATTACTCCATTATAAAAGGACATTTTTGAAAACCAGAGTTGGCGGCTCCCTCGCGGAGGGCGCTTTGAGGGTTGAGGCGCGGAGAACGGGAATCCTCACAGGGCAGCCACAAAGAGCAGGCACGTCTTTAATTAACAGCTCCTCAGTTACGCTTTTCCTGGAGTCCACGGAAAGGCCTTTGAAGTGCAAGGCGTGCCGCCGACTCTCCAGACACGGCCTTGCTCAGATCAATACACAACGGCCTTCCTACTTTAATGCATATTTGCAAATATATTGGAGCAGGATAACTTATCACTTAAATGCTGTTTTTCTTTTGGCAGATGGTGACAACGGTGTGGAACTCTACCCGCCAGGAGCTGCAAATTGCTTTGTGTAAAACAGCATTACCCACAGGGCATGCGTTTCTCTTTGGTGGAGACAGCAAGCGCTGGGTCAGGCAGGGCTGTCTCCCTGACCCCCGGGCCCGGGGTGTCTTACCAGGGGGACCCCGGCACCGGGGTGGAGGCCACGGGCCTCGTGCCTTCGGGCGCGCCGTCCTCGCTGGCCACCAGGATTGACGGAGGCTCCTGTGAATAGAGAACGGGAAAGCACTTTAAAACAAACGGAAACACTCCTCTTCAATTAGAGGCAACCAAGTAAAGACTAACTGGTCTCCTGCAGACAGGCCTGCCCACAGCGGCTGTCAGGCAATGACCGGCTCAGCAGAACCAGCGCGCAGGCCTGGGGGTCACGAGAGCCTTTAGAATTCACAGCACGAGTGACGGTGTTGTGCGACCTAGACTAGGGCCTCCCTGTAATTATCCCAAATTGGCTTGGCTGCCTGCTTCTGCAGAGACAGACACAGGCAGAGCAGCTGAGAGCTCGCTTCTGAACGGCCCGACTCGTCTCTGGAGACAGGCTCACGGGGCCCCCGAGCCCAGCCTCCAGTGGCGGAAACCCTCCGAGCAGTGAGGGCCCCGGGAGGCTGGGCTGGGCGGGCCCAGCCCGTCCCTGGCAGGCAGGGGAAGTGACAAGCCCGTGTCCATGCAGTGTCCTGTCACCCCAAGGACGCCCCCCCCATTTCTGGAGTGTCCACCTGGGGGCAGAGTTCATGGCCTGTTTCACAGGGTGCAGCTGACTGTGATACAGTGGGGTCTCTGTCTTCATGTAGAAAAGAATGTCTGAACATGATATCCCCTAGAAGAAAATGAAGATTTATTTCCTAAAGTTAAAAAAAGAAACTTCAGCTAGGACACCTGACCATTGCTTATTATGGATAGAATCTGGACAGAATTAAAAGTTTTTCTGAGATCAGAAAACATAGGCAATTATAGCACCAACATAAACGTGAATCCAAGACTCAGATTGGCCTCTTTAGCTACGAGGATATACAAAAGACACTGGATTTTGTTAAGCAAAGGGAAAGTGAAAAGCGAAAGTGTTAGTCACTCAGTTGTGTCCAGCTCTTTGTGACCCCATGGACTGTAGCCCACCAGGCTTATCTGTTCATGGGATTCTCTAGGCAAGAATACTGGAGCGGGTAGTCATCCCCTTCTCCAGTGGATCTACCCCACCCACAGATTGAACCCAGGTCTCCTGCATTGCAGGCAGATTCTTTACCATCTGAGCCACCAGGGAAGCCCTTAAACAAAAGGAAACAGAACCAAACTCCTAATGGTAGAACTGAAAAATTACCATGAGAAAATTATTTTAAGAAGTCAGTGCTATCTCAAATTTTGAGCAGCTCTAAGAGAAAAATGGGAGAAGGCGATGGCACCCCACTCCAGTACTCTTGCCTGGAAAATCCCATGGATGGAGAAGCCTGGTGGGCTGCAGTCCATGGGGTCACGAAGAGTCGGACACGACTGAGCAACTTCACTTTCAGTTTCATGCATTGGAGAAGGAAATGGCAACCCACTCCAGTGTTCTTGCCTGGAGAATCCCAGGGACAGGGGAGCCTGGTGGGAGGCCGTCTATGGGGTCGCACAGAGTCAGACACGACTAAAGCGACTTAGCAGCAGCAGCAGCAAGAGAAAAATGAAACCACAGTGAGCACAGAAAATTCTAGTGGCAAAGAAACATTTCTTTCCTTCTACCACTTGTTTCCAATATTTTAATCTCAAATTTAGAATGATATAATAAGGACTGCATTTTCTTTCTCTCGAAAAATCGGTAAGATTACAAGGTCCTAGTGCATTATTCCAAACAGCAACCAGGTTCCGAGCTGAGAATGTTCAGTTCAGTTCAGTTGCTCAGTCGTTTCTGACTTTTTGCGACCCCATGAGCCGCAGCACGCCAGGCCTCCCTGTCCATCACCAACTCCCGGAGTTCACCCAGACCCATGTCCATTGGGCAACTAAAGCTCTAGACTCATTTAGAAAAAACTAAATGTCATCCTGAAAGCTGAGATTCTTTTTCTACCACCATCAGCGTCAGCGCTTTATGAGGTAGTGTGGGTAAGGACCTGGTTAGCCGGTTGTCTGAATGATGAAACACGCGGGACGCCAAGGCCCCCTGCCTTGTGGGGCACCGCTGATGGGCGGCCGCGCAAGGACAGGGCCGTTGCACCGAAAGCCCAGACGCTTGTCCAGGGGCCCCCGAGGGCCACACTGGGACCACAGCTCATTCCCACCTCCCAGCTTCCTTTCGAACAGTTGTTAGCGAGGAAAGTGCTGGGTCATAACAGCACTGAAACGTAAGATTCAAATATAAAGTTAAAAGATCACCAGGGTCTATCTATACCGGTGAGATAAACCCAAAAGAAGTCACTTAAAACTACAGTAAAATCACAGGCAGTGACGTGAGGCCTCCTCCTACTCACGCCCTAGCAGGGCCCACGTCACCAGGAGTGAACAGCCAGTGTCAGCAGAGCTGGCCAGAGGACGAGCAGGGAGGCCTGGGATGCAAAGGTCAGTGGACCAGGTCCAGAGTGGCCCCTGGGAAC
Source organism: Bos indicus (assembly GCF_029378745.1). Lineage (NCBI taxonomy): Eukaryota > Metazoa > Chordata > Mammalia > Artiodactyla > Bovidae > Bos > Bos indicus. The sequence continues at coordinate 49,605,814 of NC_091785.1, forward strand.
CCCATTCATTAAACGTTAGATAAGTAAGCTCCAGGATTTGAGGGGTGGTCTCTTGCACACTCGACCATCCTGGTCTCTTACTGGGCTCTGCCCGGTGCCCTTCATTCGTTGTGACAGGTAATTACACGGAATAAATGGTTTGTAATTTATGTGATTATTCCTAACTTCACGAACAACTTTATTTTAGAATTTTGGGGTAGAAGAAAATGTCTTAGTTTCCTATGAGAAACTAAGTTCAGGATAAATAATGAACATAACAGGGTGTATTCAGAAACAGTTGTGTTAAAAATATAAGGGTATATTGAGACCAGAGATTATATTACTAATCCAATTAGGAAAACGAGGGGAGATTTACATTACGAAGCTAATTGAACAATGAAACCCAATGAGAAGCCTCTGAGTAGTAGATTCCCCCTGATAATTTTTTCAGGGAAATATGGTGGGACATGATTTGTGATGGAGACTAACACTTAAATTCGGCGATGCTGGGATTCTCCACCGCTAATTACCAAGGTCGTCTTCTGGTGCAGCACGGTGGTTATGATTTCCTGTTGGTGATAAAAATGGCTAATCACGGCATAAAATTCCCCTCCGCACTGAAGTAATAAAAGTGAATTAGACGCACAGAGCGCAGAGATAAAGAAAGTAGTTAAAGCAGAAGAGAGACGATCTGTTTAATAAATATGTAATTCTGGCGTGGATGTTTGTCTCATAGAGAGAAATCCTTCATCAGGAAGCAAGAGATTGGTTTGCACTGTTGTTCGTGATTCATTTGCACCATCTATTAGCCCAGCACTAATGATGGAGAGGATGGTGAGGACCCCAGGTGAGGACGCCCAGGGATGTCGCTAACAGGGAACGGGCTGGACAACCACAGGAACGGGGGCACTGACGGGCCGAGGTGGAGCCAAGGCTGATAACAGATGGGAAGAGAGAGTGTTCACACAATCCTGGGGTAGACCCGAGGCCACCGGGGTGTCCGACGGGTCAGACCCGAGGCCACCGGGGTGTCCCATGGATCAGACCCGAGGCCACCAGGGTGTCTGACGGTCAGAGCATGTTATATGCCATTTGTGACTTTCAAAGGCAGCAGAAAAAGTTGAGTTCTTGGTTATTCATGGGAAAAGAAATGCACTCAACATGTTCTTGGTCAATCTATAAAATGCCTCTTTATTGGGAAAGACCTGAGATTCTGTGTTCAGAAAACACAGGCGTGCACTGGTTTTCCTGTAACAGTGAAAGCAAGTGCAGATCACAGCTTCGCCCAAGCGGTGCCCAACTGCACAGACTGGCCTCCTGTGTGTACACGCCTTCTGAGACGGGGGGACGGTACACGTGAGAATCCAGGGTTACCACCCAAGCCCCTCCGAGTACAGCCTGCCAGTGAGCTCCGGACTGGACACAGACGGGAAGGCCAGGCTGCTCCTGCTTGGCTCCCAGACGCCCTTTCCTTCTGCTGGGTTCTGCAGCGGTCCAGCTGGCAGTGGCCTGGTACCACAGGGGGACTGCAAAGTGCCCCTGCTGAGAGTCAGGTGGGAAATGGGTAGAAGTGTGTGCGGGCCCCCAGGGCCCCCAGCCGGGGGTTTTGCATCTCGCAGCCACCTACCTTGTCCTCTCCTTCCCCCGCCGGGCTCTTCCTCTCTGCGTGCAGCACCAGGGCTGGTGGGCAGGGCGCTCGGCTGCGCTCTCTGCTTTTATCTGTGGGACCAAAACAACCATCGTTAGCGTCCGTTTGTCACATCAGTGTGTAAAACCGGAAAGGGACCAAGAGCAGCCTCGGGAACGCTAAGTGGTGGCACATACAGTGCGTCTCGCAGGAGGCTGTGCCATCCGCACTTCTGACCACGCTGTGCTGACTGAGTCTCCACCAGGGCTTTGTGTCCAGTCTGGCAACCCCATCTGAGCCTGCACAGCACTGGCCATGGAGCGGTTGGCCACGCACGCTGGACCAGGCCATGTGGGCCACGATGGACAGGACCCAGGCCTCTTTGACAAGGACTAGGGGCCAGTGTGGGCGGCAGAGCCAGCAGGCTCTATCAGCGGCTGTGATGGCCACCCTGGTCCCCAATCCCAAGCAGGAATGAGTCCATGCTGGTCACACCCTGGTTATCATTGTTCGTCAGTCACTAACGCAGGCTCTGGCTCCAGAGGCAGCCTTCTCAGTGCTTCGACTGTGCAGACAGTAACTGTCTGATGGAGGAAGTGGAAAGTGCCAAAATCCTGAGGCTGGATATGATAACAGTTAGGCTTCATCTTATTCTAAGACATTGTGTAGCCTCAGATGTCTGTAGGCAGTGATGGGCGGCAAGGTTAACCATGTGGTTAGGACCAAGGATGAGTGGAAACTCCAAGCCACCCAACCACAAACCAGCCTCACAAAGAGATACATCCACCGAGGGGACCCTGCACGGGTCCATAAAGTGTTGAGTGACCTGGAGCTCCGTCTGTGCAACACGTCTGGGGGGATCCCCGGGGTGGTTCCTGCCCAGTAGGATGGAGGAAGGAAGGACACAGGGGATTGATGTGTGTGTGTGTGTGTGTGTGTTTGCGTGTGCACATGTGTGCATGTGCATGTGTGTGCACGTGTGTGCATGTGTGCACATGTGTGCTTGTGTGTGCATGTGTGTGCGCACATGCATGTGTGTATATATGTGTGTACGTGCATGTGTGAGTGTGCTTGGGCTTGGCTCCAGCATGGAGCCCGGCCGTGGTGGCCACAGTGGCATCAATACTCGCCCCTAGTGGCTGCAGAGCTGGGTCCGGGCTCCGGGGCAGCCTTTCCAGAGCCCTGGGTGAGGAAGCACCTCCCTGCGGACACTAACAGCTCATCTCAGAGCTGCCTCAGGGCCCTCAGGTCAGCTCTGGACCCGGACCAAACATCCAGTCCGCACAGAGGAGCTTCATCTGGACAAGGCAAAAGCAGGCGGGAGCCAGCCACGAGGCCTGGCCTCTGTCTGTCACAGGCAGGGCCGGATGGACAGAGGTGGCCCTGGGCACAGCCAGGCCCCTTGTCCGTGACATCACTCTGAAGGGCGGCCGGGCCTGCGGGCTCTGCCCCAGGGCCCGCTGGCTGGTCCTGGCTGCTCGGGAGCCCTGAGCTCAGGCTGGGAGCAAATAGACCAAATGTAGCCCCAGGACCTTGTGGGCCTCCTGCTGCCCTCGCATCTCCACACCGAGTGTGTCTGGAGCCTAGACAGCACTCTCCATTCGCACATGGGCGGCCAGTGCCGACCACTCGCCTCCCAGGCCACTGGGACCACCACCCAGAGGCCTGCCTCTGGCCTGGAGACACCACCTACGGGGCCATTTCACCCCCGGACAGGGGGAAGGCGCTCCCAGCTCCTCACTGGACCATAAACCCAGTCTGAGTCAATAGACCACATTTCACACCGTGCTCCGTCCTGGAAGGCAGTGGGCCTTTACTTCATCATCCTTCATGGTGATGAGCAGAGCCCCCCGGGCAGCTTCCAGAACCTATGAGAATAAGCCCGCTTCTCGTCAAGACGAAGGGCTGTGTGGGGCCAGGAGGCTGGCTCCGGATGGGACAGTCCTGACCACCCACTTCCTGTGTCTATGAAACAGATCATGCCACCCACAAAAGACAGAGGAGCCGATAGAGGGGGTGATGTAGGAAGATGGTCACTAACTGGGGGACACTGGAGCTCTGCTTGAAAAATCAGAGGAAGAGACGAGAGCAGCCCAGGGAACAGAATCCCACGGGGAGGGTTTCATCATGAAGTCCCACGGCTGTGTCCCCCACATGTTATGCTATGGTGGGACCACGTGTCCGAGTTAACATAGGCCTCATCAATGCCCACGGCAGGGCCACCCGGCCCATACTGCCTCCTGTGGCTGCTTATTCCTCTCCTCCACGTGGGGACCCTTCAGGACTGCAGACCCCAGAGTTCTACCTGCTGGCAGCTCCCAGCAACAAGATGCTCCTCTGTGGGTGGAAAGAGCCATAAAGTCCCACTGGGTCAACAGTACATTCTCAATGCCCTGGCCCCAGGCCTCCCACAGGCGCTGACAGATAACGCAGTCAAGAGTCAGGGAGCCCCGGCAGCTTCAGTTCAGGCCCCGATCCCACCGGCCACAGGTTCTGTACGAGGCTGGGGCGGGTTTGCAGGAGGCGTTCAGGGGGCAGCCCTGGAATCCAGAAGTTCTCGGTGCTGTAGCTGAGGCACAGAGTGGGGAGCTGGAGCCCAGGGTGGGCAGACAGGGGTTGCAATGACGTCTGGGTGCGGGTGACCTCAGAAAGACGTCTGCACCAGGCAGAAATGTGCAAGCGCCTGCGCTGGGGGAACCACCGAGGAGACGGCCGTGGAAAGCAGCGTCCGGAGACCCCACCAGAGCAGCTCTCCTGAGGAGAGGAGCCGGGAACACGGCGCTCTGCCTTGCCCTGGAGATCTCAGCTGGAGAACCTCCCCAGAGCCTCCCAAAGGACCTGGGGCCCTCGACCCCTGCTCTGCAAAGGAGGTCAGAGAACAGGAAGCAGCTGAACACCCCCCAAGGACCCCCAGCAAGGCCCCAGAAAGGAAGAGGAGAGCTTGAACTTGCAAGGAGATGGAACGGTCTGGTTACGAGCCGGGGCTCCGATTTCCAATTGCAGGGCCGGGCAGCTTCCAGGGGCCTGAGGCATGAACAGCAATGAGCAGATGGCTGTTCACCACCTAAGCACATGGTCTCGGTCCCTTGCCAGACTGCAGGGGTCATTCCAGGATGGGGGTGTGTGCTGACATGGGGGGAGAGGGGTTGGGGGGCTTCAGAGAGAAAACAAAGCGATCAGGTATCCCTGAAACGTGAGGAGCAGATTCTCGTCTCGGGCCGATAATGCACGCTGTAAAAAGCGTGCGAGGAAGCTGATAGCGTCCACGCTCGTCACAACGTCATTCTCAGTGACAGCGGTCTTGCTCACGTGAGTTCCCTCACTACCTGAGAAAGTATTCCTTTTTCATTTATTGAAAACACTTGATCCTTGTAAAGAAATTGGTTCTTCAAGTCCAGCATTTGGGCTGCATGCCTGGCGTTGGTCACAGGACGGCTTCTTCGAGAAGACGGTCCTGATCATCACTCTAAAGCCCCCTCGCTGCATGGCCGGGCCAGGGCCCAGAGCCCCCTGTAAAGCCTGCGTCTCCCCGTTCATCCTGAAGGGCCGATGTGATGGCTCCCCAAGGGCCACTCCAGCCCCTCTGACCTGCTTCACCCCCTTGCGCTTCGACCTCTCCACAAACCCGATGGTATAGCCATCAAACACCCCCTCGGGTGTCAAAGAAAACTAGTTTATGGAGGGAAATCAACAAGTCATAAGACCCTGACGAGCTTAGGGGTGCCCAAGATACATTTCCACGCTGCGAGGGAGGCAGGGTGATCCTATCTTCAGGGCAGTTGGTCTATTGATCCAGCTCAGCTCTGAGTTTGAAGAGCCCTCAGACTGTCTGCAGTTCGCTTTTCCTCCCAGCAGGGCTGAGCAACAAGAAGGCCTGGGCAGGTTGCCTGGAAGCCAGGAAGGAGAGTGTCTGCGTGAGAACCACCACGAGATGCGTGACACACACATTCAGTCCTTGTACGGAACCCAGCACAACCTGGGCTGTGTGTGGGGACAAGTGGGGAGGAGAAGCGTGAGAAGTGAGACGCGCCTCAGCACGCTGCAGGAGGACTTCCCCGGCGGTCCAGTGGTTGAGACTCTGCTTCCAATGCAGGGGACTCCAGTTTGACCCCTGCCTCCCGGGGACCTAAGATCTTACATGCCACATGGCTAGGCCCAAAGATCAGAGGAAAAAAAGACCTTTTTAAAAAAGAATGAAACAAAAAGAAAAAATATGTGGGAGTTGATGAGGGTGACGGCAGGGGATACACAGCAGCCCTGAGAAGGTGGACAGTGGCGGTAGCTTGTCCGATCCTTCTCGTGGGCAAGACAGCTCAGCAGTCGATCAACCTCGCCTCCCTGAAAGGAGAGCCAGGTGGGGTCCCTGTGCCCTCAGCTGAGCTCGGGGGCCACCAGCACGTCACCTGTTGCTCAGTAGTCCCCTCGAAGCCACCTGTTCCCTTAGAGGACCAGAGACGTAAGGACTCAGAGGTGTCCGCCAGAACCTAGCGTCAGGCCTCAGACCAAAGACGGCTGATGTATCAGCAGTGGGACAGTGACGTAGCTGGCACTTCAGCCGAGGCTGCTTCTACTGGATAAAGCACGGGATTCTTTTAAACATTTAAAGGTCGATCTTTTAATTTCTAAAATGAAGAAACACTGCAGACAAGTCAGAATTGTCTAACTTACCAAAAATATATGAGAGTATGTCAGCCTCTTCTAATTCAAAAGGTGATTCTGAAGTTGAATCTCATTTTAATCCAACACACTTTGTCCTCTCTTGGTCTCAGTTTCCTCAAGTGTGTGTGTGTGTGTGTGTGTGTGTGTGGTGAGTCACTCAGTCGTGTCCAACTCTTGGCGACCCCATGGACTATAGCCCACCAGGCTCCTCTGTCCATGGGATTCTCCAGGCAGGAATACTAGAGTGGGTTGCCATTTCCTCCTCCAGAGAGTCTTCCTGACCCAGGGATGGAACCCGGGTCTCCTGCATTGCTGCCAGATTCTGGGATTCTGAAAGTCAACAGGACATCTGGAACTGTCTGCGGAATATCACAAGAAACAGAAGAGCCAGCTGGGAACTCGGTTTCTTGCTGGGGAGAAAGGAAGTGGATTAACCCCAAGGAGGAGAACGAAGGAGGCAATTGACCTTTTCTGTCCTGAAAACCAAGAGTGGCTTCTGATGGATTGTTCCCTGGAAACCAGCCTCCTCTGACCCATTTGCAATCAGTGGGGAATCTCCATTAGACCGAGGGGGCCCTGATCTACAGGTGGTCTACACTGCACGACCCTGGCAGTGACTTCCTGGGGTGCCCGTGAAGTTGCAGGGGGCACCAGGATGGCTTGAGTTCCCTGGTTGTTGCAGAAACGGGCCTTGGTGGGAAGGGTGACAAAGCCTGTGCACACGCTGAACCCCACATGCACGCCGGCCTCCGCCTGCAGAGGCTGGTCCCTGCTGCAGGGGCTGTGCTTGGAAACAGAGGTGACCGCCACTCCTGGAGAAGCCTCTGCAGGACGTGGGCTGCCAGACGGCAATCCCAGCATCACGGGGCCCCAGCTTTTGTGGTTGCCACAATCTAGAGACCCCACTTCCATACACGAGCGTTCTCACCTCCGAGCACCAACAGTGCATCACCCGCTCAGGAAAACGTCTTAAGGAAAATTATGAATGGAGTTCTAATCTTGAATCCTGTCTCCCTGTAACCATCATCTTAAAAACAATTTCTGCAATGCTTGAGCAGAGTGGAAACAATCACCTCATTTTATACCAAAGTAACTCAGACAAGAGAAGCCGTTTTTCAGGTTGCAAAATTAACCATTGGGGAGGGCCAAAATTATCTGCCAATTTTAGAGGCATTGTACTCCTTTGAAGAACATGATAATAATATAAAGGGAGAGATGTGACTCATGCTGAAGACGCCCCCAGGTCTGCTGTGTGTGGCCCTGAAAGAGGCTGGAGGGGCGCTGAGCCTCAGTCTCCCCCTCCGGGAAGCCACGGCCCCTGGGGACCTGGCCGAAGCCCAGCAGTACTGCCGCCCAGGTGGCGCCTTCGCGAGAGCTGCAGGCCCTGGGGGACCACAGAGGCAGGAGAGACACAGAGATATCCCAGGGACGGAGAGCCGGCCAACAGGAGCACCGTGGGAGGCAGGCAGGGTGCTGGGCTGGCCTGTGCGAGGGCAGGGGCTGCAGGTGGGCAGAGTGAGCACGTCCCTCCAGCCCCATTGTTCCTCAAGCTGCCCCCTTGGGAGCCCTGAGGGTTTCCCGGCTCAGACCCTGGAAGGAGGAGGTGGAGGCTGAACTCCTGGGACCCCGTCTTCCAGGGCAGACTTCCGGGCTGCCGGTCAGTGTGGCCGGGTGCAGACCTGGCCAAGGCCAGGGTCCCAGGGATCCCGTCCTTCTGTTCCTTTCCTCAGGCCCGCATATTGGGGTCACCACAGAGGGGCCGACACAGCCAGAGACCTGCGGCTGCGAGTCAAATCCCGGGGGCCCTGGGAGCCTAGCAGGGGACGTCCACCACCAACACAGTCAGCGGACACGAGGGCTTCTCAACGTCTCACCGAGGACACAGCAACTGAGCAAGCCGCGGGCCACGCACCTGTGACAAGGGTCCCAGCATGGGCTGCAGTTGGTCAGTTTTCCCCGAGAGCCCAGAGCAAACTGAGGGTACAGGACAGACACGGGCCAGCAGAGGCGCCCGAGTGATGCTCTCAAGCCCTCTCAGGGGCCAGCAGGGCGGCCTGAGGCCAGGACCCCAGGCTCTGGACAGAGCCGAGGCCCCAAAGGTCAGTGGATGCGGCCTGCGGCTTCGGGAACCCGCTTCAGGCACACAAGCGTTCCGCCCCGCAGCAAAGGCTGGCCAAGGCCTCCCCGCCTCTGCTGTAACTGAAGATCATTTTCAGGTAAGTGGCAAATCATTTCTGAGTCCGCCTGCATTTTTCATAGGCGGTGATTTCTCAGAGTTGACAAGCTGCAGAGAGAATTCATTTTCTAACCCGTTAGTAACACCCTGGGTTTCCCTTTGCAGGAACAAAGGGTTTTAAAACACTCAGGAGAACTTAGCTTCCTCCACAGAAAGGGTCACAACACGGCACGTGGCCCCCCTCCCGTAACCCGACTGTCTCCTCTCCCACAAAGTGACAGCATGGAGCCTGTCTCCACCCCCCAGGCCCCAGCCAGGACCCCAGACCAGCGCTTCCGGATCCTGCCGCTGGCCTGGCTGACTTAACAGGGGTCTGATGTCACCAGCGGACAGGAGGGCGTGGACAGGACGGGCCATCCTCAGCGGACTCCTAGAGCCTGAGGCACCCAGCGCTCTCGTGAAGGCAGGCTGCCTTAGACCATGGGCAGCCACGTTACCTGATGGCATCACTGACTCGATGGGCATGAGTTTGAGCAAACTCCGGGAGCTGGTGATGGACAGGGAGGCCTGGCGTGCTGCAGTCCATGGGGTCACAAGGAGTCGGACACGACTGAGCGACTGAACTGACTGACTGACTAAGCCATGTTAGAACGGAGATGAAGATGAGAGGAACCGCCCACAGCTCCGTGAGCTGTTGGACTTCGATGGTCAGCGTGCTCCTGCCCCGTTTAAGGGCGCAGCTTCTACCTCACCGGGACGTGGGTCTCCCAGTGCAGGGGTAACGTCAGGGCTGGGATGGAGGCTGGCTCCACGCTGTGCCAGCCCAGAGAGCTGCTCCCAAGGTCCCCGGGCAGCGCCGACCCCAGGGAGCAGCCCCAGAGGAAGCTGACACCCGGGACAGTGAGGTCCAGGGATGCCTTAGCGGGCCGGCCACCCAGCCCACCCCCTGACCTAGTAAACGTGCGATCAGTGGACGAATGGATGACGGAGCTGCAGGGACTCCAAGGACAGGAGCCCTTTCAAACACATGCTCAAAGTTCTGATCATCATGATTCCTAAGCAGGGATATCAGAGGCAAAACAGATGCGTGAAATGAGCCGATTTCTCTAAGAGATGAAAAATCTTCTGTGCACTTGTCAGACGTGTGGTGAGCCAGCTACGACCTCCCCGCAGACGCGGACCGGCAGAAGAGGAGACGGCTGGGTAGAGGGGGAGGTGGGGCGGGAGGAGGCGTAGGTGGGGGGAGAGTGAGAGACGCCCCTGCAGGCTGCACACCGTCCCTCAGAACACGTCTCTCCAGCCCAGGTAGAGCGTGTGGCAAAAGGGCAGCATTCAACCTTTTCGGACAAGCGTAAATCCATTTCACAGTCCCAGGCTGAGTTGCTTCAGCAACGCCCACCTTTCAAGGCAGCAGGGGAATTACAGGCGCTGAGAGACGGAAAGCACCCGCCCACCCCTGCACCTCGCCCTGGGGAGGCTGGGGGGCGCCCGCCCGGCAGTGAATGCACCCCCCGCGCGGGCGTCGTGGGTATCACAGGGGGGCTGGCCCTGCAGGCACCCCGGGACTCCAGCAGCACAGGGCTCAGGCTCCATCTACCCCACCCGAGAGGCAGCGGTGTGCCCCCAGCACACACAGGCGCACGCTCACACACAGACACACACGCACAGGGGAGACGAGTGCTCTGATGATCTTTCAGCCGTCACAGAAGTTACACTCATTACACGAAACCCTCTGCTTAGTTAGCTTACTGTCTGGTCTACACACGCCAGGAAGGGATGGGGAAAAAAAAAAAAAACACATGTGCAGAAAGTGAGATGACTTTTTCTAAAGCTGACATCAAAAATGAGTTATCTGTGCTATAAAAGCTGTTCATCATATGCATCACTTTCAAAAACCGCCACAATATTGTCAAGCAATTAGCCTCCAATTAAAATTAATTAATTAAAAAGAAAAACGTGGATACACCTTTGGAAACTGTGCTAAGGTGTATCATTTCCCCTCTTCTGACTGCAAGGACACTGGATCCTCTCCTGCGTGGGCACTGACACCTGTGGGCAGGCCAGGGGCAGGTGTGTACTATGCCCCACATCCGGCAAGCCTCCCGAGGCCGCTGCTGGCAGCCACTCTGGGGCTGGCACCAAGAGCAGGCTTGGGACCAGCGTCAGCGGGTGGGCAGGTGAAAGGCGGGAGGGAGGGGTCCTGGGACACCACTCCCCACGATGCCCCTGGACGCCCCCCTCCCGGACGTCTCCCGCCTCCACTGAGGTCTGGCGTTCCCGACGCACACTCCAGTCCTTCCCGTCTCTAACGAGGCTGGCATGCCCGGACTGGAGCTTTGCGGCCCCCCAGCCCCTGCGCTGCAGCTTAGAGTCTGTTCCCACGCCTCTGTGCCTCCAACAACACAAGCGGGCATGCTGCCGTGTTTTATCTAAGCAGCCCCTTCCTTCCCGGGCAGTTACTAAATCTCTTCCCGCTCTTTCATCCTGAGGCTTTTTCTACCTGCCTCACATGTCCCGTGAGCTTTAACAACCGCGGCTCCCATAGGGACCTGAGGTCACAGGGGAGGGGGTCTAACTTAATGGAGTCAAAATGGCTAAAGCGGACGCCCCCCAGCCCCCCGGCCGGTGTCGACCTCGGTCATCTCTGGGCCCCTGAGAATGCTGCCTCCTGTCTCTGCACACTGAGCCTCCCTGTTTTAATGGGAGGATGAATTTCAGACTGGATAATGGCCTGGGTGATGCTCCTAGGAGCTCAGAACGAGTCTCCCATGCAGGTGCAGGAAACGAGAAAGCTCCCTGGCTGAGGTCCTCAACGTGGTCTCGGACAAGGATGAAGAGGCCTGAGGGTGACTGGCTCTCGTTCCATCAGCTGAGCTTCGACAGACACGGTGAGGAGTGTCTCAGGACTCCCGGGGGCTCCTCTAAAGGGCCCCTCAGGGCTGAGTGTGATTCCAGGCAGGGATCCCCCACCCTGGGGGACAGGACCCCTTGCTGTCGGGGGACTGGCCTTGGTTGAGAACGTGGGGGTGGCCCCCCCAGACCTGTGGTCGCTGCCACCGGGGGCCCCAGGAAGCACGCGGCTCGGGCAGCCTCCCCGCCCCCTTGGTGGCTCTGGGCCCCTGGGGACCAGCATCCGCTGTGTGCAAACGCTGTGGACTGTGGTTTCCGCACTCGCTCGCTCTCTCTTCTGTCACGTTAAAGAGCAGAATCAAGACACGGGACTCCAATGCCCCCTCCAAAGAGCCGCAGGTTAACTGGTTAATGAGAAAGCAGCCTCCCCAAGGGCGCGGGGCTCCCTGCTGCAAAGCCTGGAGCACTGAGCAGCTCCATGGGCTCCCTGCCGCCGGCTTCGGTCCCCCGGGGACACACTCCCGCATGGTCCTCACCAAGGTGGCTGTAGTTGTCTCACAGGGACACCAGGCAAGCGTCCTACCCTGGGGGGCCGGGGTGGCTCTGGTCACTATCCCTCCTGCCCTCCCCCACAGTGGGGCGGGGGCAGACTGAGCCAGGCCCCATCAGGGGGGCAGGGTCCCGGGGCCACCTGGGCAGAAGCTGCACCTGTGCACAGCCCTGGAAGGAAACTCTGCTTCCTCTCCCGGGTCCTGGGGACACACTGCACTTAGGGGCAGGACTGGCTCCAGTTATAGAAATGTCGAAACTGGTATCATTTAGTTGTAAACTTTCCTCTCTGTTCGGGAATCGACCGAGCAGAGGCATTCAAACTCTGCTGTTCAGAGTGACCAGAGAGGAGCTCGGTCTGCCCTGCCCCACAGGCCACCGTCCCCCAGGTCCCATGAGCCCCGCTCCCCAACCTCACAGCAACCAGGAGTCCCAGCCAGCCCAGCCCCAGGAATCTGGGAGGTTAGAGCAAAGCCCTCCCACCCCCACCCCGCCGCCAGCAGCAGGACCGCCATGGAGGGCTGGGAGGCAGGGCCTCCCACCAGTGTCTTCCAATCCGGGGTCATTCAACAAGGACCACCGATTTTGGCTTGACTTGGGTTTGGCGGTTAATGAAAAGGTTGCTGATTGCTAACCCACAGCAGCTGAGTAGAACCTCACCAGCACCTCCCGGTGATGGGAACAGTCCTCACATTGCGGTAGGGTCATCATGCTATTGATCATTGCGGGTCCTTCCGTGGGGAGTGCCCGGAAACCCCGATTCCCCAGCAGACGGTTCTGTTCTGACCGCAGAGAGGCGACGGCCAGCGGTTCAGATGTCCCCACATTCTCGTTTCTGCAGCGGGTGACAGCAGAGCTCCCCATGGCTCACAGCCGTTTCTTCCTTTTTTGGCCAAGAGCACGTGGCAAGCATGGCGCTGCTCCAAGGCGGCAGGAGGCAGGAGGGGGTTAGAGGAGAAAGAGAGGCAGGCGAAGCCAGGTGAGCTGCGGGCGGCAGGCACCAACCAGCCCCGCGGCCGGGGTGCCTCGGTGAGGACAGAACAGGCCCTCTGGGGCTGTGACTCCACAGGTGGAGAAAGGGTCTGGAGGTGGATGCAGGGGCGTGGGAACGGCTGATGGAGACGAGGGAGAGCAAGTCCCAGAGCTGAGGCAGTCACATCCAGGACCCAACATGGGCCCAGGTGCCAGGGCAGGCGACCAGAGGCAGAGCCCAAGGGGGAGTGAGGCCACTCAGGCCACCCCGCAGGGGTCAAGACAGGGAGCAGTCAGCGCTGAGAGTCTGAGGACAACGACACCACGGGGACCTGCCAGTGTAAATAATGCTGTGCACACTGCACTATGCAGGATATGTTATAGAGTGCTTTACACATGTAGCAAAATGGTTACATTTGATTTTCACACTCAAGTTTTCTCCAAGGCGACTAGCTCCTGCTACTATTATTTCATAGAAAAAGAATCTCAAGAGAGACCTGCAGTTCTCTTAAGAGCATTTTGGCAGTGGTAAATTAAAAGTTAAGACTCTTAGAGTTCAAATATCGTATTTAACACCTTGGTTATCTTGACATGAGTATTCATGGCTTCAGATTTTAAACCATCCTCAAAGTACCTTTTTATATAACCTTTAGTTATATGTGGAAGAGAAACGCATGATTAAATATATAAATGACACCATTCACTTGTATCAAATAGGAACACATACAGGAAAATCAAATATCAAAGCAATTGTAATATAAAAGGGAGATTTGCAAGATCTCCATTTCCGGAATAGGATTTATGATCACTGAGCTTATTCTATTGTTAGCGATGTCCGTCTCGTAAAAGAGGGTGTGTGTCTGGGCCTCTGGGCTGACCCAGCTGTCGTGGGGATGCTTACTGTGGGGAATTTGGGGTTCGGGGGGGGGCATGGCCTCCCCGAGCACATGGCCACCATGGAACCAAACCAGCCTCCTCTTCCTGGGAATCTCCCTGGTCTGTGCAGTCGGGACATACCCTCCCGGTTTCTGGCCGGGGCCAGGCCCACCCCTGGCAATGGAGCTCTGATCAGGGAGGAGGCAGCTGTAGTGAGGCTCAGGTAGGGAGCACCCTCTCCTTTCTCCTAATCTGGGGAGCTCAGGAATCAGAGAGGAGGGGCAGCAGCCACCATGTCCTGGGGGTGCCAGGCTAGGGCTGGGCTCAGCACAGGGGTGGAGACAGGAATCAGACCGGCCTGGGAATAGAAACCCAGCTGAGTCGCTTACTAGGCCTGAAATATGGGGACAATCTCTCAGCTCCTTTGAGTCTCAACTTTTCCAACAGACGGGAAAACTAATACCTTAGTTTGCTCAGGCTGCCATAACAAAATGCACAGACGCCGTTCTGGAGGCGGGAAGTCCAGGGTCAGGTGCCAGCACTGTGGGGTTTTGACGAGCAGTCTCCTTCCGGCCCGTAGATGCTGCCTTTGTGTCCTTCTGTGGCAGAGAGACTGCTCTGTGTCCATCAGGGCACTAACCTCACCATCAGGGCCTCACCCATGTGACCTCATCTGAACCCAATGACCTCCCGAACGCTCCACCTCAGATCTGACCACACTGAGGGTTAGGGCTTCAGCATATGAATTTGGGAAGCGTAGGAACGTTCAGTCGATAGCAGCACCGCACGCAAGCTTCGGGCTGTGGACAGAGATACTGAATACGCTGAGCACAGTGTCTGCAAGGCAGGTGCTCACGCAACAGGATCCGAGGGATTACCGGGGCAGAATCCTCCTGAACCAGCCTCCTCTACTGTACAGGGTCTGCCTGCCGCTGAGCAAGCAGAGAGGACCCCAGCCTCTCTGGGGAGACTGAGAAGGACCCCACAAGTCAGGAGCAGGGGTCTCCCTGCATCCCTGCTTCCCACACGTGCAAACTCAGCCCCAGGTCCAAGTGTCTTATGTGCAAAACGCCTGTTCTTCTTGCTGAATCTTATGAAAAATTGTAGAAATTATTCTATAATGAACCTTGTAAGGGAAACATTTGACAGCCCTTTGCAAATGCAACAGGAAAGACCATTCATTCCTCCCCAAGCGTCATTGCTCACATTAAGATGTAGCTGCAAATCAGGACACAGAAGCCAAAACTGTTCTGATGCAGCAGTGAATCTAAGTGCATCTGTGGAGTGTGTGTGTGTGTGTGTGTGTGTGTGTGTGTGCATGCCCATTTCCAGGCTTTAAACCAAGTCATGCTGCTGAACATTCTAGACCCTTTTACAGGTCCCTGAGTCTCCAGGGCGAGTGGACATAGGAAAAAAGACCTGAAGAACTGCCAAATACCTCTTTAAAAAGTTTGCCTTTCAGTGTCCTCATACAGAAGCGAGGGGAGCACGCACGGGGGTCTGTCACCGTGAAGACAGTGAGCCTTGCTGAGTGGCTTCTGTCCCCGCGTCCAGCTGGGGGCCTGGCACCAGGAGTGCTTCATTAAGTGTATCATTTAAAAGGAATTGACATCTATTTTAAAAAATTCTCTTAGATATAAATCATGGTGTGTGATAAATCCATCCTAAGCTAACCCACTGGCATGATCTAAAGAAGCAGATATTTACAAGGTGCGTGCCCGACACACAGAGGTGTCCTTATGTGTCTGATCACTCCACAGGACTAACACCAACGGTGTTTTGAGAGGACTGTGCAGACTGCACAGTCTGACTGCGGTCGCCTTGGATTTACATGCCCGCCGCTCCAGCATGTGTGGGCCGGCTAGCCTCCGAAGAGCTTCCTGGTGAGGCGGCCTGACTTCTGCAGACGAATCTACATGAGCACGCCGTCCTCACCAAGCTGATTTATTTTCACATTTAGAGGTAAGAAAATTAATCGTGCAGTGCTGTCAGTGGATGAAATTAACTCGGACTGTTTTTTTTTTTTTTTTTTTTGGAACCAACTCCTTTCAGTTATTTTCTTTATTTCCAAAAGGGAAGTTATTCCAGTCATTTGATACAAATGGGTTTAATTAGTTTAAGGCAAACATAACCTTTAACAAAAACACAGGCTGGGGACCGCTGGTCTGTGTGCTGCTGGAGAAAAAAGCAGCGCTGTGCTCGAGGCTGATTTTTCACAGCAGCTGTACAGTCCGATTCGGTTCAGCATCAGAGCAAACCACCCACCACCTAAAACAGCAATTCCTCTGCCGAGTCCATCAGAGAGCTGGCCCGTCCCGACACACAAACACACTTCTATGACAAGGGCAGGCACGTGGGAAGATGGTGAGGGGGAGGCGGTCCGTCGCATCCATGCCCTGCGTATTCTCCTGGGTACCACCCGAGACGGCACTGGCTCTGGCTGAGGGCAGGGCACACGTTTTCCAAGGGCCTTGCATTTTTAATGACTCTCTCTTTGAAAGGTATTAAAAATTTAATAAGAAAAAAACCCAGTCAATCCCACACTTGCCATGAAGCATCTGCTAGAAAGAGACCCTTGGTTTCACAAACACTCAAACGGAGGATTCTTATCTTAGGTTTACCCTTCCCCAGGTCTAAGGGGCTGGTTACCACCTGAGTGGTAACCTGATCAGCGAGGATCAGAATTATTGGTCCAGAAGCCAGCATTTCTGCTGTAAATCTGAGCTTGGACACCCATGCCCTTCAACGGCACCCTCTCCTCCGCAGGACAGAACCCAATCCATTCCTCCCTGGTCATGTCTTGTTCTCCAGGACTCCTCCTGCCCCGACGAGCACAGGACGCAGTCCCACGTCTCTGCTGTGTCTGCGGTGACTCCCCAGCCCTCTGGCACGGGGGCTCGGGTCTTATACTCTCCGGTGCTCTTGTGACTCCCCACGTCCACATCTCTGCTGTGTCTGCGGTGACTCCCCGCGTCCACGTCTCTGCTGTGTCTGCGGTGACTCCCCAGCCCTCCAGCACGGGACTCGGGGCTTGTCCTCTCTGGTGTTGTCCGTGACTCTCCGCATTGAGCGGGGCATCCCTGCTCTGCCCTGTGCTTTGTCCATCCCCAGTCTCTTTACTAAAATCATTGGCCGATGCAACTCTCCTTCTTGGCAGATGAACCCTGTGAGGTGAGAGCCACGTACCTACATGCAGGCTGGTTTTCAGTCCAAGTCACCTCCCCACTGGGACTGTCCCTTCTCTCTGCTCCTGGCTGGGCTGTGGGTCTCGATCTCCCCATGCCCCTGTACTTGTGCCTCTGCAGTGAAGGCTTCTGTTTGCCGGAGCCCATGTCCCTCTCTGCCTGAAAAAGTTCTTCCTTCCTCCACAGTGGTAAGCACAACTGCTCCCTTCTGCCAAGGCTGCACGCAGAGTGCCACCCAGAGAAAAGACCTCTTGTCCTCCTGGTTTTAAAATATGGGATGCATATTTCTATCCCTGCAAGTCACTTTGAAATGACTCATTTCATAGCTGTGAAAAACAGAAGCCACGCCTTTTAATCTTTAAACCTATTTTCAACCAACTGTGTGATTGGCACCAATAGACAATTAATGAGCGTTGAAGGGCTGACGCAGTGTCCACACAGATGAGTGAACAGCTATCCGTGGGAGGAGATGAGTGGGTTTGTCGATCTGTCCCCTTCCATGGGCAGAGCAATCAAACCAAAGAGAAGCAAATCAGCAGATAAACAAGGAAGTGGACATTATATTTGGCAAGAGCCGAGGCAACTGCTGTGGGGGTTTCCATCTCAGAGCAAAGTCCTCCACAGCAGCCATTCAGGGAGCCCCTGACCACCGGGAGGCTCCCCGGGGCAGCTGCACTCAATCTCAAGTGAGAGCAGGGTCTGTGCAGGAAGACAGGGGATCACGGCCAGGACTCAGCCTTCCACTGGCTGATTCTACAGTGTGAGTGGGTAGCCCAGGATCGCGGACACGCGAGCCAGTCTGCAGCGATAAAGAACAAGGGCAGCTGTAGACACAAGCCGAAGAGCGACCGTGGACCTCACGGAGTGGAGGGGAGTCTGTTCATGTCATAGAGTGTCCTTAAAGGGACTGAGGAAGGCGCTTCGTTCATTAAGCAAGAGCGGTACGCTGTCAAAAATTAACAGAAAACATAAATAAGCTCTAGGGGACTCTATCGGAGAAGGCAGTGGCACCCCACTCCAGTACTCTGGCCTGGAAAATCCCATGGAGGGAGGAGCCTGGTAGGCTGCAGTCCCTGGGGCCGCTAAGAGTCGGACACGACTGAGCAACTTCACTTTCACTTTTCACTTTCACGCATTGGAGAAGGAAATGGCAACCCACTCCAGTGTTCTTGCCTGGAGAATCCCAGGGATGGGCAGCCTGGTGGGCTGCCGTCTATGGGGTCACACAGAGTCGGACACGACTGAGGTGACTTAGCAGCAGCAGGGAACTATGTATATCATATAATCTATATATGTATATATTATCCTATCTAAAAGACACGTGCTCCTTGGAAGAAAAGCTATGACAAAGTAGACAGCTTGTTAAAAAGTGGAGACATACTTTGCCAACAAAGGTCTGTCTAGTTAAAGCTACGGCTTTTCTAGCAGTCATGTTCGGTTGTGAGAGTTGGACCACAGAGAAGGCTGAGATCCAAAGAACTGATGCTTTTGAGCTGCGGTGCTGGGGGAAGGCTCTTTAGAGTCCCCTGGACTGCAAGGAGGTCCAACCGTGTGCTAAGTCTCTTTGGTCATATTTGACTCTGTGACACCATGCACTGTAGCCCGCCAGGCTCCCCTGTCCATGGGATTCTCCAGGCAAGAATACTGGACTGGGTTGCCAAGACCTCCTCCAGGGGATCTTCCTGACTCAGGGATCGAACCTAGGTTGGATTCTTTATAGCTGAGCCACCAGGAAGCCTTGGAGATCAAACCAGTCAATTTTAAAGGAAATCAATTCTGAATCTTCATTGGAAGGATTGACGATGAAGCTGACGCTCCAATACTTTGGCCACATGATGTAAAGAGCCAACTCTGAAAAAGACCCTGATGCTGGGAAAGATTGAGGGCAGGAGGAAAAGGGGACGACAGAGGATGAGATGGCTGGATGACATCAATGACTCAATGGAGATGAGTTTGAGCAAACTCCAGGAGATAGTGAAGGACAGGGAAGCCTGGTGTGCTACATTCCATGGAGTCACAAAGAGTTGGACACGATTTAGTGACTGAACAACAATATCTATATGTACTTATATTTACCAAATATATTTATATTAATCTATGACATATATACAAATATGTGTATATATTAATATTCCAGTCTCACTGAGATAAAGATAATGCTCTGTTTACCCCAAGAACAGTTGCCAGCCTAATGCAAGAAAATACTTATGCAAAAGCTTTGAAGAGTCAGAATCTAGAGACTGGAGAGGTGTCCGGGGGGGCCATCACCGCCTCTCTGATCCCTAACCCACACCGCCAGCCGTAGGTCAGTGGCCCTTCACCCCATGCAGGTCCCTTCCCTCCCAGCCCCTTCCATCACCCCACTCTAGCACACGGCTCTGGCCCTCGTGACCAGACGCAAGTCCACTAGACTCGGCCAAGTGTGATGGAAAAGCCCGGCTGAGAGCAGGATGAGGGATAGAGGCTTGAGATACCACAGCTGGTGGCCTCGGTGACAGCAGAGCATCTGGGTTGAGTCTGCCGCCCCCGCTGCGGACAGGAGGATCTGCAGAAGCAAGGCTGACTCACACAGAGCAGCAGGTGTTTGCAAGGGCTGTGTGACGTCAGAGCCAGGGTCCACGCCAACCCACAGCTGTCCCAGACCCTCCTGTCATCTGGGACGTGATGACGGATCCGAGAGTCCCAGCACGGAGCATCCCACTTGGCTCTCCTCTCTGCCGATGGTTGCAGGGCTGACCCCCGCCCCCCCACCCCCGCATCCCTCCCTGTGCTCATAAGGAGGGTGGGTCCCCAAGGAGGTGCAGGTCTGCCCTCCGCTGCCTCCTTAACTTGAGATGGAAAACCGGAGGCTGAGGTGTGTGCTCCCGTAGCTGGGGTCTGCACGGCCTTCCTGCAGTCTTCAAGTTCCTGACTTCCCGCTGCCCCTTCACCGCCCCTCACTCACAAAACTGCCATAAAAGCTGGTGTTTGGGCCATGCGGGCCTCTGCAGCCCACTGTCCCATGCTCTGAAGGACTCGGGGTGTGCAGTGCAGGTCAAAACAAGAGACACACCACACTGTCCCTCGCAAAGGGTGTGCCCTGCCTACACTGCCCACGCGGCCCACACGAGCCCAAGGCCCTCCCAGTCAGCCTCCCGCCTGACGGATGGCAGGGCATCGACTTGGGGGTGAGGTAAACACGGGCCCTGTATCCCAGATGCTACTCCCCTCCTGAATGACAGCCTCTGCCCTGCCCTCCAGACTGGCAGCCCATGCCAGTCAGTCCCCAGCACGCTCCGCCCTGGGAGCCCCTCCACCGCCTGCCTTGGCGCAATTAGAGCCAGGAGCACACGGCTTTTGACAAGAAGATGGAGGGCCGGGCTGTCGTGGCGGTTAATTGGGGGTGTTATTTATGTGTTCGGAATGCTTGTGACGTCCCCTGGCTGGTTCTGATGCAATTAGTTCCACTGATGGCCAGGTTTATGAGCTGAAAGAGTGAGAACCAGAGCACCACGCCTGACACAATAAAAATGAGCAGGCTCTGCTGATTTCCATGCAGAACACCCAGAAAATGGGCTGCAAAGTTTTTAGAGGGAGATAAAAGCCCCCTCTTGCCTGCACAATTATCTATCCACTTTGGAAATACATAGGCCACAGTCGGGGAGAATTGAACCTCTGAAATAAGAGGCAAATGTATATGAAAACAATTTTACCGGTAGGCAGCCCCAACATCTAATTAGTATTGCAGAAACAGAGCTGAATTTTTACATTTCAATTACTCCTATATTCAGTAATGGACGCATAATTAGCATGAATTCAGGACAATTATTATAGAAAACTTCAAAGGATGTCTCATGCAAACGTTTCAATAGATTGACTTTGGATTTTTCGCATGTGTCAGTGGGATGGGACCCTAACACATCTTTTAAAATCAGTTTAAATTGTCATAGAGGTAATACAGTATCTGGGACCCAGGTGAGTGAAGACCACACTGACCTTTTCAGCGGCTCACGGTGTCCCGTGTGGCTGTTCTAGCGTTTGTTCCATCTCCTCTGTGGCTATAACAGGTCTTGCTGTCACACTCAGCCCTGCACACACCTGGCTGGCACGTGGGGGGTTTACTGAAGGTCAGTCCCCATGGATGAGCCGCTGGGTCAGAGGCAACACGGTTTTGTGACTTTGATAATGTTGCCAAATCGACCACCTCATCTTGCATTGTAATGCATGGCTGAGCCTCCCACCTGGAGGGGGCCCTGGCTGCCTGAGTCCTGGCCTCACATGGGGCCTGTAAGACCCACGCCAATATGAGAAGTGAAAACGCAGGTCTTCATAGAGACTCGCCTAATTTTCACTCCTCCATTCCACAAATATTTTTTTAGAACTTCCTGTGTCCCTGGCACCATCCTGGCCTGAAAGAGCACAGGACAGAATGAAACCTGAAGTCCCCTGCCCCGTGGAACCTATCTCCTGAAGACTGGGGACAGGGGCTCTGAGCATCAGCGCAGGGTTGACGCGGTCGCTGAGCTGTGCTTCCTCTGGTTAAACTGTGTATCCACGGGGGCTGCCCTCTCCCCTTTGGGGTTGTGGCTCAGTCGTCTTATACATTAAGGGCCCTTCTGTCTGGGGTGCGTGTGTGTGTCTAGGATAAGGATGGTAAAATACCATTTTCCTTCTGACTTTCCTTGTGACTGCAGTCTCTATGACAAACCCAGGCAGCATATCTAAAAGCAGAGACGTCAGTTTGCAGACAAAGGTCCACAGAGTCAAAGCTGTGGTTTTTCCAGTAGTCATGTATGGATGTGAGAGTTGGACCATAAAGAAGTCTGTGAGTGCCAAAGAATTGATGCTTTTGGGCTGTGGCGCTGGAGAAGACTCTTGAGAGTCCCTGGGACTGCACGGAGGTCATATCAGTTAATCCTAAAGAAAATCGACTCTAAAAATTCACTGGAAAGACTGACGATGAGGCTGAAGCTCCAATAATTTGGCTACCTGAGGCAAAGAGCTGACTCACTGGAAAAGAAAAGACCCTGATGCTGGGAAGGATTGAGGACAGGAGGAGAAGGGGGCTATACAGGATGAGATGGTTGGATGGCATCACTGACGCAATGGGCATGAATCCGAGCAAACTCTGGGGGATAGTAAAGGACAGAGAAGCCTGGGATGATACAGTCCATGGGACTGAAAAGAGCCAAACGTGGTTTAGTGACTAAGCGACAAACACAACAGTAATAGTTTCTGTGCCCCAGGTTTAAGGGTCAGATTCACTGTGCTCTTCTTCTAGAGCTCCTGGGTTCTTGCTGTCTTGAAAGACTTATCTTACTCCAAAGCCTGGTCATAATTCTCCCACGATTTTCCCTAGGAGTTTCACAGTTTCATTTTGCATGCCACGGCTGGCTCCACGTGGACTTTAACCAGGTGAAGGTGTGAGACGTGGATACATCTGTGTAATTCACCAGACGGCTTCTCTGCTCCCTCAACACCATCACCAGGACCATCCCTGTCACCCTTTGATCTGAAATTCTCTCCTGTTGGCCACTCCGTCCTGTGGGAACCTGCATCCATCCCTGGGCCTGCATGCACCTATTTGTTAATAGACACGAGCAGACCTCTTTCCATTGTACTTTGCTTTATGGTGCTTTGAAAATGTTGCATTTTTTACAAACTGAGGGTCTGTGGCAACTCTACACTGTCAAGACAATAGTTACATTTTTAGCAATGAAGTATTTATAAATTAAGGTATGCCCGTTGATTTTTTTTACACACTACCGTTGCACACTTAGTAAGCTGCACAGTAGTGTAAACATAACTTTTACATGCACTGAGAAGCCAAAACATTCCAGTGACTGGCTTTATCGTGGCATTTCTTTATTGCAATGGTCTAGAACCAAACTCGCAGTATCTCTGAGGTGAGCCTGTACTGATCGTGTATTTTTGCTCACACACATATGCACACACACGTGCTATTTTAAGATGGAAAAATTTATCTGATGATACACGCATTAGTAAATCCAACCCACCAGGGTTTTCCCTGTTCCATTTCCTGAGGTCCCTGACAGAGGCAGCCCACCCCAGAAGGCCAGTCCTTCCAGCATCTGTAGGAAATCTGCCTTCGACACGACAGCCCAGGCTGTGTTTCAGGGTCAAGGGCTTGGGACTTGCTCCGACAAGCACGGGGCACAGGGGTGAAGTGGGGATGAGCAACCCGGCCGGGAGCCTGGAGCTGTGACCAACGTGCCCGAATCGCAGTTTGTCTGTCCTCCTCTGGCTGGCGGGGGTGCACAGCTCAGCCCAGAAACGAGAGACCAGATGGATGACCGAAGGGCACCTCAGGCTTAGAACATGGTGAGTTTAACCAGAGCAGCCGATGGAATCAGGCTGAAATGGGAACAAGGAACTCCCCAAATTGCAGGGTTATTAGCTTTGGCAATCCCTCTCTGAAGTGGGCCAAAGGAAGTCTGCCTTATCCGTAGACAGTCTCTCCTGGACTGCCCTCCCCACTCCCCATCCTGAGAGCATCCGGGGAGGGGCCCACAGAACCAGACAGAGTCCCGCCCACCCTGGGTGCCTGAAGCTCCCATCAGCAGTGGGAGGTGGTCCCCCGAGGGGCCCTCCTTGTGGGCCTAGCTCCTCCCCTGGCCTGGGATGGTCCACCCTCCTCCCCAGCCTGTCCCGTCCTCCTGTGGATGCACCCTGGGTGGGATGCTGGCTCAGGCATCGCCTTCTGCAGAGCCCCGAACACCGGGGTGGTCAGCTCTGTCTGTGGACGCCTCTCTCATCCCTCCGGCAGTGCCCAGGAGTTGAGTACAGTCACCTGTAACCTAGTCTTAAGTAGACTGGGTGGGGGAGGGGGGTCAGTCCTTGAAAACCATGTCACAAGGGTACATTCTCAGGGCCTGGCTCAGGGCTGGTACGCACTAAACTGGACACACTAAACCAGGAGAAGGAAGGTCAACCACCCTGATCACAGGTGGGCACCCACTTCTGCTAGCCCCACTGGTGTGCTGGGGGGTAAAGAGTCCAACATTCATGAAACTCACACTGTAGGGGGAAAAATGCCATGGGAGAATTAATGGATAAGAAGTTAACAGATAAATGAAAGGCATAAGATGCTCAGAATACAGTATAAATCAATAACAGAGCAAGCCCGTTACCAGGCCCTGCATAGACGCTGAGTGTAAGGGCTGCAGCCTCCTGATCGCCCACCCACTGGACACTCCAGTTTGCCAGCAGCAGTGGGAAGAGGATGCTCTGCCTTAGAGAAGAAGTAACTTCCCCTCCCTGTAAAGTGAGCCTCCATCTGCTGTAACAGATGGAGCTGTGACCTCTGCCCTGGAGATGGGGTGTTTGCAGGCTCAGCGCCATCTGAATACCTGTTGAGAATGCCCTTGGTCACCACTTTTCAAAGCTCAATGATCACTGATGTCCTTGAACCCAAGACGGAGGCGCACACACGTGGCCTCTGCGCAGGCACCGCCCATGTCTTCAGAGACGGACATGTGGCCCCTCCCCACCCCGTACCGAGAAGAAGAGGAGGCAGGATGCTGGGGTGTGGGTCAAGGGCACTGGGGTGGCTGGCGCACCCACGCCCAAGCCTGCAGCATTTTCTGCAGACGGCCTGGGACGCCTCCTCTCTCCTGGCTCAGAAGGGTCAGTCTCTACCATCCTGCAAGTCTGTGAACACAGCCTGATCCCCCCACTCCGCCCAGTGCAGACTCCGAGACAGAGCAGGAGGGTCGTGGGAGCAGAAGCCCACCTCCTCACATCTCAGGGTCACCACCCAGAGTCTCAGCTTTTCTGCAGCCTGAACGGATTCGCTTTGCCTGGGGCACCACCACCAAGCAGTTTATCAGAACTAAAGACAAACAGCAAGCGTCTCTGCTGCCATCACGTAGCAACCACTCACCTCTTAGCAAAAGCGGGGAAATCTGGATTGTTGATCCCAAGGACATTAAAAGAAGAGGAAAAACATTTTAGAGAAGGAGGCACTTAGGCAGAGCCCTAACCAGCCCCCAAAACGGAGGGAGAATGAAGGAACCGGGCAACAGGACAGGACAAGAGCAGGGGCTGCTCCTGAGAAGCGGAGACGCAGCGAGGAGCTGCTGCGGGGGCACGGCCCGCCCCCACCTCCCGCCTCTCTGCGCGCCGCGCGTCCCTCGTGGTCCTTCAGCGTCAGGGACCGGAAGTCTCATCGCATCTTCCCGCGGGCACCCACCCGGTCCCCTCTTCCCGAGCATCACACAGGGGTTCCCTTCTCCCTGCTATTTTTTCTGACACAAACCGCAAAAAGTTTGTCAAGGAACAAAATGCAAAATAAAGCAAAAAATAAAAGCACGCATCATCCAGTGTTAGGAAACAAAACTAAACCGTCGTGAGTGTCTTGTTTACTTTCCAATCTTTACTTTGGACACATCTACCCAGGCAAGATGATCAAGGTAGCAAGCCTGTGCAGAGTGCCAGGCCCTCTAAGAAAAACAACACAAAATTACAAAAACCAACTAGATACAAGCAGGAACCTTTACTTCAGATGAGGAAAGAAAACACACTTTGAAAATTTTAAAATACATGTATGTATATTTCACCAAATCAAGAAAAAATTAAATGATATTTATATCTACAGCCTTTCATACTTCTAAAATTCTCTTCGCTCCTACATTTTTGAGCTGTATCCCTGTCGGACACTTCTTTGTATGATAATTTTGTAACATCATCACATTGCCCTGTAGAAAAAGAGAAATGTGAACGCATTTTGCTGTAGTATCATTGGTAATAGCCACCACACCTGAAGCTGTTTCTGCACCTGCAGCCAGGCTGGCCGGGGGCAGTGTTCCTGCCCAGGGGCACAAGCGTTCAGGTCAATTCTGCTTTGTGGCATTATCGTCACTGCATTTACATGCTCTGTTATAAACTATAATTGGACCAGGGAGGATTCGTATTTGAATAGCTGTTTTTGTGAAATGAACTCTTATCTCACCGTTTTACACATGTGATGACTGGACGCATTTTCCCCTGACCAGCTCCGCACGCTTCCAGCCTGGTCCTCACGTGTCCTGGCGGCATCAAGCACCATCAGATATTCTCTAGTCCTGCATCCTCATTTCATGACATAGGCTGAGGGGGGGCAAGATGCAGCAGATCCCCCAGAGTCATGCCCACCAGCTGCAGCTGGCACCGCTTTGCTGGAAGCGGGCAGAGATGCTCAGAAACTACCTCCTGCACTCAGGGACTAAATAAGCCCTAAGCACCTTCCCTGCAGGAGGGATGGGTGGTGGTAGAGTGGGGAGAGAGGGACAGACAGCAGCCCGGGAGTGGCAGAGTCTGACACCTTGGCAGATTCCACACGAAGAACACATGGTCACGGGGACGCGGTGCCAGGAGCTCCCGGGGCCTTGGAGACATCTTGGAAGGGAGGGACCCTGGAGCTCCAGGCTCCTTCTTGTCTCTGCAAACCGTCCCAGAAACTCTGGAAATGCCTGCTCTACTTAGCATGCAATCAGACGTGTTCTCCCTGCTACCCAGAGCTCCTGGCGAGCATGGCTTTAAAGGCTGCTTAATCTTTCAGCAGAAAGACAGACGACTGTGTTCTCAGCCTTCACTGCTGGGCACTGGGGCTTCATTCTCAAGTCCTCTGTTGCCAACCGTGTTCTGTGGGTGTCCTGATGCCCCCTTCGCTGGGGGCCTGGATGATGCTTAACCGGTGGCTCAGATGGTAAAGAGTCCACCTGCAACGTGGGAGACCCCGGTTCAATCCCTAGGTTGGGGAGATCCCTTGGAGAAGGGAAAAGCTACCCACTCCAATATTCTTGCCTGGAGCATCCCATGGACTGAGGAGACTGGCGGGCTACAGTCTATCGGGTTGCAAAAAGTCGGACACGACTGAGCGACCAAGTGCACACACAAGCTTGGGATCTACCGCTCAGCTTGCCGAGGAGCCTCGCCCTAGCTTCACCCGTCCTGGGGTGGCCTCAGCTGGCAGTGCCGCATTAGCCTTCTTTCCAGATGAAGGAATCAGGTCCAAGACCCCTCCCAAGCCCCACGGCTATGCGGGGCTGGTGGGTTCACCCCCCTCCCACGGGTTGCGGCCGCTCTTGGGGTTCTGATGACAGCGTGTCTTAAGACAGAGTCCCTGGACTGGAACCGCAGGGCTCACTGGTTTGGAAATACTGAGTCTCGATTTTTAGCAACCTCCTTTTCTTTTCAGACACATTGTAGCAAATTACATTATCACCAACCACACATGCTGCTTTACCATCTGTATGAAAAAGTGTGTAGAAAACACTCAGAGCTATTGGTAACGGTCCCACGTTAGAAACAGCCTAATGTCCAACAACAAGTAAATATGTTTACGCTCAACCACGGGATACCCTCTACAGGAGCAGTCAAGACTGGACATTCTTTCTATGTCACTGTATTTTGATCTTCAAGGTACATCGCTAAGTAAAAAGTCAGAAACACTTGCACTGCACGACCCCATGCTAGTTTTAAAATAGCCTTCATATTTTTATGAAAACATGTGAATGCCAAAAAGGGTAGGAAGCATTTGATTATCACACCAAACTGCTAATAGAAATCTCCTTTAGGAAAAGAGGAGCAGGACCTATACACTTCTAAGCTGCTTCTGTTTTTTAAATAGAATCTATTCACAAATAGAATCTGATTAGATCTACTCTTTAATTAGGAAAAAAAGGTAGACATTTAAATAATTAAGTTTCTAGTCTACAGAGACACACAGCTCTGCTTAAGATAGTCTGACAACTTGTATTAATCAATTAACCACCCCCCTCAGTGCCAATTTGGGGTGGAGAGGTTCTTCAGGTTCCCTGCCAATGGAGGGAGGCGGCAAAGACCTCCCGGATGTGCGTCTGCTTGGTTTATCACGATGCCGCTGGGAGTGCCGCTTCTCAACTCAAGAACCCCCGTGAACAGCCCTCAAGAGCGTGAATGACTGTGGCGGCCTCTCAAGGAGCCGGAGCCGCATCTATGGCTGATGCTCGAGCCTCATCTCCAGCCTCAGAGATGCGCTCACTTGATTCCCTGCACCCCCTCCCAGAGCAGCCGCGTGGGAGGAGGGTCTGCTCCATAACTCTCAGCGTAGTCCACCGTGGCGTCCACGGGGCGTCTCAGCACTGCTCATCTCGGTGAAGGACGGCGTGTTTGATAAGGCTGATGACTCAGAAGCCCCCAGGACAGCTCTTTTGTCTTATGACAAACTGTTTCCAGTGGATTACCCCAGCTGACCCCAGGCACGTGAAGGTGTTTGCACCTTGAGGAAATGCCTTGTGAACTCCGCCATGAACACACCCCTAGTGTCCACCATTCGGGTTGGAGATTAGTCATCCCGTGTAAGAACCAGTGACGCAGGGACGTGGTCCCTCCCTGCAGTCCTCAGCATCTCAGAGGAGTTAGAGTGAAAGGCAGGTGGGGGGTGAGAGCTTGGTCACAGTGCCAGGGAGCTGACCTCATTGCTCTGCCAGTCGGCTGGTCAGAACCAGACTGCAGACCACCGCTGGCCACCTTGACTCAGGACACCAGGAAACACAGTCCTGAGCCAGCAGCCACGATCCAGCTACAACTCTGCCCTGGCAGGGGGTGGCAGCAACCTTGAGTGGATGGCTAGTGTGTGCACACAGCACAGCCAAGGGTGAGGTGGGGGCACATTAGGTGTCAGATCAAGAAGGGGGCTGGCATCACCAGCCCACCAGCACGGTGCTCACAGGTCATCAGGCTCCTAGGCCTCGGCATCTCTCATAACCCTTTGGGGCTCCCCGATTCGGGTCCTCCCTGTGAATGTCCAGGATGGGGGCCCTGGGCATCAATGCCACGCCCTCAGCCCACCCAGTGGCTTCAGGGCGATGCAGGTTGCAGGTTCACAGCCCTGAAACGCTGGCTCAGGGATGCAGGCGCTATTTTTGTGGGAGATGATAAATTATAAAATTTGCTCTAGTCACTGTCAATTTAACTGGGTCATTTGATCTTTGGGTGTGATACACCCAAAGTGGATTCCAGTCGATCATAGAAATAAGCAGGATATTTTGATGAAGTTGGCCATGGGCTGTAACTAAGGATGTCCAGCCCTACTGGGCTTCTCTGTTGAATTTCACTCATTCCCAGTGCCATGGCACCATCATCAGCTACTGATGCTGCTGCCAAGCTTCTGACGGCAGAAGTTGCCTGGTCTGCAGGGTGCACACCACTGCCTGTGCAGTAAGAAGGTGCCCCTGGACCCTGGTTGGGGAGCAGAGTCAGCCTGCCTCCAGGGGTCTGTTCCCGAGCACTGATGACAAGCTCTCTCTTGTCTGTGGCCTGAGCAAACTTCAGTGTGTCCTGGATGGACATGGAGGGGGTGGCCCAGGTAGGATTCCAGAAGGGAACATTGATCATGACCCAGAGCCACCACCAGCAGGCTCTGAAATCCCAGTCAAGCGACTTGTCCTCTTAACCTTCATATGCATGGGTGAGAAATGGGCTAAGAGGGTTAGGCCCTCCTCTACACACTAGCAAGTACCCATCAAGCCCTTTCTAAAGTGGGGAGTCCTGTCTGTCAAATGCCAGCTGGTCCACACCGCCAGCAGAGCTCAGAGCTGAGCACCCCTTGAGCTCTGGGCTGGTGTAAACCAAATGCCTATGTCCTCAAGCTGAAGGACGTTGCTGGATCATTCTTCCTCTGGAGGCTACAGAAAACCCATAGACCTGCAGTGTGACAAGAGGCATTCTGTTTTTAGAGCAGAGGCCTTTATAGAGAGGCCCCTCTTGGTGGGGGATATTTTCCATCTGCCTTTCTCAACTGGCCTGCAGGGTCAGTGGGTGGACTGGGAAGCAGATCTCCAAGAGCCTGGATTCTAAGAATCCCTAAATAGACGGAGCAGCACAGCCGGGGAGAGGCGGCAGGAAAGGGTGAGAGGGGCGGATGTCTAAGCAGGGGTGGCCACAAAGTCTATGCTGTGTCACAGGCATCACACATCCTCCCAATTAAAACAAAAGTCACATTGTTGAGGACACTTTAGTGTTCTGGGGCTGCTAAGATTAATTACCATGAACTGATTTGTTATTGTTCAGTCGTCAAGTTGTGTCCAACTCTTTGCAGCCCCATGGACTGCAGCATGCCAGGCCTCCCTGTCCCTTGCCATCTCCCGGAGTTTGCCCAAGTTCATGTCCATTGAATCAGTGATGCCATCCAAACATCTCATCCTCTGTCATCTCCTTCTCCTTCTGCCTTCAGTCTTTCCCAGCATCAGGGTCTTTTTCAATGAGTTAGTACTTCTCATCAGGTGGCCAAAGTATTGGAGCTTCACTCAGCATCAGTCCTTCTAATGAATACTCAGGGTTGATTTCCTTTAGAAAGGACTGGTTTGGTCTCCTTGCAGTCCAGGGAACTCTCAAAAGCTCTGTCTTCTTTATGGTCCATCTCTTATAATCTTTGCATGACTACTGGAAAGACCATGCCTTGACTGTATGGACCTTTGTCAGCAAAGTGATGTCTTTGCTTTTAATACATTGCCTAGGTTTGTCATGAATGGGTTGAAGCACCAGAAATTCATTATCTCACAGTCTGGAGGCCAAAAGTCCAAAGTCGAGGTGTCAGCCAAGTTCCTGCTGAGGTTCTAGGGTTTGCTCCTTCCTGCCTCTTCCAGCTCCTGGTGGCTCCAGGCCTCCGTGGCTCGTGGCCGCATCACTCCAGCCTCTGCCTCCGTCTTCACGGGGCCTTGTTTCCTAGGTTTCTGTGCCTCCTTCCTTCTCTCATAAGGACACCAGTCACTGGGCATACAGTTCATCCCAATCCAAGATGATCCCATTTCAAAATCCTGAGCTAATGACATCGACAAAAACCTGTTTTCTCAATTAAGTCACATTCTGAGGTTCCTGGTAGACAAAAATTTGGGGGGGACGTTATTCACTTCCATCTTTTTTTACAGTCCAGAGGGCTCTACTAGTCATGTATGGATGTAAGAGTTGGACTATAAAGAAAGCTGAACACCAAAGAATTGAAGCTTTTGAACTGTGGTGTTGGAGAAGACTCTTGAGAGTCCCTTGGACTGCAAGGAGATCCAACCAGTCCATCCTAAAGGAGATCAGTCCTGGGTGTTCATTGGAAGGACTGATGTTTACGCTGAAACTCCAATAATTTGGCCACCTGATGCAGAGAGCTGACTCATTTGAAAAGACCCTGATGTTGGGAAAGACTGAAGGCGGGAAAAGGGGACGGCAGAGGATGAGATGGTTGGATGGCATCACCGACTCAATGGACATGAGTTTGAGTAAGCTCCTGGATATAGTGAAGGACAGAGAAGCCTGGCGTGCTGCAGTCCACAGGGTCACAGACAGTCCAACACGACTGAGCAACAACAAGAGCAGCGACATTCACCCCCACAGTACTCCTGAAATAGATTTCTTCTTAGAAGAGGTACAAGGATGGTTCCTGCTTCTGATTCGGTGCAGACTGAAACCATCAAGGGGTTTGCACAGGAGAACGGCCAGGAATGAAAACACCGAGACAGTCAAGGTGTGTCCACTGCTCGGTCCGCTGAACTCAGAAGGCGCCTGGGCCTAAAGCTGCCCATCTCCCGGTTTCATTGGCAGGTTCTCCTCAAGGCTGGGGATTCCTGGATGCCAAGGTCAGGTCCACAAGCCCAGGGCTCAGTCTGTCCACATTCAGGACCCGGGCTCTCCCTCTGGGACTGACCCCAGCCCTGCCCCTTCGCTCTTCCTGTGGCCTCTCCGAGAACCAGTCGAGTCACATCCACTGAGCCATTTCATAATCAGACCCTTCCTCCCTCCATCCAATCTCATCACACCTGGTTTGATTGCCTTCTGTGCCTGATAAGTGGTTCCCTTAAAAAGGGAAAGAAAATGTTCCTCTTAGCACTTTATCCTTTCATCCCCACAGATCTCTTTTGTGGGAAGTGGCGTAATTAGAAAAGGAAAGAAGGTCTCCTCGTGTGGCGTAAATTAAACCCATCCTGGCGACCGGCTGTGTCACTTACCTCAGATGCAGAGTTAGGAAATCTAAGCAGGTTTTCAATTTCTCCTAATGTCAAAAAATGGCAATAAAATCAAAAAGGAAAAGAAAGGGAGAAGGAGAGAGGCTCAGGAGCGGCATCCGCCCCGAAACTACATCAGGTGTGACTTACTGCCTGAGACGCCTTTCTCTGCAGAATTGCCTCCTCCCACCCCTCGCGCACTGAGACGCTTTCAAAGGCTGAACTTCTGTTTGGAAAAAAAATGAAGACTCCTCGTCAGTGGCCTCTGCTGCAGGGGACGCTGCTTCCTGGGAACGCAGCACACCCCGCCCCCACCCAGGATCCTTGCTGGGGACACGTGTCCCACAGGCCCAGCCTGGCTATCCTGATGCATAGGACGTGGCAGAGCAGAGGCAGAGCCAGGTCCAAGGTGGCGGGCAGCATGCAGCTCTGGCCAGGGCTGGCGTTGGGTCTCTGCCCACCTGCCCACCCACACCCCCTACCCCCGCCCCCAAGCCTCTGTGGGGCCTGCAGGGCCCTGGGGATCTCTGCAGACACAGAGCTGGGGGGCGTGCTGCAGAGCCCTGAACCCACCCTCAAGATTCCCAGTCTGGGGAACCAGCTGGTGGTTCTGCATTCTAGGAAAAAAAAAAAGCACAGACAGTGCTTAAACGGTGCCTCGGGCACCAACCCCGAGAGAGGGTCCTCACGGGGAAGGCTGAGGGGTGCCCACCAGAACGGCTGGTCTGCAGGCCAGGCGTGGTCGCCCGGTGGACTGAGGCGACGAGGAGCAGCATGGGCCTCCAGAGGAACAGACACAGGCATGGTGACCAACC
The DNA here is from genome assembly GCF_029378745.1 of Bos indicus. Taxonomy (NCBI): domain Eukaryota; kingdom Metazoa; phylum Chordata; class Mammalia; order Artiodactyla; family Bovidae; genus Bos; species Bos indicus. The sequence continues at coordinate 49,638,456 of NC_091785.1, forward strand.
ACAGTCTCAGGGGGCTCTGACCCGGCCTCTCGGACCCTCTGCCAACCTGAAACAGGCAGGCCCTGGCGGGGGAACAGGACAAAGGGCAGAACAGTGACCCTTCGGGCAGGTACCAGGATCTGGAAGGCGGACTGTGAAGCAGGCAGTGGGGAGCTCAGTCCACACGGAGAGGGGCCCTGAGGGCGCACCTGAGGTCACGGCCAGTGGCCAGGTGTGCGGAGGCAGCTGCACCCCCGACCAGTGACCGCGGTGGGGACCAGGGCATCGTGGGAAAGTGCCTAATGCTCGTGGGGCCCGGAGGCAGGGCTGAGACCAGCAAAGGGTGGAGGGGAAACTGGGGCAGCCCCAGCCACAGACCTCTCCAGAGGCAGCTCAGGGCCCGGCTTCACCACGCGGAGGACTAGGAGTGTGGGGAGAGGATGGGTGGCTTCAGGGAGGGACGCAAGGCAGGGCCTGGGATGCCTCCTCACCCCCCGGGGGACAGGAAGGGCCGGGAAGCAGACGGTCTCCTCAAGAGCTCTAGGTGGCACCCATGGCTGGCATCTTCCTCAGTGCCCATCTCCAGATCTGGCCCAAGACCCATCAAGGGATGCCCTGTCCTGGTGTGTGACCACAGCAGCGGGTGCCCCACCCTGGCTGGCTGTCAGCAGAGCCTGGAAAGCGCCACCTGGTTATTCGTGGGGAGGTTCCCACCCTCTGAACCCAACACATGGGGCCCTGCTTCGAACTCTGCCCCAGGCAGCGATGCCAGCTTCCCTGGTGGAGTGACATCCCCTGAGCACCCCAAACCGGCTTAAGTCTGCAAGTGTGTTGCTCATGGAGGGGCCCCTTGGGGCGAGGTGGGCGGTGCAGGGCCCTGGACCCAAGTTCAGCTCAGTTCCTTCACCCAGACACAGTCACAGAGGGCCCGTCTGCTTGGGCCGCGGCCATCTCCCCTCTGCGGCATCTGCTTTGCCCTGTCCTGGCTGCTGGGGGTTTGAGGACATGGACGGGCGAAAAATAAAGACCAGCAGAGGGTCACACGGAGGGGGGCAGGGCGTCCTGTCCCAGAGGCAGGCCCTGTCCCCTGAGGGGGGCTCCCTGTGACCGTCCTCCGACACGGACTCTGCAGGCCCAGCAGCGGGTCAGCTGTGAACAACCAAGGTGTCCAGAACCCCTGCGTGGGTCTCGGCAGGGAGCCGTGGATGGAGGAAGGAAGAGGGCACCAGCATCAGCCTCCACCTCCAAATGCCTGGGCAGGGAGCTTCGGGGCTGGGGCAGGGGGGTGGGGAGAGGCGCTGTGGTCCCCACCGGGGCCTGATGTCCTGCAGACCAGCCCCACCCCCATGCCTGCACAGCTCTGCCCTGTTCCCTCGGGCTCCACGATCCGCACCCCTGGATCACAGGGCCGACCCAGCAACCTGCCGAGTCGCTGGGCCTGCATCGTGCCTTTCTGTGCGCACAGCTGATCCGGAGTCTACACCCCACAACCACCTCCCTGTCTGCCTACAGGGACCCTGTCTCCCCTGCTACTGTCACCCCGGGGCCGGAGCTGGACAGTGCAGAGCACCCTCACCCAAGCCCACCAGGACCAGTCAACCCGCGGTCCTGACCCATCTCCTTGGCCCGCCCACTCTCTCGCAGGGCCCACCGTGAAGGCGCTGGACTCGACAACAAGTACTCCAGTGGTACTGGCCTCCCCACTTGGTCAGGAGTCACCTCTACGAAGTAAGACCTGGACCAGCCTTACCTAAGCCCCCAGGACGCTGGGGGCTGTGGGAGGGCAGGGCTGGATCGCATCAGCCACCCTGAGTCCTGTCATCTGAGTCGCCCCGTGCCCCGCGGGTCAGCAAGCCTGGCCTTCCTCCACCACCCTCCTCTGAGGCGCCACCCAACACCGCTCCTCCACGAGGGACCCCTTAAGCCAGTGCCCCTCCTGCAGGGGGACCCCCAGCTTACTGCAGTTGGCAAAGCTCCCTGCCCGAGCCTGTGACAGTGCCGTCACCCGAGTCTTCCGGCCACCACGCCTGGGAGGGTCTGCAGGGCTGGCCTGCCCCAGCGAGGCCGCCTGGCTCCGGCCGTGTCCACATCCACCAGCTCAGCAGAGACCGTGGGTCCCGACCCCAGCTCTGAGCCGACCTCTGTGGAGGTGACGTCTCGGCAGACAGAGCTCCGTCATCGGGGTCAAAACAAAAGCAGCACTGACATCTGGGTGCTGGGTCACCTGTCCCTGCCCGACCGCTGCTTGGGAGGAGGGAAGACATTCTGGTGGCAGCAAACCCACCTTCCCAGCCTGTTCTTACCAAACACGAGGAAGCGTGGGAAGCCACGTACCAGTCACACACGAATGAAAACCAGATTTACTGATACTTTCTAGTGCAATAGTAAGGGAAAGTGC